>NC_057418.1:31078082-31400018 GCF_019320065.1 Cervus canadensis | reverse complement strand
TCACCAACTCCCGGAGTTTACTCAAACTCATGCCCATCGAGTCGGTGATGCCATCCAGCCATCTCATCCTCTGTCACCCCTCCTCCTCCTGCCCGCAATCCCTCCCAGCATCAGGGTCTTTTCCGATGAGTCGGCTCTTCACATCAGGTGGCCAAAGTATTGGAGTTTCAGCTTCAACATCAGTCCTTGCAATGAACACCCAGGACTGATCTCCTTTAGGAGGGACTGTGTAGCTGATCCATCACCCCTGACCTCCCTTCGCAGCCTACTGGCCGTGTCAGCAGCTTCCTAACTGATCTCCTGCCGCCACAACAATCGTGTCGTGCTTTCCAACAAAACTGACGTCCCTCTCTCGGTTCCTGTCTACTTTCCGGCGCCATCGATGGCCACCATCCTCACCCTGTGCCCCGACAGCTCTCTCTGACACCCGGCTTCGCCCTCTCGGGAGCCAGGCTCCCTTCCACTCTGTCCCCCGGACTCCTGCCTCCGCTCCCCGAGCTGGCTAATCCCTCCCCAACGGCTCTGGCATCTCACTCTGAAGGAGCTGGGGTCACCTGACGGGATGAAAGTCCTCTCCTCGGTGATGCTACAACGTGGCACACGTTCCACCATCACGGCTCTAACACGACCCTCGGTCGGTACTCGGTCCGTCCCTGCTCCCTCGGTAGAGACTGGCTGCTACCAACCCTGCACTCACGCAGACTGCATACTCTGAAGGGAAACTGTCTCACCCCGTCCCCCTGAAAATCCCATTTAACGGTCCCAAGCGCCCCTCAGAGCACCAACATGGGTCAAGGAGAACTGCAATGAACACCTGCCAAAGGAAAAAAGAAAAAAAATACAAAATTCCCTGCACCGTACATTTTAGCTCCTTTCCATTTCAGGTATATATATATTTCCGTTTCTATTTAAGCTTCCAAATTTCATTAAAGTGTTAGATGCGAACAGAACACAAACACTTATACAGCATGCTGCCAAACCTTGACGAAGGCATGGTCGAGGAGCTGGCTGGCCGTCCACCGCATCCTGGGCTCGCTCTCCAGGCAGTGAGAAAGGAAGTCCTTCCCTTCGGGGCTTAATCGTTCAGGGATCGGCGGCTTGTGCCCCATTCCCACTTTGTACATAATCTGGAAGTTGTGTTCGTATTCATGCCAAGGTCTCTAAAAACAGGAAAAAAATCAGGCGTCGACACTACATGACCATAAAGAAAACGCAGCTGCCCCATCTCTTTTTAGGCCTCTCAGTATCGATAGGTACCAAGGCCGGCAAACTTTTACATAAGCTTGCAAGCCAGGCGGTCTCTGTCACAACTATTCAATTTTCCCATTGCAACATAAAAGCAGGCTTAGGTACAATGTATAAACGAATGAGTGTGGCCGTGTGCCAATAAAACTTTATTTACAAAATCAGGCGGTGGGCACAGTCTGCCTACCGTGAGGTGTCCTACTGTCCAGCATTACCTAGATGTCATCATCATGTAACACATAAAATAATATAAAAATGTCAATAAAACAAAGCCCCACAGTTATCTTACTAGGATGTTTAGTATGCTACCTTGTTCAATAATCAACATTAAATTCTACTAGTGCCAAGCTTATTTTATTACAATTACAGGGCAATGAGATTCATGGGGGAAAGAACTAAGTTTGCATAGCCTCCCAATTTATGCACCATTGTTTAGCTATTGAGATGTATATTCTTCAGTGTGAGAACTCGCTTTTTTTCCAATGTATGACTTGATTGAAATAACAGGTACCATGGGCATCTATGTTAATGCTAACAGAAATACTACTAGCTAATATTTATTAAGCACTTATCCTCAGCAGCTGCAAGTCGAGCCTATAGTAATTTAATTTCCTGCTAATATTACGTGAGAGGTTTGTAACCGTCTTGCTTTATAGCTAATGCTGTAACCCCCCTGCCAAACACACGACCTTTGCGCATTTGTGTGCTGTACAGCTGCTCGTCAGCAGTATCTACACCAGACCAATTCTGAGGATTTTCAGATCTTACGTCGCACGGGACAGTTTCACTGCCCTTAAAACCGATACGCTCTGTCTGTCCTTCCTTCCGTCTCTCAGTGCTAAGTCGCTCAGCCGTGTCCGACTCTTTGTGACCCCATGGACTGTAGCCCGCCAGGCTCCTCTGTCCATGGGATTCTCCAGGCAAGAATCCTGGAGTGGGTTGCCATGCCCTCTTCCAGGGAATCTTCCCGACCCGGGATCGAACCTGCCACTCTAGCACCGGGAGGCAGGCTCTCTACCACGAACACCACCTGGGAAGCCCCGGCAACCACTGATCTTCTCTGACTTGCCTGTTCTGCCTCTTCCAGAATGCCAGAAGGTTGAGAATCATACAGGATGTGGTGTTTTCAGACTGGCTTCATTCACTCAGCAATAAACACGCTTCTTCAGGTTTCTCCCTGTCGTTTCATGGCCAATTTCTTTCTGTCACTGCATAATATTCCATTGTGTGGCTTACCACAGTTTATCCATTTGAAAGATTGTTGGCTGCTTCCGAGCGGTGGCAATTATGAATAAAACAGATACAGGCATTCACGTGCCAGTCTGTGTGTGGACAGAAGGTTTCAACGTCTGTTTCTTCTCGTATCTGCTTACTTTTCTGTTTTAATTGGAGTTTCATGCTTTCTCTTTTCCTCAGAGGAGTCCCCGAGTCATGCATCTGATAAATATTTGGCTCCTAGTCTGTCACTTGTTTTAACTTACCGTATCTTCTGACAGGTCATGGTCTCTATTTGGCAGGAAACATGTCCCCAGTATTCATAATGGGGGTGAAGCCACAATGATTGCTGTGTTAATGCAAAGTGCCCCCCCCCCCCGGCACGGGCTCTGCTCACCTTGCCAGTCACCATCTCTATGACAACACATCCCAGGCTCCAGACGTCAGCTGCACGCCCGTGGCCTTCTCCTTTGGCGCGAGTGATGACTTCTGGAGCCATGTACGCTTTAAAAGCCATAGATACAACGAGAGGAACGGGTTACAAATACCGCATCATGAATTAACAGACCAAGTAATACATTAATCCTATCTAATATTCCACAGAGAAGCAGCAACTGATTTGTTCAGGGGAAACTTTCTCTCAATTACATAATAAAAAATATCAAGCCTTGAAAATAAATATCTCAAAATAATTTCTTGAATGGATATTTTAGGAGCCAAATTAATCTTCTAAAAGACAATTCTGAATGTGCAAATATTCAGATAAATTCTATTTGCGACGAAAAATATGAAATTTAACCTGCAAAAGAGAATGTGAAGTTTTATGACATGTTTCTAAATGATCAGAACAAATAATCACCATTTAAACATAATGCTGTTTTGACTAGAATAGTTTTAATAAACCCAGTGTGAAACACAAGGCTTTTCTGGGAAGGGAATGAGGCTTTTCTTCCCTCCTGTAAGTTTAAGGGAGAAATGTGACTTCCCAGTATGATGAGCGCTTTTGGGCGTGGCTCCTCCCCGCCTGGCGAGAAGTCCGGAGCGCTCTCCACGTCTGCGGACCAGGAGGACGGCAGAGAGGCAGGGTCCCGGCACGCTTGAGGGAGCCCCAGGGCAGAGCCGAACCTCGCCAGACCCACCTGCTGTCCCCAGCGTGCTGTTCACTTCCCCAGGCATGGTCTGCGCGTTGTTCTTAAGCTTTACTGAGCATCCGAAATCCCCCAGCTTGATTAGTCCAGACGAGGTCAGGAAGATGTTGGCACCTAACAAGAAATGAGCAGCGGTGAGCCTCTGAAACACAACGCAGGCGTTTTGAAGCTTATGTAGTAACCTCAACTATCGGAACTTGGTTCGTAACATTATAAAGATTTATGAAACTTTACTTGCAAAGTGTTATCATTAGAAAGATTTTAAGCCTCATTCACAAATGGTAATACAAAGTAAAGAAAATTTAAAATCAACGCAGACAGCTTTGACACATTCTGAACTGAAACACACACATAAATTCCAACATTAAAAACCCAGGGAGAGGGACTTCCCGAGTGGTGCAGTGGGTAAGAATCCACCTGCCGTGAGGGGACGTGGGTACGATCCCTGGTCTGGGAAGATTCCACCTGCCGCAGGGCAGCGGAGCCCACACCCCACAACTACCAAGCCCGAGTGTTGCAACTGCTCAAGTCCGTGCGCCTGGAGCCCGTGCTCTGCAAAGAGCACACATCCAGGAGAAGCCCGCGCCCCGCAGGGGCGGGCAGCCCCCGCTCAGCACAGCCAGAGAAAGTCCGCGTGCAGCTACGAGGACCCACTGTGGCCAAAAATAAAGTGATTATTTCAAAACCCAGGGAGATACTTAAAAGAGAAATTACCTATAAACACAAATGCCTGTGGCAGCAGTTCTGAAGGCGAGAGCTTGTGTACAATCAGCAGTGGGCGTAGCAGGAAGCAAGTGTAACCAAGGCCTAACTCACACACACACACACACACTCTCACTCTCTCACACACACACACACACTCTCTCTCTCACACACACACACACACTCTCTCTCTCTCTCTCTCACACACTCTCTCTCTCTCTCTGCTGGTCTGCAGAGCTGCATTCGAAGCCGCCATCAGACTGAGTCCAGGCTGATGGAAAGAATGTTCTGCACGTGTCTCCGATCTCAGGAGCAGCGCACACACCTGGCTCGCACTCCAGTTGGAGCCTGGGGTCACCGCCCAACTCCTGGGGTCACCGTCCATCTCCTGGGGTCACTGCCCATCTCCTGGGGTCACCGTCCATCCCCTGGGGTCACCGCCCATCCCCTGGGGTCACTGCCCATCTCCTGGGGTCACTGCCCATCTCCTGGGGTCACCGCTCATCTCCTGGGGTGGCCCCGCCTCCTGCAGGCTACAAGGCCTGAACCCCTCCAACCGAGCCACACGGTTCAGCCTTCTGTCCAAGGTACCTCCTTCCAAAAGCCACACAGAGCCCTCACGTTAGACAGCCAGCCGCACGACGAGCTGCTGACCCTCCCTGCTGCCGGGGCAGGCGGTCCCCGCGGAGCACACCGCGCTAACGCATCGTTCTGGAGCTGGCTCACAGGCCCACTCTCAGCCACACTGAGCTCTAGAGATTACCACACGGACGCACATGGACGGACATGACTCAAGGACTCTGAGGGGTTCTCTTTATGGCCACGGCCAACAACGCGAAGGCACCGCTTCCTGAGTGTGGTGTGTGTGTCAGAACAACTGGAAACGGGCTACGCCATGGCCTCACCCAGAGCTGGTGAAGCAAATGCCCAGACAACAAAGCACGTGGTGGAGGGGCGACGGGGACTGGGGTGTGCCGGGCGTGCAGGAGCCGTTACAGAGCGTGGGCAGTGCTTCCACCAGAGCAGCAGGCCGCGGGGCGGCCCAGCCCCACAGGGGCTGACGCTGGCCGCAAGTCCAGCCGTCTACAGTGAACCCGTGCAGGCTGGCCTCAGGTTAAGGGCGAGAATGAAATCCTTCCGTCTGGGGTCAGTTAGAGAGCAACCTCGTTTGTCACTCTCATCATCCCCGAGACTCCCAGGTGCAGAGGTCATGGGCACGGTGTGGGTCAGGCAAACACAGAGGGCAGTTCTGGGATAAGCGTGGCTGCTCCCCTCACATGAGAAGGGCCAGCGCTTTCCCTCAGTCTGGGTGACGAAGACGACCTCGAGCAGGACTCTCCACTGGAGGACGGTGGTGTAAATAAACCCTGAACTCAAAGTGTTCGTCGCTAGGTCATGTCCCAGTGTGCGACCCCATGGACTGTAGCCCGCCAGGCTCCTCTGTCCACGGGAGTCTCCAGGCAAGAACACGGGAGTGGGCTGCCATTCTCTTCTCCAGGGGATCTTCCCTGCCCAGGGATCGAACCCGGGTCTCCTGCGTGGCAGGCGGATTCTCTGTCATGAGCCACCAGAGAAACTGTCCTCTCCCCAAACTCAGCTGCAAATCATAACTTACACCAGCATTCCCGATTCACCGTCCCTTTACATGTTCACAACGTTCACATTCAAACGCAGGAGGGAAAGAAAGGATGTTCTGCTCACAGTGTCCAGTAACTACTCAGGGTAGGCCTACAGAGCAGATTTCATTTCGGGGCACAGATCTGGCTAAGCGTAGTGCTGAGCAGGAAGAGCGGAGCTGCGTGCTCCTAGAAGGGGATGTATGTCCCGTGCAGTTTCCCCATGCCGGGCTCTTTACAAAAGAATATTCAAAGGAAAGCTGTTTCTTTCTGGAGAAGGGAGGGCAGCCACCCTGTGCCAGGCACGGCTGACACCCTCGCGGGCAGGGGAGTGTGAGGATCACCTTTAATGTCACGGTGAACGATGCCATGCTCGTGGAGGACGTTGATGGCCACGGTGATCTGCTTAGAATATAGCCTGATGACGTGCTCCTGGAGTCCCAGCCTTGACACCTCTTCCAGGGTGCCCTCATCACAGTACTCCATGAAGATGTACATCTCCTCCTGCGGGAGGAACCATACACGGCCCCATGTCTACCTGGACGCTGAGTGAAGAGCCTGGAACGCTCCACTGGCCACGCCCCCGAGGACTCCTCCTTCTAAGGGTCAGCTACACTGTCATCCTGAAGTCTGAATTCGTCTCAAAATGGTCACTTCTAACTCCTCTATAAAGAGCGGTGTCTCTGCCTGCCTCCTCTGTCTGGAATTATACAGCTCGTTGGGATAAGAGCATCGTTGAATCACAGGTGATAAATGTCTGTAATCCTTTGAAATTCAGTCTGCTATATAATCTCAGACAGGGACCAACAGGACTGTCCCTATACATATATTATTAAGTACTGAAACACATCCTTTTCAGATACGAATTCATCCGTGAAAAACATTAAAAATCGCCAGTATCCAACGTCCCCAGAAGCTCTTATTCCACCAAGGTGATCCTTGGTGATCCTCCAGGTGACCCTCTTTCCCTCCAAGTGTTTATTGCTAAACACTCGGGGGAAAATAAGCTGAGAGGTCTTCGCTTTCTCTCATTTTACAATGGTTCTTTAAACACAAACAAAAGGGAAAAAAAAAATTACTGAATAGTGTGTTCAACAGTGGCTCGGCAAAAAACAGAAGGGGAGAAAAAAAAAGCAACCAACAGCAGTGTCGGGGGGCACTAGAGGAATCTTCTGATTGGCAGGATGGGTTTCAGTGCTTTATAATGTTGGGTTAATGACTACGGTCTACAACTTACATTTCAGGAAGGACTCCTCTAGTTTCAGAGAGAAGGCAGAAATGGTGTAACTCATGGAGATTTCCTGAGAATTAGGCAAAGTTACTGTGCTCTGAAATGAGAAGACCTGTGATGTAGGACAGGACTCCATCTGCACCCTCACTGACCGCTCACACCGCACAGTGTGATCAAAGTTGGCTTACTCTATGTAGCTCCACACCAAAATACCGAACCAGATTGGGGTGCTTGATGCCTTCAAAGATTTTCAGCTCGTCTGCAGTTTCCTTGATGGTTTTATGGTCGTTGGGTTGAAATCGAATCTGGAAAAGGAAACCGGCTGGTTACTGTTGGCACTGGTACAGACTAGAAACGCGCCCACCTGACTTCCGGGCGGGCTGGCTTCCCCCGCTGATGAGTAAGGCGTGCCTGCTTCAGCGTGTGCCCAGACAGCAGCCCGTGGGATCCCCTTCGTGACTGCAGCCTGAATTAGCCGAAACATGGGACCGCCAGGAAGCAAGCACAGGTGTTTAAGTTTTGGGTGAGACAGAAGGATGAGAGAAGATTCTGCTCTCACCAAGCTCACGACCACATAGGCACGGCCTGAGTTGCCCCGTGGTGAGGATGAGGAGATGCTGCGGGGGTTAAGGGGTGGGCTGCATGTGCCCGGCGCCCCACGGCCCTGGGTGTCTCCCAGGGGGCCTTCCTCAGGCGTTCCCCCTCCTGCCATCCTACCTCCAGCAGCTAACAGGCTGCTCATTTCTGAACCTTATCACAAATGTCCCCCAAGCCCCCTGACCAAGCCCCCCATGGTCCCAAAGGTGTAAATGCCTAGACTGTGGGAAACATCAGCGTTTCAGACGTCTGAAATGTCAGTGCACCGCGGGAGCACTTGGGCCAGCCCTGACCTTGTCAACACAAGTCTCGTTTCCAAGTCTCCAGCACACAGAGGCCCCAGGGGCCAGGCACCCACCTCCTTCATGGCCATCAGCTCGCCGGTGTCAACGTTGATGCAGGTGTACACCTTCCCGTACTGCCCTTCCCCTGTGAACAGGGACAGACATGCTGCTCTCAGCCACCAAAGCCGGGCCACTCTAACTCATTCAAACGTAATGTCTTCCCATCCCGACTCTACATTCAGATATCTAGAATCGTGCTTACCACAGTCTACTATTGCAAGATCCAAACTATTTCTGAATATTCCCTGATAACCTAAGTCTCGGGCAATCTTTTCACTATGTCTTACCTGTAAATAGAATAGAACTGACTGGCAAACCCCAGAAGAGGCATGAAGGTGAGCTCTGAGCCCTCTGGAGCACACTCCGGAGCCCCTTATGGCCCTGGAGGAGGTCTGGGCCGGGGTGCAGGGGGCATGGCTGGGATAAGCCTGCTGCCACCTCAGTGGACCTCCCTGCTGTCCGTCCAGGCGTGTGGGAGGTTAGTGGGGTATTCTACTAAGACACCTTCTGAAACATTAAACTAAGGGGATACAGATATATGGCTACATAAGACTGATACTGAGAATTCATACCATTTATAAAGGATCTGATTCTGTTCAAAGTCTTCTGTCCTGACAGCTCTACGAGAACTTCCTGAGGCTCAGAGTCCTATATTACAATTGTGTTTGCTTCTCCAGACCTAAATGCTCAACAGATAAATGCATTTGAAAGGGGGAAAAGTCTGAAACATAATCAGCTCCTTCTCCACACAATCTATCACTAGTTAACAGGAAATTAATGTTTTTGAAGACACTGTCCCATTGGCATTTGTATTCAGTCTTGCTTCATTAAGGATGGTGTGGGAATAAGATGGAAAGAATATAAACTAGAACAAAAGGGCAGGATTTACGGAGTTCTCCACTGGCAACTTCTGGAGTTATCAAGCAGAACCATGCCATCTAATGAATCATTTAAAAATCTCTTTTACATTGTTCTTAGAACATATCTTGCAAGTGAAACCAAAAAATCAGAACCTTGTGCAGAAGAGAGGATGTGTATTTGCCACGCCTGTAAGAGAAAAAGACCAGCCACGGGAGCCTTAACCTCGAGAAGTGTGACTTGTTAATTTCTGACAGGGACCATCTTTGTGTCCTGCTCTTCAGTTTTCTTACCGATTTTGTTTCCTCTTTGCCACTTAAACGTCACCTTCCTCAAGCCAACGTGCATGACGTTGTCGTAAGACTTGGGGGTGTCACAGACTTGACCAATGATGTTTCTTCTCCTCATTTCTTGATACCGCTTTTCTTCAAACAGTCGGACTGACTTCTGAATGGCTTCTATGGGTCCTTGCTTAGAAGCGGTATCTGCAAGAAGTATAAACTCAGTCACCCCAACAACCATAATTAGGTCGACTTTTAGCAAATAATCATAAAAACAGAGCAACAGACATTAGCACTCCATCAAGCATCACCTATTCAGCTACACAGCACCTGAATTAAAGTCCCCAAAACCTACCATCTTCAGAGCATACAATGCACAATAGGGAAGTACACGTACAGAACAGAAGCTACTCAGACAGAATGAACTGTTTCCTCTCCCAAGGCTGGTCAGACTCTGCAGTCACCACCTGCCGGCCTCTAGTCTCTCTAGTCCACCTGCTCTCACTGCTCAGAATTTTCTTATTGTTCAGCTGCTCAGTCGTGTCTGGCTCTTTGCGACCCCAAGGACTGTAGCCTGCCAGGCTCCTCTGTCTGTGGGATTTCGCAGGCGAGAATACTGGAGTGGGTTGCAGCTTTCTTCTCCAGGGGATCTTCCCCACCGAGGGATCGAACTCGTGTGTCCTGCGTCTCCTGCATTGTGGGCAGATTCTTTACCACTGAACCACAAGAGAGTCCCCCAGAATTCTCTTACTCAAACGTAAAATCTGATCATATTGTTTACGCACATAATTTATTTCATGGTTCATCCCAACTTGCTGACCAACAGTCCAAGGCCATCACGCAGGGTCTTTCCAGGTTCCCTTCTCCCGGCCACTGCCCCTGGCCCCATTGCAGTCTCCAAACCAGCCTGACTGAAGAGCCTCCATGAACCACACCACATAGCACCTCGCTCCTGGCCCATCCACCGCGGTCTCTGGACCAGCCTGACTGCAGAGCCTCCATGGACCACACCACACGGCGCCTCGCTCCTGGCCCATCCACCGCGGTCTCTGGACCAGCCTGACTGCAGAGCTTCATGGACCACACCACATGGCGCCTCGCTCCTGGCCCATCCACCGCGGTCTCCGGACCAGCCTGACTGCAGAGCCTCCATGGACCACACCACACGGCGCCTCGCTCCTGGCCCATGCTCACGCCGCCCTGTCTTCCAGCTGTCAGAGCTTACTCCCCTCCAGGAAGCTGTCTCTGCTCTCTGCTGGGAAGGGAGTAAAGCTTTCCTTTCTCTAGAGTCAGAATGGCTGGAACAAAACCCAGGCTTAACCTTTTTCTAGGCGTTTGAAAGTCGGCAAGTTAATTACCTTCTTTAGACATCAGATCGCAAAACAAGAATACCTCATTCAGAGATACTATGAGAACTTAATGAAATCACACACATAAAGCAATTAGCCCAGGGCCTGGAACGTGAAAATACTGGGTAAATTTTAGCTTTTGTTATTATCGCTCTTTATTTTTCCATCTAGCCATCTCTATTTCTCCAACTTATTTTATCATGATTTATAGAAAAAAGTATCTTTTACATAGATATCTAAAACAACTGTTTCATGAAACACTATTACCACTATTACTCTTTCTACATGTGACTGGGATTCCATTCAATTTGTGTGTGTGTGTGTGTGTGTGTGTGCACGTGTGCGCGCACGCTGATTTTACGACAACCCACTAATGGGTCACAATCCATAATGTGAAAAGCTCCTGGCTGCCACAGTTCTCACATGCAGGAACCTAAGGAGGCATCTAAGAGCCTGAATGTTCTGTCAAAGAGATCACTGAGGACTGGGACGACTGAAAGGTTACTCTGAGAAGAGAAATTCCCAGAGACTTACAAGGTTCCAATTACAGCGTCTGACTACAATCATTTCCTAAAAACGGGGATCCCTGTTTCCCTCACATCACTGCATGACACGTCACGTCTACTTGGCACTGACCAAGGTTGCACGGCTGTCGGGCCGTGGGCTCCATTGTTAAATGCTTCTGGGAAACAGTCTTTTCTTTTACAGTAAACATTTCTCAAGATTTCCTAGTCTTTTAAGATGTCTGTGCAGACTCTAACTCTCCCAAGAGTTCCCAAGTTTACTTGACCACAAAGTATTTGTTTTGAAAATTATCACAAAGACCTGTATCCGTGGGAACCGCAGATGACGTGCGAGGCCCTAGGGAGAACCCCTCCCTGTACTGGGCTCGAGCTGACAAACGCCCCCCCGACCCCCCAAACCCTACACATGCCTCACCTGCCCAGCCTGGAGAATGCGGCTTCACGGCTGCTCCCGCCTCCTGAGCGCCCCTTGGGGCCACTCCCCACCTCCCCCGAGACCCAGGCCCACCCCCTACTCCCTGGACACAGAAGGCTTGCCCGCTGCAGAGGCCCAGGGGCTGCCGCGGGCTGCACGCGGGCCTGGACCACCGAGCCCACCACTGAGGACTGGCCGTGCCGAGGCCTCCCTGCACCCTTGCAGCCCCACCTCCACCTCCACCCGCGCTCGCCGGGCTGGGCTGGCGGGTCTGGTCTTCAGTCACCGGGCCTCCAGACATGTTTCTCTTTCTGTACTTTCCCTCCTGGCTGGACACAGACCTCCTTCCTTCAGGGGCCAGCCCAAGCCTCGGCCCTCCCTGAAGCCCCCCGTGACTGCTCCAGGCCCGGTGACTACCCTCCTGCTTGGTCACACCCGTTCCGGAGGGGCGCTGTGGGGGCAAGCGTGGTGACCTCGGCCCAATGTCTGGCCTCTCAGAAACTCGGATCATTTACGAAAAGAGAACAGGATCTGTTCTGCCTAGGTTATGGCTCAAGACTGTTGTGCCGAAGAATACGTGAAAGCATTTTGTGCTAGACCAGGGCCTTTTCTGCTATTTATTCTTCTGGTTCATACGGACTGATCACCTGCTGTGCATGACAAATGCTTTCTCTTAGCTTCTTAGCATAATAAGTAAGTGGTTATTCGTTTCACAAGTATTTTTTATATTCCTACCATGTACAAAGGGCTTCCCAGGTGGCGTTAGTGGTAAAGAACCCACCGGCCAGTGCTGGAGACATTAAGAGACGTGGGTTCAATCCCTGGATCAGGAAGATCCCCTGGAGGAAGGCATGGCAACCCACTCCAGTATTCTGGCCTGGAGAATCCCATGGACAGAGGAGCCTGGTGGGCTACAGTCCACACGATCACAAAGAGTTGGACACGACTCAAGTAACTTAACACACACACCATGTTCAAAGGGTTATGCAAAGGGCCCACCCATGTGACACGTAAAATGAACATCACCCTGCTTAAAGAATACAAAACTGAGAAAAACACATTCCTGCTCCAAAGGAACTTACGATGATAAGAAGCAGGAATTGCACACACACAGCACAGACAGGAAGTGATGCCAGAGGCACAAAAGAGACCATAAAACATTAATGTAGAAGGTCGAGTCAGTCGTAAGCTGGAGCACATCTCAGCTGAAACTGTTTGCCTTATGCTGAAACATTCAACATTCTTTCTCTTACCCTTGGTCTGACTGATAAGTGTCCGCAGTTCCCAACTTCTTCGAGTTGACCCACTTGAATCACCTTTTGGATATGCTGGTTCTGCAGAGAGTATTTTTTCATACAAATTAGTGAGACTTATAAAACAAACAGGCATATTTGATTCAGAGCCAGAATGAAATGTAGGTGAGTAGTGATGATTAGTTAACCACCAACCTGTCATTCCCGGTGATTAATTTGTTTGATGAGAGTGAAAAGCTGTCTCTACAATCATTTAGAGCAAACTGTACCAAACTGAGAAAGTTGTGAATGGGGTTTAACTACACTGAGGTTCCACAAGTAACAGCCGACAGAATACTGAGCAGAAACTGGATTTTGCTGGGGGGCGGGGGTGGCGGAGCGGGAGGGGTCCCCGCTTCCCAAGGTCCTACCCAGGAGCAGAGCAGAGGTACAGGAGCAACCGTGTGGTTTCTGGGCAAAGACTCCTAGTGCTGCATTCTAATAAAACTCAAGCCTGTCATCTACAAGCACAGTGCCAGCTTCTATTTTTAAAGTGAATTAAGAGCACTCAACAGTTAAAGTATCAGGAGCAGTAATTTTCCAACATTATTTAGTGACAGGGGAGAAAGCGCACGTGTAGGAAGGCATCTGTGTGACGAGGCCAGCGCGCCCAGCACTAGGCCTCGCCAGCGGAAGCCGGCGGCCCGGGGCGAGCGGTGGGGCGGCCGGGGCGAGCGGTGGGGCGGCCGGGCGCGGGGGGCGGCCGGGGCGAGCGGTGGGGCAGCCGGGGCGCGGTGGGGCGGCCGGGCGCGGGGGGCGGCCGGGGCGAGCGGTGGGCGGCCCGGGGCGCGGGGGGCGGCCGGGGCGCGGTGGGGCGGCCGGGGCGAGCGGTGGGGCGGCCGGGGCGAGCGGTGGGCGGCCGGGGCGCGGTGGGCGGCCGGGGCGCGGGGGGCGCTCACACTCACCCTCGCGCTCCTCGGTGGGGCTGGAGTGCCGGCTCAGCGACCTGAGCTGCAGCTCGGCGGCGATGGAGGCCAGGCGGTCATTTTCAGGGACGCTGGAACCCCTGTTTCAACATTTTAAAAATTAAACTATCAATCTGACAGAACTTGAAAGATTTGTCTTCTAGAGCAGCGATTCTCCACTGGGGGTGACTCTGCCCCCCAAGAACATCGGGCATCCCTGGGTAAAGGACAACACGAAGGACAGCCCCCAAACCCAGACTGATTCACCCGAAGTGACGGTGCCGCTACCAAGACACCTGTCTCTGGGGCTTGGAAGGAGGACACAGGAGAACCTGGCTGCACAAGGCATGGCTTCACTCAAAGACAGCAACAGAAACAAAACAGTCGTTGCTGAAGTATCACTGACATGCGGAAAGCTCTCTAATTTAAGCCCAGGATGGATTAAAACTAGGAGCCAAATCTGGCTAATATTTAAGATGATCACCACATTATATTCAAGTACTTAATTCCATTTAAAGTGCTAAAATCATTACATGATTCACAAGAGCTCAAGTCTCTTCAGGAGCAGGTGGAAGGGAACGCCTAACCACTTCTTAAGCAGCAGCCAAGCAAAAGGGCAGAAGAGCAGGAAGCTTAACATGTGAAGGGCAAAGCTAATTTGCAGCTTTTCCAGAAGCAAAGTGTTCAGCAATCCAGAATGAGTCCACAAAAGGGTATATCAAGCCCAGAATTAAATAAGGGCAAGCGTTAAATTATAATTCAGATCATCCGAAATAAATACGGTGTTAGTTTATTAACCAGTTTAGTGCGTATTTTTTTTAAACAAATGATATAATGAAGTATGGTAGCTTTTATGCTTTTTTTATTACAGACTGAGTGGGTTTAAAGCAACATGGTTTATTGGACAGACATTCACAAATTATGAAGTGTGCAAGGCTTTTTTTAATCTCCTACACTCTCAAGTCTAGTGCAGTCCGTGTTAAGTCTGGAGTGAGGAGGCTATCTCCTGCTATGTAGTTCATCAAGAAGTCTTGGCATCGTTTCACAGAAAAAAATCACTGATGCTGAAGTGAAGAAAAAACACCCTCCTCCTAAACTGCGCCAATCCTGGGACCACGGAGAAGCCACTAACATCCCCATCTTCCCGCTTTCCCCGAGAGGGGTTAGCCAACTCCACATCCTCAGACTTCTGCCAGGGCAACAGGCAAGAAAACAGAGTTCAACCAAATGGTGTACGGGTGAACGCCTAACAGCTCTCTGCAGGGGGAGCGGGAGTCTGCAGACTTCAACAGCTTCTGTGGTCTAACAACTGACTTGCACAATTCCTGAAAAACAAACAACCGGCTCTCGCAAACCAGTTAAGAGCTACTCCAGCAAGCAGAACACTGGAAGGCTATTTTCTCAACAATGGCAAGATCGCGGAAGCCCGTTTCCTAAGTCAAACCGTATGGAATCAAAGTGCTGACTGGATATCGTGGGGCAAAGTAAAAATTTCCCTGAGGCTGCGTATCTCTAAGGCAGGCCAGTGCCGCACACAGGCTGCCGCGGTCAGCGAGCCCGGGAACCACCCCGCCTCCCCCAGCCCATCCCGGCCCCGGGAGCCTGGGGCAGAGGTTTGCATTGGAGGGTGCCAGGGGGCTGACCCCGCGGGCCCCCTACCTCCCAGCACACACACCGCCAGGAAGCACAGACCACTTCACTCCTCGGTGAGGAAAGGCCTTCAAGATGGCACGTTATGACGGAAGTAAAATGTCTACACCTCAAGGACTGTCCTAAAGGATAAACGAAGAACACTTCTGAAATGCTGCTCACAACACACTTGAGAAACCACCTGGCCAGGGCCTGAGGCCAAGGGTGGGCATAGGCCAACTGTACAAAAACCTGTTCCAAGGCACGCACCCCCAACTGACCAAAGCCTGAACCCAGAGCTCACAGAATCTTTAGTTCTGCAGAAACCGCGTGGGAAGCGCAGTGCCGGCTGAGTGTTCTCAACTATGACTGCGTGTCAGGGCTCGTCAGCTCCCTCACTGAACGAACAAAAGAGACAGCTGCAAGCCCCCACACGGCCATGAAGCACTCGTGGATAGGTCTGCCGTGAAATGTTCTCAACATGAAAAAAATAGGGTCAATGGGAATTTGTTCAATGTTAATTGTTAATTTTTTTTTAGTTTGACTGCTTAAGCTGTAAAATACTTGGGCTTTCTTTTTTTTAGGTTATAGACAAACATTTGTTACTAAAAATTAGGGAATATTAATTATTTTAAGGCATGAGAAAATGGGAAATATCTGTAGACGTTTTAGACTGCTATAAACTAAGTGTAAAAACACCTTCGTCTTCATGTTGATGTATGGCAGAAACCAAAACAATATTGTAAAGCAATTATCCTTCCATTAAAGATAAATAAATTAAAAATACCTTAGTCTTGGACACGACTGAGTGACTGAACTGAACTAGTCTATTTTAAATTCTAAAACCACGTGTCACCTTTCTGCCAGCACACTAATATTTCTTCTTGGGAGCAGGATAAAGAGCACTGAGTTCTTTCCCAGTTTCATCGCTTTTGTTCAATTTTGTTTGATTCTGTCAGCATCCTTACAGGAAGATGAGAAGAGTGACAGTGTCCATTCTATCGCACAAGGGTGGATTAAGAGCCACCAAATGTCCTTTCTCCTTTAAGGATCTGAGACCTTGATGAGATCCCCTACACGTCCCCCTCCGCCACCCCACCACCAAATAACTCGGCCAAAATGGGAAAAGCTGCCACGGCCTCAGTACTGTTGCCTGGAGCTTGCCAAGTGTCTGACAGCTCTCTCTAGTAATTATCTAGTCTCCATATGAGATACAAACCTCATGAACTCATTTTCCCCACCACTATAAACGACTTCTAATCAACAGCTGTGTATATCAGGAAATTGGGTTTGAAAAGTGATTTAAAATAAAACAAACCACCACCACCACTTCTAGATATAACCTAGAGAGAGGTCAGCTGTGAGCAACCCCCGAGAAGCTCTTCAGGAAAGGCGCTGTATTTGCCAGAATTCTACCAGTGGACCAGGTTCTTTCACGGATACTCCCTGCACGGTTATTATTGGCAGAAACTCTAGTCATTTGGATTAATGTTTGTGTCAAAGAAATATAAAAATCGGGCAGATAATCTACTTGTGCTGGAGCTTTGGGGCCACGACACCCCAAGGACGGCCCTTAAGCATCGCCTGACCACACGAAAAAAGCCCCACGAGCCCTGGGACACATCCCAGAGCCGAGGCCACAGCAGGAGTGCAGGGGTGGGTGCGGGGCAGGCGGGGAGACCACCCGTGCTCACGGGCACTGCACCCGGGGCGAGGGGCGGGGCAGACTACCTGGTCTCATGGGCACCGCTGATGGGCTTGGGCGGCGCCGGGTCGCTGCCCAAGGGGCCAGGACGAGCGGCGGCGGGCGCGGGCGCGGGGCTGCCGAGGCTCCGCACGTCCGCGGGCACGCTCCGGGCGCTGGGAGGAGAAGAAGAGGTTCAGGAACACAGGCGAGGAAGGGGACGGGCTCGCACGTGGTTTCAGGAAAAGATAACACAGGGTGAGGAAGCAAAAAATCATCTTCAGACAGAAAACACAAATTGCTCTTTGAGATTCAGGTCAGGTGGCTCAGTGGTAAAGAACTGGCCTGCCAATGCAGGCAACGCACATTCCATCCCTGGGTCGGGAAGATCGCCTGGAGGGGAGGGCATGGCACCCCACACCAGTCTTCTTGCCTGGAGAATCCCATGGACGGAAGAGCCTGGTGGGCTACAGTCCCCGGGGTCGCAAAGAGTCGGCCACGACTGAAGTGATTGAGCACACACGGCCATGAAAAAAGTAACTAATTTCAAGCTAGTTATTTTTAACAATAATTGTGGTCCTTTCCCAGCCAAGTACTGCAAGAAAGAAAACTAACTTAAAAACTGCTCGACTCTCAGGGGAGAGAAACGCTCACTACTTCCACATGCAGAAACGCCACCACATTCAAGGGAAGCGTTTTGAATGTATCAGAGTTTCCAACTCACTCAAAATTTAAGTTGCTTCATAGTTACATACACACATAGAAGTCAAGACTGGAAGGGTCACTCCAGTTTTTATCTCCAGCTTTGAAAATGACACTTAGTTCTGCTTTTCAAATGTTTACCATGCTATGCACACTCAAATTTGTTTTCCTAAAGTTATTTTTCAAAGAAAGGAAAAGAAAGAATTATTCCAAAGCTGGAAAGCATTTAGTAGCTGGCAGTTAAAAATAAGCTGAGAAACAAAGTTATCTTGAAAGGTACAAGTGTGCTTTAAATTGGCAAGTCTTCTTTTGTGACTAAGGCAGTGTGGTGTGTCTTCAAGAAAACGAAAATAAGAGCTTTTAAAAACGTATAAACAACACAGAAAACAGTATTTGGTATCAGAGCAAGCATCAGCAGGTCTCAGACTGGCATGCACATCAGAGGAGAATTTGTACAGCAAACGTCTACACAGGCACCAAATACCTGAATCCCTCTGGAGTTGGGATAATCAGATGCGGGTTAGGAGGGTCGCTATGGCATCGCGGCACCTTCACGGGACGGGGGCTGTTCCGATGAATGGCTGTCAGTGAAAAGAGTGACAGAAACAACTTGTTAAAGGAACTAGCAGAAAACTGTCAGGCCAGGCAATTCAGTGGAGACAGGAGGCGGCTTACTTTTGCTGGTGACCAAAATAAAACCATTTATGTAAGTAGGAAAATCATATTACATATACAAACACTGGGAAAATGTCACTCTTTGGAAGCTAATAAAGTTATATTACACATCCAAACTTTTCTCCACCAAAAACATTTTTTAAATCCTGGAGTGAAATATATGTAATGTATGACATGTGACCCATTGAGGAGACAGATTAAAATGTGGTTTATGCAGCATTTCTCTACTAAAAAGGAGTCATGTCGTCTCCACTTTTAAAGAGATTCTGGCCAGGGGTGACCCTTCGATAGGTTCTGAGCTGAGGACGGGTCACTGTTATTTTCCTGAATGCAGGGAGTTTAATGCCTTTAAACCAAACCAGGAGGATGGGCACTAGTTTAAACTGACTATTCTTTCCTTCTTTTAAATATTCTGGTAGAGGGTAAACAGGGATAAAATTTTAAACACAATTTAAAACACACCTTACCTAATAACTACAAAAATGCTGACAATTCTTTTCCCCAATAACTAAATGCAACTAGTCATGAGTATGATATATTTTGCCTGCTTCTCCCTAACAGGTTTTCCTCTGACTTTTAACTTTGTCTTAGCCTTCCTTAGTTTTTAGGTGTAGGTGTGTCAGCCGCTCAGTCGTGCCCGACTCTTTGTAACCCCATGGACTGCAGCCCACCAGGCTCCTCTGTCCATGAGATTTTCCAGGCAAGGATACTGGAGTGGGTTGCCGTTTCCTTCTCCATTAGTTTTTTAAAACACCGTATTTTCTCTTCATGTGCTAATGAGTTTAGTCTACACATGCTTTATTCCAGTAGTCACGTACAGACATGAGAGACGGATCATAAAGAAGGCTGAGTGCTGAAATACTGTTGCTTTTGAACTGTAGCACTAGAGATGGCTATTGAGAGTCCCTCGGACAGCAAAGAGATCAAACCCGTCAATCCTAAAGGAAAGCAATCCTAAATATTCACTGGAAAGACTGTTGCTGAAGCTCCAATACTTTGGCCACCTGATGTGAAGAGCCAATTCACTGGAAAAGACTTTGATGCTGGGAAAGACTGAGGGGTGGAAGAGAAGACGAGATGAGACAGAGGATGAGATGGTTGGATGGCATCACCGACTCAATGGACATGAGTTCGAGCAAACCCCGGGGGACAGTGAAGGACAGAGAAGCCTGGAGCACTGCAGTCCAAAGAGTCAGACACGACTTAGTGATTGAACAACAACATTTTATTCTAAATATGTTTTACCCTAAATGAAATGACTTCCTTCTCCATGGTTCCTGTTTACTTTTAATAACATTACACAGGAAAGAGAAGTACCCAAATTGGAGACATCTAAAGGGAAAATCTGCAAAACAAAAATCAAGGAAACGTTCAGAAGCAATTTGTATCTATGGCTCATTATCTCAACTATTATAACCCTAGATGGAAGAAACTCTAGGCAAATTCAAAGACAAAAAGAAAAAAAAAAAAAAAAACAGATCTGGCAAGAATGGTGATGTCTTTAATTCAGCAGACATACTGAGAACCACTGAGTCAAAAATTACTGCAAAATTTTCCCATGAAGATATAAAAAAGACATTGTTAAAACACAGACAAGTTTAACATTCTTTGTGCATGAAACAGAACATTTAAGAGTCTGTGTATTTAACTGCTATAAAGCTATTTCATTGAAAAGAAAATCCAAATGGCCAATAAACATAAAAGAGATGCTCAGATTTCATGAGTGGTGAACATTTATCATAGAGATGCTCTTCATGGCAAAACTAACAAAACATTTAAGGGAATGTAGCAGACACACGATGGATACAAGGCCACAGAAGAGAGGAAGCTGGATCTACACGTGCTGACACGCAGGGATTTCTACAATCGTCAGCGATTAACATCCGAAGTGATCCGATTTGTATACAGTAAACGGGAGGGGGAAGAAAGCAACAGTGTATATGCTTGTGTGATGATATGAGCGATAAAGAAAGGTGCGGGAGCATGCATCTGTGTACTTACATGAGCACAGAGAAAAAACAAGGTTCTACACCAGACTGTTATCATCTGCTTGTGACAGATGATGACAGAGCATCTGGACATTCTCGTGGCGACAGAGTCGAGGGGGAGTAGAAAGCAAGGGGCGAGGGCAGTGATGCGCTCTCACATTCATTCATTCCTCGTGAGGACAGAGTGCCCCCAGGGTGAGTCCTGCCGTGTGCAGAACACCACGGTTCACAGAACGCAGGCACCTCACTGAGCCCTCTTCCGCATCCGATTTCAGGCACTAGAAGGGGATGCTCAAAGATGTTCGATGAGTGCGCCCAGGTCACTAGACTCCCGCAACCCCTGGGGCAATCTGGCTCTCAGGCCACCCCGGGGCCGGGAGGAGGAAGAACACCGCGTGCCCACAGGCAGGGCCACGAGCCGACCGTCCCGCCAGCGGCACGAGGCAAGGCGCGGCAGCGACTCACACCAACAGCCCCCGCTCCGCGGGGGGGTTTCCTCTCTTGCAACGTTCTTCTACATGCTCATTTTCTACGTGATTTTTCTGCACTGTAATTTTCTTCTTCTATAAATAAAATGATTCCTCATGCAATAAAATATTTTGAAGAAGTAACTTTTACTTCAATAAATCCTATGAAAACATTTTAGAGAAGTAAGTTTTACTTCTGAACAAACTCTGAGAGACAGTGAAGGACAGGGAAGCCTGGCATGCTGCAGAGCATGGGGTCACAAAGAGTCGGACACATCTGAGCGACTGAACAACAGCAATTTTTACTGAATTACTGATCATGTATTCTTATGGAAATATTTTAGGAAATCAGAAACTCAAAGTAATTATGATAATATGCTTAATGAAAATTTTGATGAGAATATTTAACGTTTTGTATAAAATGTTCACATGGTTTCACAAATGATAATTCATTTCATAGAAATGAGAAAAAGCAGTATAAACTGGGTGAATTTTAAGGATACAGAAATCAAGCATTAAAACCTAGTCTACTAACTTGGAGTAGCTAGTAAGCAGCCTTTAAGATAATGCTGTTGCTTAATAAATTTACCATTTATGAATTATTTTATTTGTGTAATCGAAATTGTTAAAAATGTCTAAGTTTTCTTTTCTGGTTATTACACATAAACATAGTTTTGCTTTTGTTTACTATCTCAAGAATGGGGTAAGATAGCCTTTTACTGATATTTTGTTTTAAAGCTTCAACATATACTGCAAAACTATATATTAACTATAACTGAAAATTGTAATTTGAGTATATTATAGCATGACAATTTTTTTTCTTTTTTAAAATAAAACCAAACAGGAGTGGGGGCGGCGGTGGCAATTAGGAATCTTCTAACTGGGAAGATGGGTGAAGAATGTGGGTACCGGGGAAAGCTGTGAAGAAAATAAACTCATCCTCCTTCCAAAGGTGAGGAAGGAGGGGCAGAACAATCACACTCACCACCTGCGGCAAGAAAGGCCTTGCTTCTTAACAGAAAGTGTTTCTCCAAGTCTCTCCTCCCCAGAAGGAAAGAGTTTAAGGGGGAGAACGGAATGAGTGGTGATGTAAAAAAAAAAGAAAAAAATTATTTAATACTGCTGCAAGCATGGACCACCTTAGGTTCCCATTTTAATTTTCTAGTTAAATTCAGAAAAGCTCCTGTGGAGTTCTGTGTGCACCCCTCATCCCTGTAACTTTCACTGTCATTTTCCTGAATGCTCTTAGTCTCCGAAGCCCTTTAAACGGCTGCAGTTTCTGGACAATGTGCTGCTCCCAGGAGGGGCGCTTCACCTGCTCTCTTACCAAGGTACAAACCTGTAATAGGGCTGTGCGGCTTTCCTATCACATGGCCAATGCACTCGTTCATCAGGGCTTGCAAACTCTAGAAACCGAAGGAAATGGGAAAGGAGGAGAGAAAAAATGCACACATTCTCAATCATATAAGGAGCACAAATTAAGCTTTCAGCATATTTAAAAGAAACATGCTTTCCAAAAAAAAGAAAAAGAAAGATACTTTCCTCAAGTAAATACTTTCAAAGTTAGTTTA
Organism: Cervus canadensis; assembly: GCF_019320065.1. NCBI lineage: Eukaryota > Metazoa > Chordata > Mammalia > Artiodactyla > Cervidae > Cervus > Cervus canadensis. Next base: position 31,377,580 of record NC_057418.1, on the reverse strand, counting down.
AAAGAAAACAGGTATGAACACAAATTAAACACACACGGAACAAATTTAAGATAATACAGTACACAGTTCCATTTCCATAAGTGAAAGCAAACTGGCATTCAGCTCCCCACAGTGCAGTGACGTGCACAAGCCGAGGACTGCTCCTGTGATCATTCTACTGGAGGCTGAAATGAACGAATCTTAACAACATCTTCTTGATCTGATAGAATTTATTTGAATACTGTGATAATATTTAACATTTGGCATGATGCTCTAAAACACCCCACGCTGGACTTTCCTGGTGGTCCAGTGGTTAAGAATCTGCATTTCCACTGCAAGGGGCAAGGGTTTGAGCGCTGGGCAGGGAACAGTAAAGAATCTGCCTGCAATGCAGGTGACCTGGGTTTGACCCCTGGGTCAGAAAGATCCCCTGGAGAAGGAAATGGCAACCCACTCCAGTATTCTTGCCTGGAGAAGCTCATGGACAGAGAAGCCTGGCGGGTTACAGCCCATGGGGCCACAAACAGTTGGACACGACTGGGTAAGTAACACTTTCACTTTCAGGGAACCAAGGTCTCACAGTAATGCACGGCAGTCAAAATTAAAAAAAGATACACACTGAACTGAAATAGCTATTCCTCGCTCTTCATTAAGCTGCTAAAAAGCAGCAGCACTTTATAAAATACAAAAAACCGACACTTATTCTGTAGGTGCCAGCCTGCATAAACAACTGCATACTGACTTGGTCAGCTGAACAACATGGTTATAAAAAGAGCAGGGAATGTCCTTCTCTGCTATTAGAGTACAATAATGTCTCAGCATTAGCATTACGATTAGGTGAACATACTGAAGACCCACTTTCTATATTAATAAAAAAAAAGTACACAGTCAGAAATAGAGAATGATCCACTTGCTCTTTCAGGAAAACCACTTGAGAACATCCCATACCAGGAAGTCGTCTTCTGGCAGAGCAGAGATGAAGGAAGGCTCGATGGCTTGCAGGAAGTCAAAGCCCTGAGTCGCCCACCTGTCGCGCAGAAGAGTGCAACAGTCACAAAACAACCCAGCACGCGCCACAGCCGTTTTAGTCTACTCAACGCTGAAAAGCAATCCGATTGGAAAATTACTGTCTAGGACAAAACACATTTGTGTCTCTATCTGCCTCCTGTTCAGTGAGATTATAGGGCGTTTTGAGAAAGACGAATGGCTTCTTAGTAAAGGAACTGGCTACCAATTTCTTTTCCATTTAACACTAAATAATGGGCATAAACTTTACGAGGAAAGGAGGAAAGGAGGAAAGAAGATTAGCAATTAAGAAGACCTGTCCAGGAAGAATGTGAACTGCTTAAAGATAACTCATTTTGGAACGATTACAAGAGAAAAAGTGTTTCAAGAGTTATCAGGGTTTTTATGTAGATAGGTTCATAAAAAAAAAAAAAAAGAAAGAAATAAAAAACTGCTCATCAAAGAGTTCCAAATGCTTTTCCATCATCCGCTCAGACCCCCATAAACCGTAAGAAGGGAAGTCTCCAGCCCGCGGGGCTCAGGCAGCAGCCGTCCTGCGCGTCATTACCTGGGTCTCGTCCCCCTGCCGCTCTCACACTTCGTCAGGACGTAATTCATCCATTTCCGGGCAAAGCTTATATACTTGTCTCCTATCTTCTGCTTAAACTCGCCAGACATCAAACGAACAACTTCTTTATGATACTGTAAGAAGATTCATGCATATCAAAATTAAGCAGAAAACAATTACACAAATACTTAACACACCATAATGCTGTTTAAATGTCATTTTTCTAAAAACGAAAAGCAAAAGCCAGTGAACTTTACATATTCTAAAAAGAGTGTGAAGCGTTACAGAGAAAACAATGTCTTCAAATGCAATTTCACAAAGGTCTTACTCATAAGTTTAAATTTTAAAACCAGGTAACTATCTGACAGTTTAAAAGTAACCCAACATTTCTGACATCCAGCAAGGGTGTAAGATGACATTCTGGACTAAGCTGTGATTACAATAATGGGATCATGAGATGTGCCGTGCAAGACTCCTAATGCTTCTTGTCAGTAAGTTACAAAGCTATGGCAAAACTGTAGCATGCTTTGCCTCTTATTTTGTACTTACCTCGAACCCAAAATTGTACCCTTGGATCATGGCTTCTCGGTAATACTGCTGCAGTGTAGCAGACTCAGATTCATCAACTTCAGCATCAAATTCTGAAGTGAACATGTGGTCCACACGGTCAATGGCATCACTTATTCTGTTGCAGAGCTCTAGGGCATCATTCTAAAGAACCCCAAACCATAATTAGTCCAAAACGGAACAGATCACACAACGACCATCTCATTTTAGAGGAAGATTCCTTTCATCATCACACAGACATTGACCATTGTAATACAGTCCAGTCATATTTATTTTGGTTTTTCAAAAGGAATGACCAAAGAAGAAAAAACAGTTTGGTATTGTTATTTGTATTAGATATTCTTAAAACCTGATGAAATACAAGCGGAAAACAACCGATTTGAAATACCATGCCTGATTACATGGTGGGCTCTGAATAGATGCTTACAGCCTCAACATTTCTGCACATCAAACAGAGTCGCGTCTCCCCTCGGTGCTTGCTCAGGCGTTGAGCAGTGCTTCAGCGCCACAGAGTGAACTAAGGACACGTTTCTAAGAGACCTCTAGTGTTACTAGTCACGCTGGCCTCGTCCCCCTCAGGGCAGTTCTCCACTGGGGCCAATTCTGCCACCCCAGGGGACACGGGAGACGCTAAAGATCGTTCTGGCTGTCCAGTGTGGGGAGGGATGGCGGAGGGTTGTGAAACCTCCCGGCATCCACTGTGCAGAGGTCTGGGATGCTGGCAGACACCCTACAACCCACAGGTATGGGTGGTGCTTAGTCGCTTAGTCATGTCTGACTCTTTGTGACCCCATGTACTATAGCCCGCCAGGCTCCTCTGTCCATGGGGATCCTCCAGGAAAGAATACTGGAGAGGGCTGCCCTGTCCTCCTCCAGGGGATCTTCCCAACCCAGGGATCGAACCCAGGTCTCCCGTATTGCAGGTGGATTCTTTACCATCTGAGCCTCAGGACAGTTCCCCAACAATTACTGACTGACCCCATAGCACAACAGCCCCACGCTCGGGTCCCTTTCCACTCACCTTAAACACACACAAATGCATTACCCCTTTCCCAACGGGGGCTCCGGATGTGCTGTGACACGGGAATGCCTAGCGCTGTTTAAGTCTGGATGTCGGTCAAAACCCAATTTGGTGATGTACTCTCTGCTCTTTCTCTTTTCTTTTAATGTGAGCATATTGAAAGTAAACTAGGTAACTCTCTAGTGAATATCTGTATTATTTATTTGTATATAACGAGCAGCTTATTTTGTTAACAAATCCTTCGAACTTGAGACGCAAGTGAAAGCTTTCGGCAAAACGTTAATTGGTGCTATGAGCAGGATTTGTGAGACAAAATGCTACTCTTTAAGAAAAAAGAGATTAAGCGTGATGAAGTTTTTATTCCCAAGTGGGACAATTCACCTTATTGCTCGTTAGCTAGCAAATGGGACGTATTCACTGGATTATGTGAGAATTGGAATCTTAAATTAAAGCAGGCCAAACTTTTAGAGGGCTTCCCTGGTAGCTCAGCTGGTAAAGAATCCACCTGCAATGCTTGAGACCCTGGGTCAATTCCTGGGTCGGGAAGATCCGCTGGAGAAGGGGTAGGCTACCCACTCCAATATTCTTGGGCTTCCCTCGTAGCTGAGCTGGTAAAGAATCCGCCTGCAATACTGGAGTCCTGGGTTTGATCTTGGGTTGGGAGGATCCCGTGGAGAAGGGAAAAGCTGCCCACTCCAGTATTCTAGCCTGGAGAATTCCATGGACCATATAGTCCATGGGGTCGCAAAGAGTCGGACACGACTAAGCAACTTTCACTTTCACTTTTCAAGCGATTCCCTTATGCTGTATTCCAAACTATTCTTCCAAAATCTTCGATGACTCTCTGGGGCTTAGAATATGAAATTCAGAATCCCCCAACAGTCTGATTTTTGCCGATCTGATTTTTTACCAGCCGCATCCCCTACTTCTTCCCACTCTACCAGGATCCAACCAAACCAGACTGATGCTTTGTGAGTATTCCCGTGACCCCGATCCATGGACACCACGCCCCAGTGTTTCTCTCACTGGTCTCTTCCCAACCCACACCTTCAGAAATCCTCCCCAGCTGAAGTGCCTCCACGGCAAGCTGCTACTAGGAGGACCCGGTCTCCCCTCCTGTGTGTGCAGTGACAGCTCAGATCCTTAAGGCTACAAACTTTTCGAGCTCAAGGATAATCAACATCGTATAAAATTCTGTACTCTCCAGAACTCATTAACTCAAACTAAAAGAAAAGACAAAAGCCCCCTGCCCTGGTATTAGAATGGTGTGACAATCTATAAAGGGGGCTTCCCTGGTAGCTCAGTAGGTAAAGAATCCGCCTGCAATGCGGGAGACCTGGGTTAGATCCCTGGGTTGGAAAGATCCCCTGGAGAAGGAATGGCTACCTACTCCAGTATTCTGGCCTGGAGAATTCCATGGACTGTATAGTCCATGGGGTCGCAAAGAGTCAGACACGACTGAGCGACCTTTACTTCACAATCTATAAGGGAGAATGTTTACAGCTAAATAAGACAAATCAGATTGGCAGAACAAAAATAAGCATTTATCAAACTACTTGTAATTTCAAGAAGTCCTTCTTCAGGAAGTAAAGCCGTGATGTGCCTGAGAAAACTGATGGCTTGTGGGGCAGTGATGAATGGAGTACAGAATAAAAAGTAGGGAAAACGAGAAATAAGGGCAAGAAAAGGCAAGGCTCTCACTTGTCATGAACTCTGAAAGCCTCTCTGCCTGTCCACAATCCACAACTGGTTTTCTCTATTATAACCAATTTGACTGAATCATCTATTAAGTGAAAGAATAAATCTTTTTTTTAATTACACATTTTTGGCTGACAGTACCTCTAGTAAATATTGGTAATTGCTAAAGGAGAAATAAACTGGGTTAGGAAGGAAGAGACCTAAGGTCCAATACTAACCAAACATGTGACCATTAAGAAGTCACGTAACTACTCAAATTTTCACCCTTTCCAATTCTTACGTTCCACCGTTCCAAAGAAGATCCAGGAAAATTTTTAACTTAGACATGGGAAAGTGGGGAGAGACAGAGAATGGAGACGACACTTTTCAGAGCTCAAGTCCCTGGAGTACTTAGGTTGTAACACACCAATACGTCCCTGGCATCGCACCAGATATAAGATACAGTTGACGGTGAAATACCTTCAGCTGCTGCAAAGCTTTGGCGATGACGGGCTGACTGGAAGTCTGCTCCTGGTGTAGAGTCATGAGCCCTTCGATGGACTGCTGGAAAGCTTTTCTGTGGATTACGAGCTGTGCAGAGTGCATGACCACGAGTAAGAGATTGTCCACCTGGGGAGAGAAGCGGGCCCAGGGCTTACACACAGACCCCGCCAGCTGTCCACTCCAGTCCAACCCCCAGGCCCTAACACCACCCACCCCAGGGCTCCCCGGCCAGCAAGCACCTGATGAGAAAGTACATCTTTGGACTAAGCTGTTCCCCTGGAGCAACGCAGCGGGCATTGATGGCTACACTCTCCAGCACAGCGGGGAGGAATCCCATGGGACGGTGTGGGCAGGCGGTGTCTAAAGCACGCTAGAACTCCAAGACAATCCTCCTGGAGCAGAGACGGAGTGTGTGTGTGTGTGTGTGTGTGTGTGCGCGCGCGTGGAGCAGCGTGTGAAGGTGGAAAATGCAGGGGTAAGAATGGGATGAGATGAGGGGGCTTGTATAAAACAGAAACCAAGCCCGTATTACTTGTGTTAAGTGACAGTCACTGCAGTATTCTGAGTAGACCTGGGATGAGATGTATGAATTGTAAGGATCGGTCTGGAAGTACCAAAACAAGCACCGAACGAGAGGGAGGAAATGTGAGGCCTGAAGCAGGGAAACTACAAGTGGGGCCCTGCGACAGTGCAGAAAAGGTGATCAGGTCCGACCCCAGGAGCGGCTCTGGGGATGCAGAGGAAAGCTCATTGACTGGAAAGGCTTCGGGGCTGGGGGAGCCATTTAAGTGGAGGAGGGCGGAGGCTGAACGTTTGTGAACGGCCACATCCTGGTTTAAACACCTGAGTGGACGGAGCACCAGTCACTGAGACTCGTGCTGGGGGGCAGTCGGCCGGGGTGTCCGCTGAGTCCGAGGTGCAGGTGCGCACTCACCGCCATCCCGGAGCTGAGCACAGTCTGCGTGTGTGTGTGTGTGTTAACTGGGGGAGAATTCCTGTCCAGTGCTGTAGGGCGAGCTTCTGCGGCTCCACAGTGTGAAGCAGCCGCATGTACACACGCATGCCCTCCGGCCTGGACCTCCGCGCCCCCAGCCCACCCTCGAGGCCATCACGGAGCAGCGAGCCGAGCTCCCTGGGCGACACTGCAGCTCCCCACAGGCTGTCTATCTTACACACGGGAGCGTATGTGTCGGTGCGACGCTCTCTGAACACAGTGGCGTGAGAGGCTTCCTACGGTTTTAGTTACTGAGGCACACAGACCGTCACAGGATCACTGCCAGGGAGGCAGGTGACAACCTGACCACGCAGAAGAAAGGAGTCAAGTAGCCGGTAAAACGGTAAAAAGTTTGTCTTGTTTAGAGTGATTCGCCGCTAAATCAACACTTGAAGAGCTGAGATATCTGCAACTACAAACTAAACGAAGGAGGGAATTTCTTCCAGGTCACAGGTGGGTGCACCTAACTTATGTACTTGGCTGAAGTGAGGAAAGATATAAAACATTTCAAATACTTCAGTACAACTGAAGAACTTCCCAGAATATTTTAGTACAGTAACAAAACAAAATCATCAAAACATCAAAGTCTAAGCAATACGTGTTTCTGGGGCTTCCCCAGTGGCCCAGGGGTAAAGAATCCACCTGCAATGTGGAAGACCTGGGTTCAGTCCCTGGGTTGGGAAGATCCCCTGGAGAAGGGAATGCAACCCACTCCAGTATTCTGGCCTGGAGAGTTCTATGGACAGAGGAGCCTGGCGGGTACAGTCCATGGGGTCAAAGAGAGTCTTCAAAAACAACAGCAGTAACAACACTGCCTCCAGGCAGGGCGGGGAGCGGTGGGGGGACGGGCGGGGAGACAGACCTGCATGCTTCTCAGGGTGTCAACCGTCTCCACCGGAGGCACGATCCTGACAGGCTGTGCCTCCCACGCGGCCCAGCTGTGCTCTGAGTCCGGAGCGCGGTCCCCATGTTTGGTCAGAAGCAGATAGTCGTCAATTAGTGCCTCATCTGAATCTTTGGAGCAGTCCTTCCCTGCAGCTGCATTGAGTAACTGCAAAATAATGCTCTTCTCCTCAGCAAGAGCGTCTGGAACAAACACCTGCAAGTTTTCTAAGCCAGGAATTTGTACCTGGAAGAGAAACAATCCAAAATCCTGAATTCAAGAACACCGTCTATTACAGAAATGTTACTGTGCATGTTTCGGGTTTTTCATCTGCATCCTTAAAACAATTTAGTAAGCATGAAGAACTTTGCTTTTCTAATTATAGCATTGGGAACTTATGGGGCAGTCTTAAAATTGGGGTCCACATATCGACTGCAAAGCCTAAAATGTTTACCACCTACACCTTTAAGAAAAATTTCTGTTTAGAGTAAGAAAGGTAAAACAGTTCTACCGCCTTAAGTGCGCACCTTCACGTACTGCTTTGACTTCAGGACGTCCAGGAGGTCTCTGACTGGGGCCGAAAGTATGAACTCTGCGGCTATTTCCAAGTCCTAGGGTCACAGTTACAGAGAAACTTCTTTAGGGTTAGCTTTTTAAAAAGTAAAAAGAGTTTGATGGGAAACAACAAAATTCTATAAAGAAATTACCCTTTAATTAAAAAATTAATTAATTTTAAAAAATAAGATAGAAGAAAAAAATAAGTAACAGCTCGTCAAAACTGTGAACGCACCTTCCTCAGCATCTTGGCAAACCCCAGTGCCTTGGAGGCTCGTTCCCTGGCCTCATGGAAGAGCTCCTTCAGGGCTCGGCTGACCTCTATAACCGATCTCCTGCCAGGCGGACAGAAACCCAGTTAGAATTCACGGGGGGATGCCAAGAAACACACAACAGTAAAGACAGAGCAAATTCCAACTCACATTAATAAAGCCCGAAGATTTTAGAAACAAGCAATGATTAAGAATGCACTCGAAATATGCTGAAGCTTGCTCCCCACAGTTTTCTAGAAAGTACTTGCAAATATTGGTTATATAAGTGCGGCATACTTAATAACGTTCAAATGACAGTTTCCTCAATTTCCTAAAAACTACATTCAGTTCAGTTCAGTCACTCAGTCATGTCTGACTCTTTGCGAACCCATGGACTGCAGCACGCCAAGCTTTCCTGTCCATCACCAACTCCCAGGGCTTGCTCAAACTCATGTCCATCTAGCTGGTGATGCCATCCAACCATCTCATCCTCTGTCGTCCCCTTCTCCTGCCTTCAATCTTTCCCAGCATCAGGGTCTTTTCCAATGAGACAGTTCTTCGCAGCAGGTGGCCAAAGGATTGGAGTTTCAGCTTCAGCATCAGGAATGAATATTCAGGACTGATTTCCTTTAAGATTGACTGGTTGGATCTCCCTGCAGTCCAGGGGACTCTCAAGAGTCTTCTCCAACACCACACTTCAAAAGCATCCTTCCAATGAATATTCAGGACTGATTTCCTTTAAGATTGACTGGTTGGATCTCCTTGCAGTCCAAGGGACTCTCAAGAGTCTTCTCCAACACCACACTTCAAAAGCATCAATTCTTTGGTGCTCAGCTTTCTTTATAGTCCAACTCTCACATCCCTACTGACCACTGGAAAAACCACAGCTTTGACTCGATGGACCTTTGTTGGCATTTCATTAGGATTTCACTAGGATACATAAAATACTTTTGCCACCTGATGCAACTGAGAGCCGACTCACTGGAAAAGACCCTGAGGCTGAGAAAGATTGAGAGGAGGAGAAGGGGATGACAGAGGATGAGATGGTTGGATGGCATCATCGACTCAATGGACATGAATTTGCGCAAACTCTGGGAGATAATGAAGGACAAGGAAGCCTAGTGAGCTGCAGTCCATGGGGTCACGAAGAGTTGGACACGGCTTAGCGACTGAACAACATTAGGATAATTCTTGGAGTAGGAATTAGGTTCTTGACTCTCTGCTCATGATCTAACTAAAAAGGAGCAGTGAGCCAGGAAATGTTTAACACCAGCTCCCCCTAAATTATTGTCTTGTGTCGTGTTTGCTGATTTTCTCGGTGTGGATACACCCATCATAGCGATTTTCAATCCACCAACAGGACATCACTGAGCTGTGACTTGGGGGTGTGCACGACCCATGTGGGTGCTCTGGAGCTGGGACAGTCAGCCCTGCACATCACTGCGTGTGAACCCCCTTTCTCGATCCACCCCCAGGAAACAATCAGAGCACTATAAGAGCCATTCTCTAGTTCACCATCCCAACGACTGAACTCGCTTATTCTGTATCTACCATGTCAGCGCTCAAAACTGCAAGACCTTCTATGAACTGATTCATTCCATTTCTCAATAATTCAGTATTTTCCCAGGTGAGAGCCTATGTAGTAACTTCTTTCTTTAATCCTGGTATAAAGACATTTCCGTGTTCTGAAATCCCAAAATGTGTTTTCTATCAAATTCTGGAAGGTGAGAGAAAAACACCTCTAGAGAAGTTAGTTCCGCCTTAGCACTTCCTAATATTGATTCACAGGGTACTATTGATAATTGGCCACAAAATAGCTCTATGAGTGACACGTAAGCCGCAAAAACAGCACTTTACCACGGTTCACCCTCAATCCTGTCTGCACACAACGGGAGAAAACAAAGTAGGTGAGCCAGACCGGTTTCATGTACTCAAGCCGAACGTTCAACAGAAGGGGTGAGGTAAGTATACAAACAACAAAAATGCACCAAATGTCAATTAACGTATTCACGGACTACTACAGAGGCTTTAAAGGACAGGAACTAGTTAACTAAAGACAGTCCGGAACATGTGAATGAATTCTACCCTACTAGTTCTTAGTCGACTTAAACTACATCGTCTCTAAGGATTAGATTAAATAACAGTCACCTTCAAAGACAATTTCACATAAAACCATAACTCAAAGATCACACGAAAAAAGACAATACAGCAGTCACGCATAAATCCCTTTAGATCTACAACCCACGTTCTTCAAGTCCAGCGTGATTTGGCTTCAACAAGGCACATTTCAGGCTCACTGCCAAGAGTAAAACTACATGAAATCAGAAATGGGAGAGGAAAGGAAATGCAACTTCAACCTTATTTCATCTGAAGCACTGCTGTCGTCGGCACTGGTCCAGAATTCTGCACAGCTCTCCTGTAAGCCAGACTCTAGAAAACTTCCTGTCGATTTCAGCAGCATTCCTGCAATGTCACTAAGGAACAGAAACAACAGACATAAACCAGAGAAGAAAAACTGTCCCCACTCAGATTCTCTCAGGAATGAGAATCTGAAAGATTGAGCTATCATGTCAGTAGTTCAAAAATCAATGACAGTGAGACTTCTCTTTTAATTTAACATCATGATTAATGTGAAAAAAAGCAGAATCTCGACTGTGGAATGTATCTACCTTTGTTCCACTACCAGCTTTTCATTATAAACCTTAAAATCTTAAATTACATTCACAGTAGCTATGTAATTATCACATGTTACTTTCATCTTAAATGTTTGAAATGGTATAAAGTGGGCTCAAATATATATCTATGACAAAATATTTTTAAAGGCTCAATAAACTAAATGATAGCATAAGAAACAAACTGAATTCCTTAAATGCAATCACTTTTAAAAATTTCCATCACAATTTTCACAGTCAATGAACATGAACTACTGTAATCACTGATGCTTCTCATCAAGTATACAGTCTAAATACTAGGGTTAAAATGCAAACCCAAATGTATAAAATAAATCTAAATGAGTTCAGTGAAAATTCAACAGCAGCTTACTGACTTCTGTGATGAAAGGAGCGTATAACCTAGTGAAGCAGAGCAGGTTGAGTCCAGAACCAGCATCAGAAGGGGCAGAAGGTCACCACTAGGGGCGCTGTCTGAGGGTGTGGGTTCAACGGGTCCTGCGGGCAGTGCAGAGGTGTAGGAGCCAGAACCGCAGGGGGAAGAGGGGTTCTGTCAGGAGGAGCACGGAGGAGGGAGGAGGGGGAGGCACGTCGAGGAAGGACAGGAAGGATGATCGAAGGGCACGAGGATGCGTTAAGCAGGAGGCACGTTGGTGAAGAGAAACTGCTGAGCTGGGAAGAGCAGAGGAGCAGGGGGAGTGAGGCCAGGACCAGTGACCCAGCCGTGCCGGCGGAGGCCTTGGATGTGCTGCGACCGTGTGATCTTCCTCTGGCAGGCAGAGGGTGGGCTGTAACAGTGACCGAGTGGGGAAACGGCCTGATTAAAAACATGCCTGTAAAGAGCAGTAGTGTACAAGGATATCCAGGATAAATTAGTTAATCAGTATCTGTTATGGAGTAACGAGCAGTGAAGAGATAAAATTTCTTCAGTAAATGGAGGGGAAAAAGAAGCAATAAATCAAATAAAAAAGAAAAATATAGAGTACTTCAACTATTGATAAGTGCTCTGGAGAGGAAAAATTAAGAAGAACACTAAGATGCTCTTGCAGGTAGGAGTTTCAACTTTAAATATGGAGAAGATAGCATCTGGCCAAACCTACAGGAAGTGGGGAAGGAAGTCGCAGAGATAACTGGGTGCAGAGCAGTCCGCGCACAGGGATGAGCAAGCGCAAAGAGCCTGAGGCAGGAGCAGGCCGGGCCCACGGAGAAAAGGCAGGGAGCCACCGCGGCTGCAGAGGACGCGCAGGAGAGCCGGGAAAGGACACAGAGCTCACGCAAAGTCAGACTGCGCCTGGCACCACGGGGCACGGTTCAGGGGCTCCCACTTCTCCTTGAGTAAGGAGAACCACTGGCGTATTTCAAACAGAGGTAAAAATGGTCTGCAGGGAGATCACATCAGTCATTCCTAAAGGAAATCAATCCTGAATATTCATTGGAAGGACTGATGTTGAAGCTGAAGCTCCAACACTCTGGCCACCTGATATGAAGGGCAGACTCCTTGGAAAAGACCCTGATGCTGGGAAAGATTGAGGGCAGGTGGAGAAGGGGACAAAAGAGGATGAGATGGTTGGATGGCATCACTGACTTGATGGGCGTGAGTTTGAGCAGGCTCCGGGAGATAGTAAAGGGCAGGGAAGCCTGGCGTGCTGCAGTTCATGGGGTCACAAAGAGTCAGACACGACTTAGTCACTGGACAACAGTAACAAAAAATGGTCTGATGTACAGTTTAACAGGATCACTGAGAATAAACCTTAGAGGGTGACGGGCAGAAGCAGATTCCTGAGAGAGCTGCTATAGCAAAATACAAGGAAACGTAACCGGCTGGGAAGAGGGGAAATGGGCAGTGGTGAGTGGAGGTCAGACGCTGGTTATATCCCAGAGGGACAGCCACGGGGAATCAGAGATGGCGAGTGAGAGAAAGAATGGGGTCAGGGTCAACGCCAAGACGGCTGGAACCAGGGAGAACGCTGCAGCAACACAACAAACACCCAGAACCACGACAGGGCGGGCGGGCGGCCCCTCAGCATGGGCAGTGTCGCGGCTCCGGAGCTTCTCAGAACACGGGTGCGAAGCTGAAGGCCACAGACTGCACGGAAAGGGACCTGAAGGACGAGCCAAAGATAAAAACGAACACTGACAGGTACATAATGACGGTACAAAGAAATTAAATAACAAGAATTGGTGGTGAAAGGAAACAGTAACCTTTTCAAACACCTTTTTTTTTCAGCCAAGCTTGACAGACTGAGAAGGGAAGATGCAAAGAGAAGAAATTACAGGTGAAAGAGAACAATGGAGAATCAGGAGGGGCGAGAGACGCTGAAGATGCCAGTGAATACATGTTTCCGTAAGGCTGACTGTGGAAACCAACCAGAACAGGAAAACAGGGCAGACTGGGAGCCCTGGCCTGAAGCTGGCTGAGCGCTGAGACAAGAGCAAGCTCCCTGTTCACTCAGAGATGCAGGAAAACATAAAGACCAGGTGGTCAGGGCAGAAGAGTCGACACAACATTCTGAGCTGCCGGGCACCGAACACAGACCCGCGGGGTGAGGACAGTGGCTTTCTGCAGGGAGAGGAGACCTGTAACAGCAGAGGTCCTGCAGGGTGCACACAGCGCGGGGGGAAGGAAACGTGAGCTGGGTATGAAAGAGCTCCTGAAAATAAACGGAGGAACCAGACGGCCGACGCGGCAGGCGAGAGAAGGCGGCACCACCGGGCGGCCGCGGGGTTCAGCGCCGGGGAGGAGGCCCGGCCCCCAGTCCCTCAGCAGGGGAGCGGCCCCCGGCAAGGACCACATACCTCACACCTCGCTCTCAACGCTCAGGTGCCTGCGCTTGAGAAGACACATTCGTGTCCTGGAACAGACAGCCCCGTGAGCACTGCCCCCTGCTTCATGCTTTTCCTTCGTTTACGTTTCGATTCCTTCACCATACATAAACACCCAGTTCATAAAGAGATTCTGTGATCAGCCCAACATTCCCAAAACAGTGTCGGTGAAAATACCTACTTGTGAGGCTTGAGAAGTGCCCACCGAGTCTGAGACAAAGACCGATACTTACGGGTCTGCTCCACTCGTCAAGAGGCCTTAGATCCTCCTCCTTTCACATAATCACGAGGGTGCACCCCATGGCAGGACTGCTCAACTTCAAAACTGACACGCTGGGTGGATAGGTTTTTTCGAAGGATGTTTACCAGCGTCCCTGGCCTCCACTCAGGAGGCACCACTCATCCCTCCCAGTGGGTAAATCAGAACCGCTTCCAGACACCGCCACGCGTCCCGGGGGCAAGTCTCCCCGGCAGAGAACCGGGGAGGTTCTAAGGATGCTCTAAGGACGACAGAGCTCAGGAGAGGGGCACCCAAGAGGGACGGGTGCTGCTCGTTTCCATGTAATGAGACACTCACGCGGGGAGCACAGAGCCGGTGAGCGAACCAGGAGTGAGAAAGCAGGGCGGCCACACAAGGATTCCTACCAGAAAAGTTTTCCAGCCTGTGCCTCTCCGCCCCGGATGTAGTGGGTTATTTCTTTGGTGAAATTCCATTCTTCTTCTAACAGATTTTTTAAACTATGAGATGCTTGAGGTAACTGCTGTAGCATTTGGATCCAGCTTCTCATGTAATCAAAATATACCTTAAGATACAAAAAGGCAAAAGGAGATATTTGAGAACGGGGTTCAACAACTCACAACCTTCATCCCTGTTAACATGAAAACTCTAAGTCGGACAAGAGGAAGAGGGGCCACTGAGGCATGAAGCTCTGAGAGAAGTGAGATTCTCCATCACTATTAACTGAGGTCTAAATAGGATTTTTCTTTAATTGTATAACTCAGCTCCTCAGCAACTGAACATATTATTCACAACTGCTGCAAGTTACTAAGAAAATATAACATTCACACTGTACAAAAAAATACAACGAAGTAAAAAAAAAATCAAAATCATAACAGAAATTTTCATGTTTAATATACTGTGAATAATATTCCTTTAAGAGCTTGGGATGTTTATTTCTTTAATTACTTAAGCTTTAGATGGTTTCTTACAGGTTAAGAGGAGGCAATGAACACACTTCTTCCCACTAGTATGTTCCCAGCATCCAGATTTTCATGACATAATTTTTCAAGGCTTATGACATATAAATTATGATCTATAACCAAAATACTTGACTGTTCTAAGGAGGGGTTTATGTCCACCACACTTCGTCTTCCAACAGCTTTCACAGTACTAAAATTCTTGCTTTGATTTATCTGCTGCTTAGCAGGGTTTTACTATGAAGTACTTTTTCTCAAGACAGGTTCACATTTGTTATTTTATAAAACATCACTGTCTGTGGATTCTTTTACTGAAAAGGTACCTTGACTGGGTATGAAATGTTTGATTGACACATCCTCTCCCTCAGAGCCTTGAAGACTTTACTCCGGTAGCTTCTAACACCGTGAGTCACGTTAGAATAAAGGACACTGCTGGAGCCTGATCACCACCTTCCCCATCCCCTGCAGGCGGCTTCCCTTCCCTGCCTGGAGGTTTACAGGCTCCTTTCTCCAGGCCTCGATCTCAAGGACCTTCGCAGGCTACACCTCAGGGTTCTCTGAAATGAGGGTTTTCTGAGATCCAATAATAACTTTCAGTAGGCAAAAACTCTGGAGTTTTTCACTTAAAGAAAACTATCTTCTGTTGTATCTTTGGAGTTTCTAGGTCCTCCTCCACCCAGGCATGTGGCGTGAATCTCCAGTCACGGGTCCATTATGAACACAGCTGTGTAGCAGAACCTGAGACTTAACAGGTCTACAACCATCTCATTCCAACGAAACAGGTCTTGTGCACATCAGGCTCGGGACCTCCCTTTCCACTCCTGGAGGGCAGCTTCATCTCCCTGGCTTCCCTGAAACCACGCTGTCCTGAGAGCCCTCTCAAGGGGAAGCTGCCTTACAATATACCGCAAGGGCTGCCAACGGTCACATCTTTGTGTATCCTGTTGCTACTTTCAAACCATCATCCTCCCACAGTCTTCTTTAAAAACAAAAGAAACACTCTGCCCCTTTAAGGTTTCCGTGATCAGGTATGCCCTGGACGCTCCGTCTCTGCACCATCATCTACTGATTTTCCACTGCCCCGAGGCAGTCATCACACACCAGCCTGCGCCTGTCTTCTCTCCTTCCCAGGCTCAGCCAGCACCAGCTGTGTGACTTAACATCTGCTGCACCTCCCTGCCCCCCCACCAATTCAGTTCCATTCCCCGACTGCCTCCGGTTCCAAGCAACTTCCCTCGTCTCTGACAAGGTTTCCTTTCTGATCCTGGCATTTACCAGAAGTGCTCAAAACCCAGCCAAACATGCTGATGCTAAAACCTCCTCTCCTCCCTGCAGTCTGCTTGCCCAGCTCCCCCACGACCTACTCTCCTCATTTCATCAGGAGCTCCAGCCCTGGTTCCTCTTCTTCAGACTCCCTCCTCTCTTCCCTGGTTCCCTGTCCTCCTCATGCAGCACTCCTGTCGGCACACCTGTGTCCCTGCCACCTCCCTACACCCTGCCAGCCCGCAATGCCTCTTCATCTCACATGCCTGTCACAAGCCCAGCGCCCTTCCCCAAGCCCACCTTCCTCCAGGAGCCACACCACAGGGAGGGGCCGCTCTCCTACACAGTCACATCCGCCAAGCCCAGAGCGCACGTTCCTGGTGATACCTGCACCTCTGCTCAACTCATTCGCCTCCTCTCTACAAACACAAGTTTGAAACTTCTGCATTTTCCTCACATGGCCAAAATCCACCACAACCCATCCTCACTGCTCTTTTGTCATTATACGTAGAAGCTCTCATCATCCTGAGATAAATAACACGAACGTACATACTGTTAAATCACCATCCTTCCCTTTTTAACAGTAGAGGAACTGGGCTCCCTGCTAAACCCAGCACGTGTGTTTTGAGACCCATTTCCTTGTGGAACCTGAGGAACCTTGCACTCTGTCTTCCCTTTCCTCTCATGTACATATGAGTTGTTCTCTTTGTTTGCTTTTTTCAGTTCTTTCTTTTAACAAAACAATCCCAAAGGCTTTCAAAGGGTCTCAGGTATCTTTAATTTAAAAAACTCACTGGACCCATCATCTCCAGTACTCATCCGGCTGCACGAACTGGACACCCAGCAACCACTCTCTATACCCGCTCCATCGCCAACCGATCCCTGCGTCCTGCCAATTTCACTTCCTTCCTTTTGAAGGATCCAAAGATTGCCCGTGCCTTTCCCTAAACTGACGTTACGCCTCTGTAACCCAGGGACTAGCACGTGCGCCCCTGGACTAGACCCTGCCTGGCCTTTATCCAGGCTCACAGGACAGGACACGCTGCAGACAACACGACGGTCCCCACATGGCACACGCCTCCTGTCTGCAGTGCGTCCTCCCCGGGGACACGCCCTGCGGCTCGGGCACACCCCGAGACGCCGCAGCTCTAATGCATCGCTGGACGAGCCCTCCGCGTGGCAAGGAGGCAGGACGGTGCAGTGAACGATTCGACCGCCTCTCCGAAGGCCACGGTCTCCTTCCTTCTTGGCCAAACACTGGTTTTCTTTGGGTTCCACCAGTTCTCAAGTTATGCCCCTGCCCTACTTCATCTAGGACACTCTGGGACACAACTTTTAAAATCACTGATAATTTCTAGTCCTTCATCTGGGGGATTATGGCGATGAACTAAGGGACATGATGGCTCACACAGAGAACTAGAAACAGAGTCAAAACTCACTCCTCAGCACTGCTACGGTCCTCTAACCAGCTGAGAGTCTCGGTATTTCCTGAACCTCGGCTGTCAACCTCTCCCAGGCACATGAGGGCGCTGCAGGTGGATGACCTGGATGGCACAGCTCACCTGCCTAATCCTCACCCTTCCCGCCTCAGTGAACATCCAATAAAAGATGCGGCGTGTGCCTTTGTGAGGCCATCAAAGACAGTTTGGAAAGCAAGGCACGTTTTGTCTTTTTAAACTTCTGGTTTAACTACCCACAGAGAGAAAAACTAATTTGCTCGATGTTTTTCTAATTATAACTATTGAATGACAGGCTTTTGTGACAGAAGAGATATATACAGTATTTCAAAATGTAGCCACATTTCATACATTTTCTGTATTCTCCCAAACAATAAAAAAATGTCACTTTAGAGTCAAAATTATTTCTCGCAAGATGCCAGATGTAATAAGTCCTCCCCAGCCACACCCTTTCTTTTCTCCTTCCGCTAGAGGCTGAAGAGCTAAATCCTTGAGGCCCAGCCTCCCCTAGAGCGAGGAGGCCACACAGCAGGTCTCGTCAGGAGGATGTAGGGAACTTCTGCTGGCTGGGGCTTCCAGGGGAGCTTTTGCAGTTCCGGACTTAGCCGACAGGGAGACTTGTCCCTCTGCCCCTTCTCTTCTCTTCCAGCCTAGAAAGTGAGGGTGGCGTGTCTGGAGGTGCTGCAGCCATCCCGAGGCAGGATACAGGGAGATGTCAAGGGTGACAGCGCTCCGCGAGCCTCGCTGCTCTCTACACCGTTTCATCCGCCCGCCACACCACGTACCCACCTGTGCACCCGCTCGAGCGGAGCTAACACAGATTTACTGTATACTAACACTCCACCAGACACTACGGAAGACAAAAGAACTGCAGTCACAGGCCCTGGCTTGCGCAGCTTTCAGCCTAAAACGGGGAAACCTGAGGACAGGCCAGCGGCACCTCACTAAGTGTGAGACCGTGCAGCTACGACCGGAACCACTGGAGGAGTTCACGCTCGAGGCGAAGACTGTCAGCTAACACTTGAAAGCACAGCTTCGATGGAAAGATGAGGAGAGGAGACAGTCAGGGCAGGAAGGAGGACAGGGGCGCAAGCACAGAGCTTAGAAGGGCGCGGGGGAGGACACCCCGAGTCAGACGGCCCCCACCCCGCCGGCCCGCCCTGACCATCAGCATCTTGTGCAGGTCCTCCTCGAAGGCGTCGATGTTGCAGTCGGCCTGCTCCAGGCGCTCCAGGACGTCGCGCAGCATGAACTGGTAGTACTGCTTCATCAGGAGGCCGCCCTTCAGCACCTCCTTACACTCTCTCACCAGCTGCAAGACAGCAGGCGACAGTTCCCGTCACACGCGAGCGGCAGATTCTGCGCAAGGCCCCAAAACCTCAGGAAGACAGGGGTGCCTCTGAGAACCCTGAAACACCTCCCAGATTCTTTAGCAGTTCATTCACGTAAGTGACTCAGTAATCTCAACTGAATAATTAAATCAGCGAAAACAAAAGTACTTAGTGTTATAGCGTGAGTACACAAAGACAATATACAGGTACAGGCAGAAAACTGATATGCTAAAATATATTCTTCTACAAATAAAAGTTTTACAGAAAATAAATTCTGCAGAAAAAGATCTATTTTTCTTCTAGCTCACATTTTAAGGCAAGGAATATAAGACAAAAAAATTTCCTCATGAGACTGGTCCTTTTTAACAACAACAAAAAAAACATTAATAAAGATTCAAATGTACTCACATACCACAGTGCCTGGGGGCCTCTGTAATAATTTAGCATACTTTACCTACTGTGATTTGTGGCTTTTACCATCAAAAACACTCGATCATCACAAAAAAAAACACACACACAAAAAAAAACCCTAAGATAAATCTGATGGCATTAAATAGAAGCCAGGGGGGAAAGTAGGAAAGAAAACAAAAGGATGAGTAAAACCGGCCGCGCGCAGGCCCCGGGAGGCACTGTGAGAACGGAGGGGAGACGGAATGAGAGGACCTGCACAGTCCTTCCATTAATAACGCACCGGTCACGGTCCCTCAAATTCTAACCAGCAGGGGCTGCGGGACCAGATCACAGTTACATTAGCCTTAAGATACATTAACAAGACACAAAAGGAACCACAGCGATGCTACAGGGAAAGTAAACTGGTACAAACTTATTAGGATCCAAAGATGTGTGACTCACTAGTTAATTTTTACATTTTATACTCAAACAGTAACCAGAGATCCAGGCTAAAACTGATACACAAATATATTTATCACAATATTATTCAAAACAATGAAAAACAGATAAATTATGATGTACTGACACAGTAAAGCACCCATGCAGTCATTTAAAATCTTATTCCTGAAAAACCTTTAAGGGTGAAAACTCATATTCTTTTCTTTTTAAAATTATTACATGTGTAGAAAGTATGTACATATAGAAAAACAAATGGAGAGAAATATACCAAAATGTTATAGCGGTTATCTCTGAATAGCAGAATAAGAGGATAGCTTTCATTTTTGTCTGTACTTTTCAAATTTTCTGTACTTTGCAGATTTTCTAAAATAAACATGGACTGCTTTATAACAAGATCCCCTTCAAAATGTTTTTAAAATTATTACAATAAGAGCACAATGGCTGAATTAAATCTACTAAAAAGTGTTAACATAAATTTCTGTTGTGGATGTCACTTAGGTGCTTACAACTCAATCTGAATACATGAAAGTCAAAATTTCTATTTTATTTTCACTCGAATAATGCTACACTGGGCTTCCCAGGTGGTTCAGTAGTACAGAATCCGCCTGCCAGGTCAGGGGACAAGGGTTTGATCCATGGACTGGGAAGATCCCCTGGAGGAGGAAAGGGCAACCCACTCCAGTATTCTTGCCTGGGAAATCCCAGGGGCAGAGAGCCTGGTGGGCTACCGCAAAAGATCTGACATGACTGAGCACCTAAGTAACAACAACAAAGCTACATCAAACCAAGTATTGGTTTTTTACTTTCCAAAATGTTTTAGCGTAAATGACTGCTTACTCCTCACAACAGCCCCACTGATTAAAGGTAAACCCCACCTTGTTTCACCTGGTTATGTTCCCGAAGTATGTATTTGTTCTGTGGGGAGGGGAGGTAAGGTATTTTACCAAAACCTTCTACTAAATAACTGCTGAGATACGGAGGACAAGTGACAAGTACAGCCCACGTGGACCACAGTCAGTGACCAGAACCAAGACGGCGAGAAGGAAGAAGCTCAAAGGTGGACACAGCTCGGGCTGGGCTGGACAGGGAGAGAGGCGACGAGGTGCAGGGCTGGCCCTCCAGGCCCGTCAGTCACCGGGCTCCGCACCACAGGACAAACCAGGCCAGGGCCCGTTCTCTACGCCCCGCCCCGCCTGTCCTTCCATCGGCGCTCGTCCCCGCTGCCCGGCTGACACTCAGGGCCAACGAGCTCCCAGACCTAACTCCCTGGGGACGGACAACCGCAGGCCACACACACAAGAAAGCAAAACCCAATGTGGTTATTTCACATAGTGAATGTCAATATGGGCACATCATAAGGCATAAATATACACGCTCAGTCTGGAAGATTCAACTGCTTCCAGCCATTCCTCTATCACCTGTGGAGTAGCAAACTCCCTGAAAATCCCACCTACGTTAGTAGTAACTGAGGAAGCAGAAGCTCTCACTATTGCTTAAACCGCACAAGTGCCTAAGCAGACAAAATGTCCAAACACACCCCTCCCTGCATACTGCAGACATTCACCTGTCTACACAAAGCTTAAAAAAGAACAAAAAGA
Organism: Cervus canadensis; assembly: GCF_019320065.1. Classification (NCBI taxonomy): domain Eukaryota; kingdom Metazoa; phylum Chordata; class Mammalia; order Artiodactyla; family Cervidae; genus Cervus; species Cervus canadensis. The sequence continues at coordinate 31,356,389 of NC_057418.1, read as the reverse complement.
TAAATTAAAGAATTTAAACTCTCTCTTATGAATGAATTTTAAGTTTCCAGTCTTCAAAGACCGATGGTAACAGGATACAGAGGGTCATATCAGCATGCACACTCCTTTTAGAATGAGGAAGTAGAAGACAGAAAGGGTGGAACCACCACCTCATTTTTAAAGACTGCATGGAAAAAGAACATTTAAAATTACCCAACAGAGAGCAGCTTAGAAACACTAACATACGCTAACTTTCACTATTTGCAACAATTAGGGGGAAAATCCTAAAAAGAAAAATTCAGGTCTATAGAAAAAATATAGTAAGAACTCGACATTTTTTAAAAGCCTTTGAGACAAACCTGCTTAATACTCAAGAGGGATGGCTCTCCAGCGGGTCTCTGCTCCAGCCTTAACTTGAGACATTCGTGAATGACGTTCAGAAGGACGCGACAGAGGACTAAGAAGGCAGGCTCGAAGGAGGGTAAATCCATGGACTTCAGCTCCTCCCAGGACACGGTGCTGCACTTCTGCTCCGAGGAAGGCGGCGTCCTGGACAGCTGTACATAATCTGAACCCCACATGGGATCTGGAAATTCAGAAAACTGCAACACAAATGCAACAGTGTGAAAGAGCATCCAGGAGAACTTCCTAACACTGTAGTTACAAACTACTGTTCTCTAAAATTTGCTGACAAACCAATAAAAATCGTAATTTTACAGGAGAAATAATTTTTAGAATAATTCACCATTTTCAACACAGACCTAAAAAGCTCTAGGAGTATTAGAAAATGGTAACAAGGACTAATGCAGGAGACCTAAGAGATGCGAGTCCGATCCCTGGACCCCTGGAGGAGGACATGACAATCCACTCCAGTATTCTTGTCTGGAGAATCCCATGGACAGAGGAGCCGGGTGAGCTGTGGTCCATGGCGTCGCAAAGAGTCAGATACAACTGAAGAAACTTAGCACACACACACAAGAACTAAAAATAAAACTGGGTCATACCTTTATCAAAAAAGCATAGTAGAAAAGAATCAAGTTCATCTTTTTCCTCATACATTTTTTATCATACTTAACTGGAGCATTTAGTTCTGAGGTTATACACAGTATTATCTACAAGTATCTCTAGACTGAGAAAACCAGAGAATTATTAAATTTGAGAGAAGATTACAAAACCAGATAGCCATTTGTGAAACATAAAAACTGTGGGTTCAATCAAGTCTTTTGTCCATCTGTTTTCCTGAGTTACGTCAAAGGCTAAAAAAAAAGTCATAAAATTAACCTGGTCGGTCCCACTCAAAATCTGTCTATCTGATGTTCCCTAGGAATCCTACTGTTGCTCACCGTTCAGACAGTTACCCACCGAATTCCTCATGCTCCCCCTGAAACTGCAGATCTGAAGCTGCCCCAGTGTTCTTAAACCTCTGGAAATACCATCCTGACCAATCACTCCAAGACCTTGCCTTCTCCTTTTATTGAGAAAACTGAAGCCATCAAAATTCGGAAATCTCAACTTTTCTTCAACTTATAACATCACCAATTACAGCTACTCCTCTTAACTGGTCTCCCAACTCACATTCTTTTATTGTCCACACATATTTTTGCATTTAAATTAATACGTACTTCCAGTTTCCCGTAACAGGCAACGATTTCTAAAATAGCTGCATAATTTAAAAAAATGATTACTTGTGATAAATGTGGTCAGGGTTAAGACATGTCTGTGTCAACGCTTTTGGCGGCATAAATGCTCGTTTCTTCTGGTGTGGACAATGACATCAGATAAAATGTTTATTTACAGCTCTACAAAACTCGGCAAACTTTCTAGGATAAAATTCTGAAGAACAGTTTAGGCATTTTCTGTAGTTCCAGCCTGCTGATTCATCTGCTTCAGGCTCACTGGGAAGGGACAATCCCTCCTTCTCAACAACTGTAAGACAGCCTGGAGAGCCAGCGGCCAGGCCCACATAGCCAGGCCCACAGGAGACGCATTCCCGCTGGCTCTGCCTGCTGCATCAACCCGTCCAGACAGAGAGGAAGAGACAGAGAGGAAGAGACGGAAGAGGGAGCAGCAGTTTTAACGAGGGACACCGAGGTGAAGAACCCAAAAAGCTGACACTGATTTAATAACGTATGACGCGGCAGAGAAGGGCAGAAATACTCTAATGCAAAATCTCACTAAACTCCTCTGGGGGAAAAAAATAAAATAAACCAACCAAGGTTTCTTAAACAAAATCCATGAAGGCAGTGAAAACAGAAGGAATGATGTTAAAATCTGAATATACAAATTAGAAATAATTTAGAAATTAACCACAGAAATGATCACTACAACCTAGGGCAAAAGAAAAAGGAATAGAAAGTTTGAGTGACAAATAAGAGACCTAGAGGGCAGATCTAGAAGCTGTAACATAAGAATAAGAGGCGTTCCAGAAAGAACAAAAGGAAGAGCTGGAGGAGAGGTTTCTGCAGAGTCAAGCTATCCCTGACCTGTGAATAAAAAGGAAAACACCCTCTGAATAGTGAAGAACTCACGTACAACTCATTTACCTCCTCTAAAAAACTACCCGAGGAAGAATAGGAGAGTTGAGTCAAATCAAAATTCGTAAGAATAGATGCCCAAGGAAATGAGAAAAGCCAGGAATCTAAAAGAAAAGAAGGTATAGAGGCAGATACAACTCCATGAAGGTAACCTGGCTATAAGGACTCCAATTCAAGTATGAGCAAGGAATATTGGAAACTGAAAAAAAATTTAAAAGCATGCTATAAGGAAAAACTTGGATCTTAAATTCCCAATTGTAATAAAACACAGGGAGGGGAAAGGGCAGTGAGGTCCAAGGACAGCCTCAACTCTCCTATTTCTCTCTTTCCCTAAAGTTCTGAAAACAAACAGCGTGTTTAAAAATGAACAACAAAAAGGATGATGCTGGAATCCAACACACGGTTACCGTAAGCTGAGAGACAAGAAGGGGCAGACTAACCCTACAGGCAACGACAGGATGCCAGGGAGACAAGCCCAGCAAACAGACGAGAGGAGGCCCGACTCCCAACGATGGGCGTGTGCAAAGCGGGAACGAGCACGCCACGTGCTGCCATGTGGGGACAGGGCCGGTGCCGACAGACCTCCCGGGATTTCAAGGAAAACAAAAATCCAGGTTTTCATGTGAAATTGTCTTTTTTTTTTTCAAACACTGGCCACTAAGTCAAAAATATTTAAAGGGACTTCCCTGGTGGTCCAGGGGTTAAGGATCTGCCTTGCAATGCAAGGGATGCAGGTCCGATTCCTGGCCGGGCAACTACGCCTGAGCGCTGCACCCTCGGGCCAGTGCGCTCCGGAGCCTGCAGGCCACAGCCAGAGGGCCCGTGCACCACAAGGAAAGGTCCCGCAGAAACAGCGAGGATTCCACGTGCAGCAACTAAGACCCGAACCCGCCAAATAAACACACATTAGAAAAACATTTAGGGCACTGCGTGGGACCAAACATAACTTGGGGAGGCAGTACACACCAACGGTGAGGAGCAGGGAGTTCTGGTTTCACACCTGGACTCTACTGCTTACGGGCCTTGCGACCTTGACCAAGTTACCTGACCAACCCCCCTCCACAAAACGAGTATCCGAGACCAGCTGCTAGTCTAGTCACTGTCATCACAGGCTCAGTTCTCCACCGCAAGCTGATGAGTTCTGTTCTTTCATCTTTTTCATCTTACATCGAGTTTGATTCAGCTGGCTCACGGCAGTCCAAAATAATACATCACAACTTCCTATTCTGTCTCATGTAAGTGTGCTTCCTTTAAGAAAACAAAACAACACAAAACCTATACGCAAATAAGCAATCATGTGCTTATTATCTTTCCAGTTATTCAATTAAAAAATTCATGTATGTGGGTGGGAATTGGTGCAGCTGCCATGGAAAACAGTATAGAGGCTTCTCAAAAAACTAAAAACAGAACCACCGTATAACCCAGAAATTCCACTCCTGGGTATACATCCAGAAACAAAAACACTGATTTGAAAAGATGTTTCTTTCTTGTTGTTCAGTCACTAAGTCGTATTTGACTCTTGTGCTACCCCATGGACGGTAGCCCGCCAGGTTCCTCTGCTCATGGGATTTCTTAAGCAAGAATATTGGAGTGGGTTGCCACTTCCTTCTCCAGGGTATCTTCCTGACTCAGGGATCTCACCCGCATCTCCTATATTGGCAGGTGGATTCTTTACTGCTAAGCTACCAGGGGAGCAATTTGAAAAGACACATAGGCTCCAATGTTCACAGCAGCATTATTTACAATTGCCAAGACACAGAAGCAACCTAAGTGTCCATTAGCAGGTGAGTGGATAAAGATGTGCTACACATATGCAACAGAGTACTTGTCGCTGTTGTTCAGCCACTAAGTCGTGTCTGACTCTGTGACCCCATGGACTGCAGCCCACCAGGCTCCCCTGTCCTCCCAGAACAGTATCCAGCCATAAGAAGAGAATGAAATTTTGCCATTTGCAGCAACATGGATAGACGTGAAGGGTATTATTCTAAATGAAATAAGTCAGACAGAGAGAGACACACACTGTATGATGTCACATATAAGAATCTAAAACCTACAAGAAATGAATATAACAAAAAAAGAAGCGGACTGACAGATACAGAAAACAACCTACACAGTGGTTCCCAGTGGGGAGAATGAAGCGGGGAGGGGCAACGTGGGGGATGGGGATGGAGAGATATAAACCACTACGTATAAAATAAACAAGCCACAAGGCTATATTGTACAACACAGGGAATATAGACAGTATTTTATAACTATAAATGGAGTATAACCTTTAAACACTGTAAACCACTATATTGTATATGTGCAACAAATAATATATACATCAGCTATTCTTCAATAAAAAAAATCTCTACATACTGTAAAAAAATAATGAGTCAGAAAAATAAGAATAAAAAACTTTTTTTCAAAGCATATATATTCCAATAAAAATTAATTTATAAAATAAGTTAGGGCAACTTTTCTTCAAAAGTTCATATAACTCTGCTAACAAAGTCAGACATGTGGTGATTACAACAAATAAAAAATGAGCTATGACAAGAGTTTTATTGAACACTGACCTTGAAGACGGGGTAAGGGGGTACTGTGGTCTACTTAGGGTGTTTCCAAGGGGCTGACTCTCAGCTGCACTGGTGCTGGTCTGGATTCACATAAAGTTCACTCGAGGTTACGAATGTCACTGCGTATGTCCTTCCATGAGAGAGTCTGACCTGCCCTCTAGCCCAGAAGGGCAAAGGCCAAGTCTTTTCAAAAGCTCCTGAGGTAATGCTGATACGCAGCCAGGTTTGGAAACCATCGGCACAGTTTAAAGTCCAGTATCCCCAAATCCTGGGTGTGAAGCCCTCCCACAAGCTACAGCTTCTGTGCTTTGGGGCAACTTCCCTGCAAAACAGCAATGCCACTTCATTTGGTGGTTGTATCTAGTACATGGTAAGACTCAATAAATGATAATAGCTTATATATATCCTAGTTTCCAGTTAGAGTTGGACTTCCCTGCTGGCTCAGACGGTAAAGAATCGCCTGCAATGCAGGAGATCCAGCTTCGATCCTTGAGTCAGGAAGACCCCCTGGAGGAGGTAATGGCAACCCACTCCAGTATTCTTGCCTGCAGAATCCCATGGACAGAGGAGCCTGGCGGATTACAGACCATGTGGTTGCAAAGAGTTGAACAGGACTGAGTGACTAACAGTCCCCTAGTTTCTACATCCTTCTGCCCACTCTGAATATAAAAGAAAACCTCTTCACGGTTTCTTGTGCTTGTGGGGGAAAAAAGAGCATAATTATAGCCAGATCAAAAGACAAACAATATTTCATTGGTCACTAAGTTTATAATAATTACATGATCCATTCCTAATACAAAAAAGTAATAAATTAACCAAAAATCTTCCTGTAATTTGGAATAATATGCATGGTAATACATAGTCAAAGTCAGCTAATTTTTTTGTACATTATAATACAGTTTTTCATTTTATCCTTCTTAAGTTTCATAAGGTAAAGCAAAAACAGAGGAGCATAAAATAACTGTATCACCATCTAGAGCTCGGACATTTTATAGGTGTTCAACAAATTAAATGCACAGAACCCAGAGAGTTATATAACACAAAGAATGAACTTTATAGTATGCAACCTAAAAAACATCAGCTAGGACACCAGGGGACCCCAAGACAGACTGAGATAACTGAATCTAACTATATGACAAATGCATGCTGTAATCGCACTGGAGAACGTGACGGAAAAGGTGTTCACCCAGCTGTGGAAAACTATGCACCATCTACATGCTCTAAGGCTAAAGACAAAGAGAACTGTGCTTACAGTTAAACACTGTACTCTAGCTGGTAAATTCAGTCCTCAGAGGGGTCCCAGTTAGCAATTCTGAGGCTACCTTACATGTCTACTAGGGTCGCACAAATACAGTAAATCCTCTGCGGTCACGGGAGCCAGGTTTCTCACGGCAAGAAAAGTTAAGTTACAACAAGGCTCGGACAGAAGCCGTGGAGCTGGATTAGGACCCAAGACATCAGTATGAACTCATGTTCACATTAACAGAGAGACAGGCAGAAAAACACATGTGGAAGTAGCTACAGACCTGTGTGCATACACGGATTAGAAGACAGACCTATATTTTCTAACTCTATCACTGAGAGCGCCTAGAAGCAATGATACCCCGAAAGTAATGAACACATCTGGGGCCCAGGGCTCCATTCCTAAATCCCATTCTCCAATAAAACGAACAAGAAGAGCTCTTTAGAGAAAAGGCTGATTTCAGGACTGGAACAGGGAAAATACAAGATGATGCCAAAAAGCAAGAAACTGCTCAAAAAGCAAAACCACACACAACAGAGAGGAGGACAGCATGTGACAAGGATACAGAAGCCGCCCGAAGGAGCTCCAACGGCCAAAGCAGGAACAGCCTGAGCAAGAGAACAAGCAACAACACCACTGAACTACAACCCAAAGTAGAAAATAAAGATTTATGAGTCCATATTGAGATAAATAAATAATTGAAAAAAAAAAAAAGGGACAGAAGAGGCAAACCTTCTTTACAGGAGAATTCCAAGTATACATGCCCACACTCCCCACTCCTGGAGGCGGAGCTTAATTCCTGTCCCCGTGAGTGTGGGCTGTACTTGGTGACTTCCTTCCGAAAAGCAGAGCAGGGACAGGGAAAACTGGCCACTAGTGGAAGAGCCTTGCAGACACCACGTGAACCAGGTGGTCATGGTGGACATCAGCAGGAAGGCACGTCAACTCTGTGACGCTCACACAGAAACGCATCACACACAGAAGCGCATCCAGTCTGATCACAAGAAAACATCAGACAGACCCAAATTCCAGAGTGCTCTTACAAGCCGCCCAGGTCATGAGAAATGAAGAACGTTGAGAAACTGCCACAGAGCAGAAGAGACTAAGAAGACACGTCGACTAAATGCAGTGGGGTAGCCTTGACTGGATCCTGGAACAGACAAGGGACATTAGCAGAAGAACAAAAACACAAGTAATGTCTGTAATGTAGTTAACAGTATTTTGCACCAATTAATTTTGACAAATGTACCAGAGCTGAGGACGATGTCAGTATCAGAGGAAACTGGATGAAGAGCATATGAAAACTGTGCACTATCTTTGTAAGTTCCCTAAAAATCTAAAAGTATTCATGATTACAAGTGTACTAAAAAAAAATGCAACTGCATGAACATAGTTTTGAAATGAAGATCAATCTTTTACATATGGTTACACAGTTTCTTGTTTTAATCTTTAAGCTAAAACTGAATTACAAATAACATAACAAAACCTATAGCTAGAGTACTGTAGGGAAGGCCACCTAGGAACTACTGGTCTGAGGTGATTCCTACTAATCTTTAAGGAAAGCTGGGAAGGATACTCTACAAGCAGCATCTGATGGAGAAGGAGCAGAAATCGGAGGCTAAAAAATCTCTATCATAAAAGGACACCAGCACACACTGCTATGAAATGGCTATCAGTACATTTACTCCTAAGGCTTGAGATCAACTACACCTAGAGGAACTTACACTACAGCAAAGCGGGGGAATTAAGTAGGATTGAGATCCTGGGACGGTCCAAATATCAAGAAAAAAAGCAAACCCAGCAAATAAATGAGTAAGCGTGAGAAACAACTAGGCTCCCTTATAGGTCCAGAAACAAAGGGGGTGGGGGGACGTTTTCCCTCATTTTTGACTCTGACATTATGTTGTCTTTGCTGCCAGGAATAAAATTTTAGCTGGCCTTGTTAGTTCTGTTACTTAGATCTTCCTAAATTTTATTTGAAGGTCTGAAACTCATTTACAACAGCTTCTCTGGATAATTATTTTCGAGATGGAAACAGCTGTCTTAAAAACTGAACTTCAGAAACGAACTCATTTGTTAACCAGAGACTGCATATGTAATGAGAAACGCGTCCTGAGAAAATGAATTTATGGGACTGGGGAGCTTCCCAGGTGGCTCAGTGATAAAGACTGTCTGACAATGCAGGAGATGCAGGAGATGCGGGTTCAGTCCCTGGTGAGGAAGGTCCCCTGTGGTAGGAAACGGCAACCCACTCCAGCGTTCTTGCCTGGGAAATCTCATGGCAGAGGGCCTGGCGGGCTACAGTCCCTGGGATCGCAAAGAGTCAGACAGGGCTGGGCAACTGAGCACCAACAGAACAGCACCAGGGAGCTACAACGTTACCTGATTTTTAACAAGCCGTTAAGGCTATTTATGACAGTCGTATTATTAGAACAATTTGCAAATAGATTTTTTAGTATCACTAGTTACATTTTTTAAATTTAAGAATACTGAAGTATAATTTATATTTTCTTTAGGGAAAGCTGTTTTATAAATAAAACATGTTTACAAGCCAATGCGAATTGAATATTAGATGCTATTTACAAACACAAGTTGCAAGTAACTTAATCATAAGAAATAAAAATACAGTCATATATGAGAACAATCAAATATCATAATTCTTTTCTACAAAATCCTTCAACTGTATTCATTGCTATTATCACATAAGCCATAGAACTGTGCAGAAGAAATGCATTGGGCGCAATCTGCAGTACCAGTTGGGCAAGATGTTTCTAACAATTAGGAATGAAAATAAAACTGTCCCCAAACCTAAAAGACTATCCATTGCTTAAAATGTATGCCCTTAAAAATGTACGATTATTTGAAAGAGATTGAAAGCTAAAAATACACTTAAAAAGTAAAAATATAGACTTGTCTAGCCCCTACTGGTGTACAGTCAGCTTCAAGGGGGGAAAATGTTATCAAAACTTCTAAAAAAAAAATAGTTTACATTTAATTTCTATAGCATTTTACTATTTACACAAGTATCTTTTTGAGCCTCAGAACAACCCTGTGAGGTAGGAAAGTGTTATTATATCCATTTTACAGAGGTGAAGACTTGGGATCGGGAAGATTAAGTCATTTACAAAGTTGTGAAGTGAGAAAGCACTGCATCAAGAAATGGAATCCAGTGACTTGATTTTAAAACTGTGGCTTTTTCCCAGACATACTTAGTAAGAAAACTAAAACAAACCCAGAAGGGGAGCGTACATATTCATATATATACATGAATGTACACTTCCTTGATGGAAATTATGTCCCTGAAATAGGAATAAAGTTTTACTTTCCCATTGAGTTAATTGTCATTTTGGAGACTTATCTTTTATCAGTTTGGATTAATCTCCAACACAGAATTTTAGCTCTAGGTTATTTCCTCTTTCATTATTTGACAAACACAACATTTTATAAACCAAAATTTAAAACAAGAGGTGTTTCTGTACTTCATTTCTTTTTGAAAAGCAAACAATCCCAAATAATTCTAATAAACATCTTTAATTCATACACTTTGAATTTGTATGTATCTCTTTCCTATAATAAGGATAACCTTTTCATTCAGTTAAATCTCAACTGGTCAAACCAAAGGCATACAATTTTGATTGGAATTCAAAACTATGAGCTACCTACTACAGTCTTTTTTCAATAAGTGTTCTAACGGAAAATGCACTCATTTGCAATCTTTTTCTTGTTCCAAAGCATCTAAACGATGCAAAGCTCTGCAGGAAGCAGCAGGGATTCACTGCCACAGAGGTTCCAGGGCAGGGAGGAAGACAGTCTGCAGGAGGGAACGCAAGACAGTTTTAAGAAGCCCCAACACGCTGCCCTGAGCCCCCCACCAATGAACTCTTCTCTCCTATGAGAGCTAGTGAATCAAAAGTGGGGTAATAACACCAGGACTTTTTCACTGAAATCACTTCAAAAATAGTGCTTCATGAAAAAAAAATTAATCGGGCTTCCCTGGCTCAGTGGCGAGGAAATCGCTCGCCAACGCAGACACACGGGTTTGATCCTCGGTCTGGGAAGACGGCACAGGCCGCAGAGCAGCTAAGCCCATGCGCCGCAATTGCTGAGGCTGTGCTCCAGAGCCTGGGAGCCGCAACTACTGAGCCAGAATGCTGCAGCTGCCGCAGCCCGCGGGCCCCGGAGCCTGCGCTCTGCAACGGGAGGAGGAACCCGCTCACTGCAGCGAGAGTGGACCTTACTCGCCGCAGCTAGAGAAAAGCCCACAGAGCCAAAAAAAAAAAACAAACAAATTCATCAGCCCCATCCCTAACCCATAGGCGTCCTCGCTGGAACTGAACTCCAGCCAAAAACCCAAACCAAAATAAGCTGCTCACTAGCTGAAGCCTATGCCAAATCTTTATTATGGATCTAGTTTTGCTCTACGGACTTTGAAACTTCTACCATAATAAATTATTATTATAAAACAGTTATTTACGGACTTAAAGGGAAAAACATCATTTGCCCTAATAAAAAGATATCCATAAAAAGTCATTCACAGAGTCAAAATACTGCTCAAAGAAAATTCATTTTTGATATTTCTAATCAAAATAATCCCTGGAGAAGGAAATGGCAACCCACTCCAGTATTCTTGCCTGGGAAATCCCATGGACAGAGGAGCCTTACAGACTACAGTCTGTGGGGTGGCAAAGAGTCGGACACGACTGAGCGACTTCACTTAAACAAAATAATACTCAAAGTAAACTAACCTCTTACAGCTGCAAAGTATTGATTCATTCCGCAAACATCTTGCTATATTATGTGACTGCCTGAGCCCTTCTCCTAAGGGCTCATGATCTGGCCATCAGATTAAAACTTAAAATTCTGCAAATTGGAGTTCTCTTCCGATACTTACCATCTTAACGAATAAAGAATATATTTTGTTTTGTCATCTCTGACTCCAAAGAAAGCCAGATGGTGTAATTAAGCTTTTTAAAAAAGTAGACGTACACACACACACACACACACACACACAGCTATTAAAATTTAGAATCACAGCCTAACTCCGGTAATTAGGGATCTCAAAAGAGCTGGGTGCTTTCACCAGACGAACATGCAAACTCACAACAGAAGAATTGCTTATACTCTCATTCTCAAGAGCAATGTTCAACAATACACACCCCTTGCTAGTTTTGCCACTCTTTAATGGTAAAGAATTTCTGAGATATCAAGTTAATAAAACCAAATCTGTACCATTTTCAAGCCACTTCCCCTAGTAGACATTTTCCTCTCACAAAAATCTTCACATGCCGAAACATGTATTTGATAATACTTTCATTAAACTTCCACCATATATGCTCAAGCTTACCCAATAGTGTAGACTGTTTCCCTATGACCATTCTTAGCCTTCTCTAATTCATCTCTTTTTAAAATCCAGTGATCAAAACAGGACATGCCACTCAAAAGGAAGTAAAGCTATTGCAAAGAATAGAGAAAGGACTACATCCGTGACCTTGGATGCCATACTCATTTAAAAATATTTCAGCACCATGCTGACTTCTTTACTGACTCATATTCAGCCTGTGGTCACCCATGATTGTGGCTTTCTTCCCTCTTTATTTATACCTAGCCTGTCCTTCTCCATCCTATATTTAAATTGTTGGACTTTTTTTTTTTCCCCTCCACACACTTAATTTCACCCCATTTCACAGAGTTTTCATAGATCCATTTTCCCATTTATCACAACACTCCATAGAAATGTTTACATCTGCAATTTATAACAACTACCGTTTTATGCCTTAAAAATATCAAGACTGTGAGCACAATATTGTAAATCCACTATACTTCAATTAACCAAAAAAAAAAAAAAAAAGATCCAGACAAGAAAGTACATATATAACACAACATACACTGCACTTTACAAGTAACAGCGGAACGAAGGCTAAGCTCACTGCCTGCTGGAAACCTACCTCCACTGGACCGTCGCTCTTCACCAGCGCTATACGCGCCCGCTGCAGGGAACCGTGCATCAGCTTGTGAAGCCTTAAAATCAACTTCCTTAACCCCATTTGCTTCAGTGCTTTGTCTACAAAGGGTCTATAAATAGAAGTCAGACAGTGTCTACTAACGCCTGCCTCCGTGCTGCAGTCTGGGGCTCCCCAGCCGACAGACTCGTCCTCGGACTCCAGCCTCTCGAGCTTCTTCGGGACGCGGTCCGGGGGCGGCTGGACGTGGGGACTGCGGTCGGCGGGCGGCCGGGCCTGCGGTGCCTGCGGGCCGCAGCTCGGCTCATCCTCGCTCTCCTCCGTGCTGCTGGCCAGCTCCTTCAGTTCTTCTGCGTCCTCGGCCTCATCCTCGGGCTCGTTGCCTCTGGACGATCGCGGGGAGGGGATTTCAAACACCGGCCAGCCAATGTCTGATAAATTCTTGATGCCCAAAACGGTGCCCATAATCCGTAACTTCTGGTTTAAGTCTTTCGTGATGTTCAACCACAAACAGAGCGCCTGCACCCTGTCCTGGAAGTCCTTGGCCGCGTACTTCTCGTAATCCTTCTGAAGAGCCTGCAGCGACGGGTAAAGTGCCTCTATGTACTCCAGCAGCTCCATGATCCGCTTGACCTGCTCGAAGGACACCCGCTGGCGTCGGAGGTGCTCGTGATAGGTTGAGTAACCCGCAGGCTGCGTCCCGCGAGGGGCTCCCAGCTGCCCTTCCACCGAAGTACCGTTAAGACTAGCTCCGTGCCTAAGGAAGGCGAAGCTCCCGTAGTTCACTTTGAAGGTGAGGATCTCGTTGATGATGTCTGGGATGGCCTGGCGGGCTGTGTATAAAAAGAGGTCCTGGTCGTTAATGGTCCGGCCGGCGTGCCAGGCCTGCAGCTCTAACCAGATCAGCTCGTTGGATCGGTTAAACCAGAACGCGGACGTGCTTTCCTGTCCTCTTTGCTCCCGGTCCTTCTTCTTTGAGACTGAGGTAAGCTTTAGCAGAAGTCGGAGAGTTTCAAAGAATTTTAAGCGATCTGCTGGACAGTCAGTCCTGGAAGTCTGGCGGGCGGTTCTGGCTATGGGCACGGGTACAGACACCGGAAGCTTGGTGTTGCTGCAGCCGAGGCTGAGGTAAGGCTTATTGAGATCCACATCTGGGATGGGCTTCTTGGGCAGAGCCCCCCCCACCGAGTCCAGCATGAATGAGCACTGCACGTTCTTCTTGTGGTCTCGCTCTGTGGACCTGAGAGCCGCTCGGAGCTTTTTCTCCTGCTTGTAGCTGTATTCCTCCACATTCTCCACAGCTTTTCCAGTGTCTTTGTGTGGAGGTTGGTTTGGTGCATTCATTTTTTCTATTAAAAAAAAAATAAGCAGAACATTAACATTACTCTAAAAGATCAAGCTGTTCTCAACATTTTCAATAAGACTGATATCCACATGTATTTATATTTGCAGACTGCCACTGGAGAAAATAATCCAACCGTGTGCTGAAAACTAAGACGACACACACATACACAAAACATTTCTCTCTAAACTTTTAAAAAGGTTTCACCCATTTTTCCTGTTACATAATACTTGCTAAATTCTCTTATATCCTCCGCTACTAACCTAAAACCAGCTGTTTACCTGTCTACTACACAGCGCAGTCATCCAGGTCATCAGATCCTCACGAGTTACCACCTTAGACTCGGACGGGAGAAACAGTACTACGGCAGACCCAACAGCGCCCGACAGAGAACACATCTGCTTCCTGCCTTTGCCATGAACCAAAGTATCAACTTAGGTCAAACCAGTTAAGTTTTCTGGGTTACTTTTGTCATTTGTAAAATCAACTAGATTGAAGAAAGAACCCTTAAGGCACCTTAAGATTATTCTCATGAAACACTGAAAGACATGTAAGCAAAAACGCTTCCCTTCATTTATTCTGTTCCTTGATTTCTTCTCTGCCACAAACAAGTGAACAGTAACATGCTTAATTTAACATTAAGGACGCTGAAGACATATAGCCTAATTTAGTATAATTTGCCTAGTCTATTATCCTGGCACGTAAAAATCATTCAAAATTAATGTAAAGAAGGCAAACATCACACTTTTCCTTCAAAGAACTATAAATAGTTCTACTAACTGAGTTCCTAAGCTTTGAAATGAACACACATCTTCCTTCCTGTTTGGCATTTCTGACCCTCTGAACCGTCTCTACCTCACAGAAACCCCTCCATTCTCTCATTTTCTAGATGCAGCTGTCTCTGGGCTGTCTTCTGCTTCTGAAGTCACCCCTTTCCAAAGTCTGGGACCTCGGCTCACTCCATGAAAAGTGCATGTTTCTCAAAGTCCTCCTCTCTTGGGTCTCTTCTGCCTCACCTGCCTTCTCCTTGGATGACCCTCACATGCCCTTCACACACTGACAACGCCCAAGCCTACAGCACCATCCCCATGTCCCCTCTACACCCAAGGTATAGTTTGTCTCCTTAAATCGAGGACAGACATTTTGTATTTTAACTTCTCTGAAATTAGAATATGTTTTATAATTAATGGTAATATAAATAACTTTTAGGAAAATATTCCCTAATATATTTCATTTATATTTTCCTTTATATACATATGCACAAGAGTAATAAATAGCTTTTAAAAATTTATATCTAAATATCAGAAAGTATAAAAGAGTTCTTTAGATAAATAATTAAAAATTCTAAGTGTAAGAATATATTGTGAATTAATTATAAGCATTTTTTCTTAGTATATAACAGCATAGTATGCCTTTAGATTTTATGAAATAGGATATATTTATATGATTACAGACTAACATACCCAAAATCAATTTGCAGAATAAAATAACTTTGTTCACGTTAATTTTACAAAGAAAATTTGTTCAAAACCAATATATCTCCAAATCAATTTAACTCGGTTTTAAAGTAAGGATTTTTCAAACAAGTATTTCTAAAAGCACTTCCAATTTGATTTACTTATATTCAATTTATTTTACGATCCATCAAAAAGGATTTTCTCTGTCCATAAGGATTTGTGTTTTAATAAATATAAAAATAATATTATTTTTATAAATAATAAAACTATTATTACATTTTAAATTAGCAATACTTTTAAACAATGGTAATTTTATCTGTTATTTTAATCTACTTTACTCTACATGTCTTAAAACTTTTTACACAGTCCATTCAAGAAATTTCTTCACTCAGAATGGCTATCGTCAAAAACAACACAAATAACAAATGCTGGCAAGGATGTGGAGAAAAAGGAATCCTCATATACTGCTGGTGGGAATCTAAACGGTACAGTCACTGTAGAAGTTTCCTCAAAAAACTAAAATCAGAACTACCACTTGACTCAGTAATTCCAGAAATTATAAATGTTCTTCTAATCCATGATTTAAAGATCCTAAGGGAAACAAAGGGTTAACTGGGAGTTGTTGCTGTTTAATCGCTAAGTCCTCTGTCCATGAGATTCCCCAGGTAAGAATACTGGAGCAGGTTGCCACTTCCTTCTCCAAGGGATCTTCCCAACCCAGGGATTGAACCCGTGGCTCCTGCACTGCAGGCGGATTTACCACTGAGCCACCTGGTAGCTGCGATAATCTAACAACACAGAAGGCTGCATTATGAACTTTAAGCCCAAATCTATGCTAAACTTACCACAGAGCTAACAATCAAAGCATTAAAATATCAAGAGATGAAGCTTCTCAGCCTTGACCTTTATTCTAACAATTAAAAAGACTTAAGAAGGGAAATGCTATAATCCCACTTTTCTGTAAATACAGAATCAAATTTTAGCAAGCCTAGAGACCTAAGTTTCGCAGATTATATACACATCTTGAGAAGCCTATCTTATAGCATACAAATGGTATACTAAACAATTTTTTTTGAAATTTTGTACTTACAAAAAGCAATGAATGGCTGGAGAGGCTGTGGAGAAAAGGGAACCCTCTTACACTGTTGGTGGGAATGCAAACTAGTACAGCCACTATGGAAAACAGTGTGGAGATTCCTTAAAAAACTGGAAATAGAACTGCCATATGACCCAGCAATACCACTTCTGGGCATACACACTGAGGAAACCAGATCTGAAAGAGACACATGCACCCCAATGTTCATCGCAGCACTGTTTATAATAGCCAGGACATGGAAGCAACCTAGATGCCCACAGCAGATGAATGGATAAGGAAGCTGTGGTACATATACACCATGGAATTTTACTCAGCCGTCAAAAAGAATTCATTTGAACCAGTCCTAATGAGATGGATGAAACTGGAGCCCCTTATACAGAGTGAAGTAAGCCAGAAAGATAAAGAACATTACAGCATACTAACACATATATATGGAATTTAGAAAGATGGTAACGATAACCCTATATGCAAAACAGAAAAAGAGACACAGAAATACAGAACAGACTTTTGAACTCTGTGGGAGAAGGTGAGGGTGGGATGTTTCAAAAGAACAGCATGTATACTGTCTATGGTGAAACAGATCACCAGCCCAGGTGGGATGCATGAGACAAGTGCTCCGGCCTGGTGCACTGGGAAGACCCAGAGGAATCGGGTGGAGAGGGAGATGGGAGGGGGGATCGGGATGGGGAATAAGTGTAAATCTATGTCTGATTCATATCAATGTATGACAAAACCCACTGAAATGTTGTGAAGTAATTAGCCTCCAACTAATAAAAAAATTAAAAAAAAAAAAAGCAATGAATGATTCAGTATTTGCATCTACAACGTGTATAAAGGAAAGTAAATTGGGAAAAGAGGACGATAAGACAAATAAGCTATATTTTTTTCCAAAATAAAAAGCCAAATTGGTTTAAAAAAAAAAAAAACACATAAATGGAAACGGATATACCATTAAAATGACATATTTAAACTGAAAATAGACTTAAGCTCCAGTCTAGCTACCGTGCAAAAAGAAAATACCAACCTTTGCTTGTTTAGTTTTCTGTCCACACTAAATCCCTCTGCAATGGACAGAAAGTCAAACAGAGTTTCTGGAAAGGAGAATGGATCAAAAGTATACAGAATGCTTTATACAAGTGCTAACTACAGTACTACAGAACTAATTCATAATGACTTAAATAAGACTACTGGATAGCGATCTCCCAAGTGGCTGTGAATTCGGTGGTGTGATTCTGCAATACTGTTAAAACCTTCCAAGAAGTTACTGCTTCCTTTGGCAGATTACCAATAACTCCTGCCAAATCAGAAAAACATGAAAGGAACAACAACAAAAAATTGTAAAATAAAACCGAACGCAAACAAATGACAAGCAATATGAATCACCGGTTTCAACAGATCTAAGACAATCAACTGAATTCCTTGCAATTCACACCTAGAAATGACTCTTTAGAATATGTATAAAAGTAAGTTTTAGCAAGCCCCTGCAACTCTTATGTTCTTTCATCCATGTATGTCAAATTCAAAACACCAGCCCTCTGTGATATTTCAAATGAGAAAGATACCTGCTCTTTAACTGAGAGATGATATTTATGGCCATGATATGCTTGACTGTCGATATCAGCAATCTGAAGGGACTTAAGAGATCCCCTAATCTAAGGTTCTCAAACTTCAGTCAACATTAAAGAATCACTCAGACTCCTGCTACAACGCAGATTCCTGGGCCCATTCCCAGGGACTCTGATTCAACCAGGCTAGAACGACACCATCACATTTGGGAAAACACTGCTTTATTCAATTTCCCCATTTCCGAGGTAAGGGCTTTATAGAGATTGTCATCATCTTCACAACAACATGTGATGGAGAGGACCGCATCACACAGATGGTCAGACAGACGGGCACGTCCCGACAGGGATCCCACTGTAACTCACGTCCGTGTCAGAGCTGCTCCCAGAGCAGGACCGTGTGTCCAAGGAAAGCCTAAGATGCCAAGTGCCATAAAAGACAGACTACGGAGGGCTACAGAACTCATCTGTAGAAGAGGTAAGTAAGGCCAGGTACTTACCTGGCTGACGGCCTTGAAGAATGGGGTCACCTTAAATAAGGGCAGAAAGGAAGGCAAGAGAATATTTTAAGCCAGACAATAAACATGCAAAATGACATGGAGGCAGAGAAGAAGAGAGTGTGGCTATAACAGTGAGCCTCCAAGTATATTGGTAGACTGAAAAATTAAACCAGAACTTTGAAAGTTGGGCTGGATTTGGATTAAAGAGCTGAAATATAGATGCAAATCCACTCTGGTTCACAGCGAACACTTCTCTAACTATATCAACTGAATCTCATTTATAACCATTTTACCAGATCAATTTTATAGTAGTATGTTATTTTAAAAAAAGCTTGCTTAACTCACCATGTTAGCAAAGATCACACATGCACAGACACACACACCCTGAGATATTTGTTAATGGTAAGGAGATGAATCTGTGTACACGCATGCACACATGTGTGTATAGTATGTACAAATTCTGATACCCGGATCTCTGTAACCTGGCTTTTACAGCGTTATATTACTGCTGCAAAATGGAGCCCGTGATGGTCACAGGGCACGCTTGCCCTGAAAAGCGCTCTGACCTGGGGTCTTCGTCCTCATCGAGCCCACTTACACTACGGGACCAACCCGACTTACTTCCTTCTGCTATATTGAGAGAGGTAGTAAACAGTGGGTATGATTAGGCCTGGGACGGAGTTTCCAGTTATATAAAATCAGTCTGTCACAGCAGTAGTTGTTCTGGGTGGACAATCAGAATATTCAAACAATCAAATGCACATCATCAGCGTGTGACAACGGCTGCCACCTAAAGAAGAGAGCGGCAGGGGCTCCTCTCGCCTGCATCCAGCACGCAGTGCCCTCCGTCACCTCGGGGTGAACTTCCGTTCCTCCGAGGGCGCTCCTGAGGGCGCTTACATTTGTAAGGGAGGGGGGCCGGAGGGTGCAAAGACAGCGGGACTGACCAGACACTAAGGCCCAAAGCCTCACATGCAGGGAGGAGCGGGTCTCTCGGGACAGCCGCGGAACCACAGCTCCGGGCGCAGCCCCGCCCGCTCTGGGTGTTGCTGGCCCTGCAGGGCAAAACAAGGCAGCAGCCGCCGCTCTGGGGCCTCCCAGGCCTTTCAGATTCCACCTGGACCTCCTGAACTAGCGGAAGGAAAATAGCTGTCACTTAAGAAGTCCCAGTTATCTGGGACCAGGGTGCTGTGAAGAAGGCCAGGCCAGCCACATGGCAGGTCACACGGAAAAAGGACAATGCCAACCAGCTCTCCGTCCAGGTGGCGGGGTCGGAGAAGGAGCCATCGCAGACATCAGAGACCCAGCAGCCTCCACGTGGAGAAGACGCGGGGGCCCGGCCGGGCCACGACGGCACCCCCAGCCACCTGTGCTGTGCCAGTCAAGGCCCCAGACACCACCGGGCAGAGGAGCTGCAGGCCGCCCGGACACCTGCCTACAGGGCCGTGAGCACAGAACGCGGCTCCTCCGTAACACCACGCTTTGGCGCGGTCTGCACAGAGCAACAGACAGCCGGCAACGTGAGAGGACCACTGGTGACGCTCATTAAAGAGATGAGCGCCACTTTCACGCAGTTCTGGAGTGCAGGGTATGAGTCAGGCAGCCTTTGTCACAGAGAGACAGAAAGGATGCATCCGTTCCTGTTTCCTCGGGAAGCTTTGAAAATAAGTCTGGCCAATCTAACTCTAAAAGGCCCTTGAAAACACTGAGAGACCAACATACTATGATGAATGACAAATGAGTCTGAAACACCCGTCTCCCGAGCTCCGCCTTCGGGTCACAGCCCGAATGCCGCTTGTTCCCGAAGCCTTCCCAAGCCCAGGTCTGCTCAGGCCCTCCTGAGGGCGCCCGCAGCAGCCCCCTGGCTCGCCCACACAGGTGGGGCAGCCTGCTCATCTCGTGCCTGCGACTGGAGACCAGCAAGGGCTCATCCATCAGCCAGCACAGCACCTGCTCCGGCAGCCACCCAAGTTCTGAGTCAGAGGAGAGGGGGAGGGAGAAACAAGGGGGAGCGGAGCGGGGAAGGGAAAGAGAAGAGGGGCTGGAAGAAAGGAGAGAGAGGTAAAGGCACAAAGAGAGGGAGGGGAGGAGAGACCCGGTGAAACCGTGACTGTGACGGCAACGCACACAGGAAGAGAAGGCAAGGGGGCTGCAGGAGCCACAGGAAACGGATGATCCAGACAGAGGCCCAGCTCCACACCCCGGAAGCTGTGTGACTCGAGACTCATCCTGAAAGCGGGGGCACCAACTAACAAGGAAACACTCAATGCTACAGTTATTCAATTCTACTTTAAAATTTTAAGGCAGGTAGTGAGAAGGAAATCTTCAGCTCCCAATAACAACAATGACAGGCAGTGCTTACTGAACATACCATCTTCACCACACTGGAAGGCATTTCATTTCACAGATGAGACGTGCAGGTTGGGAGCTAAGAGAACCAGGATGGGAATCCACACAATCCAGGAACCCAGTCTGTGCTTCCGTCCACCACGCTCTGCTGCTGCAAGTTTGCAAAGCAGGTGAGGTCTCGAAGCAAGCAAGGTCTCAAGCACCGTTCTACCGCTCAACACGAACACCTCATCACCATAACGTAACACATCCCACCCACCCAACATGGGTGCGTCCATCCTTCTTTGGTTTTCATGACCAAGACAGTTCACCAGATGGCAAACCAACTACTTTCTAACATATGCACGACGGGGACAGTCAAAACTACACACCTTAGAAACTGTGTCATTTCCTCAACCGTAAGCTGAATAGTAACACAGAGAACCTACATCTCGCTGGGTTACTGTGATATTTAAAAGGTAACTCTTTGGAGGAGCCAAGCACAGTGCTGAGAACTCCCAGTGATAACTGGGCAGATGCTCCCGCAAATGATTCAGCAGCCGATTAAATGGGTTACTCAGCACCGGTTACTCTATGACACAGAAAGTTCACTACATAGTAAATGAAAATGGAAGCCAGCTATAAAATAATACAGTGAAACAACACAAATATCACTATATGGAAGCAAAGAGGCTGTGTTATAAATGGAGAAACAATGGAAACAGTGAGAGACTTTCTTTTCTTGGGCTCCAAAATCACTGCAGATGATGACTGCAGCCATGAAATTAAAAGACACTTGCTCCTTGGAAGAAAAGCTATGACTAACCTAGACAGCATATTAAAAAGCAGAGACACCACTTTGCTGACAAAGGTCCATCTAGTCAAAGCTATGGTTTTTCCAGTAGTCATGTATGGATGTGAGGGCTGGACTATAAAGAAAGCTGAGCGTCGAAGAATTGATGCTTTTGAACTATGGTGTTGGAGAAGACTCTTGAGGGTTCCTTGGACTGCAAGGAGATCAAACCAGTCAATCCTAAAGGAAATCAGTCCTGAATATTCATTGGAAGGACTAATGCTAAAGCTGAAACTCCAATCCTTTGGCCACCTGAAACTCCAATCTTTGGCCACCTCAAAGAACTGACTCCTGGGAAAAGACCCTGATACTGGGAAAGACTGAAAGCAAGAAGAGAAGGGGACAACAGAGGATGAGACGGTTGGATGGCATCACCGACTCAATGGACATGAGTATGAGTAGGCTCTGGGAGTTGGTGATGGACAGGGAAGCCTAGTGTGCTGCAGTCCATGAGGTTGCAAAGGTGGACACGACTGAGCGACTGAACTGAAGCAAAGAGACTACAGGGCAAAAATGGCAAAAGTTATTTTTGCATGTTGCGTTTACAGGTATCTTTCTTTTCTTTTTGTCAGCATTTTCTAAACTCACTAAACAAACGTGTCATCTCTTGCAACAAGAAAAAACGTAAGTGAATAAGAACGCTGATGCCCAGGGTCTGCTTTCAGGTAGCTACAAGTCAAAGGTTCATGAGCATTCCTTCTTCACCTGCAAAATGGCAGGAATTGAAGGGGTCTCTGACCTCTTCCAGACCTAAAATTCTGTCATTTCATGAAATAAACAATTGAAAGAAGTTGAGGAGGAAGACAGACAATCTCCCCTCTACCTTCTATCTCTGGCACAGCCCAGAACAACAGCAGGAGCTCAACAAGTATCCAGAGACTGGTTTTCTGACTGATAAGGGATGATGCACAGTCATCTCAATGGGCTTCCCAGGTGACTCCGTGGTCAAGAATCTGGCTGCCCAGGCACGAGATGCAAGAGACGTGGGTTCAATCCTTGGGTCGGGAAGAGCCCCTGGAAGAGGAAGTGGCGACCTGCTCCAATATTCTTGCCCGGAGAATCCTGTGGACAGAGGAGCCTGGCGGGCTACAGTCCACGGGGTGGCAAGGAGCTGGATATGGCTGAGTGACTGAGCACACAGAGGCATCTCAAGCAGCACATTCGGAGCTTAACCCCTGATGCTCGAACTGGGAATAAAGTCCAAACTGAGGCCCAGGAGAACTAACTCTGAAATCAGTCCTGGAAATTTCTTGGCGCCAGTGGGTGAGGACTCCGCATTCTCACTGCAGAGGACTTGGGTTCAATACCTCGTCAGGGAACGAAGATCCCACAAGCTGCACAGCGTGGTCAAAAAAAAAAAAAGTACCTAAAATTAGTCCTGCCGCTATCTCAAGCCTTGTTGCCGTTCAGTCCTGCCGCTATCTCAAGGCTTCTGGCTGCTAAGAAGTTGCTTTGAAACCCTGGGCCCCACTTTCTTAATCTGTAAAGGGGGGAGCTGTGTTCTCAACTCCTCTAGAGCTGCTGCTGATGTTCGGTCGCTCAGTCACGCCCAGCTCTTCTGTGACCCCACGGATCCATGAGACTCTCCAGGCAAGAACACGGAGCGCCGTTTCCTGCTCCAGGGGAATCTTCCCTGCCTGGGGACAGAACTCGAGTCTTGCGCTGCAGGCGGATTATTTACTGCTGCGCCACCAGGGCCATGCCTCCACAACTGTACGAACCAACAAGTAAAGAAAAAGCAGAGGTCCTGTTGGCATCGTCGCGTTTCAGCGCCACAAAGCAAGTAAGTCATCAACAACACTGACTCAGGAGGCGCTGCTTCACTGATACTACTTTAGATGAGGCACTTCCACAGGCATCCGAGAAATCCTTTTGAGAAAATGGGTAAGGACTGATTTTAAAGATACTATACTGCAATAGAAGGCTATTACTTTCCAAACGGGGTAAATACAGGCCATAGGTTAATATCCTACTACAAATAAAGTTTTAAAAGAAACTAAAAAAAAAAAAAAACCTTCTTCTTCATAGGAAAGAAAGACTATTTACTACTTAGGAATTCTTCCTTGGGTAAGAAGTCATTTGAGCAAACAAGTACAATAAAGTCCACCCCTCCAACCCTTCTTCTTTCTTAGGGAAGAGTTATATATGACAGGGACCCAGAAAGGATTTGCTGACATCAACCATGAGAGGTCAGTGTATGGAAGAAAGGTGTGGGAAAGGGAAGCTGACCAAAAGGAGCAGAAGAAAGCAGGCTAAAGAAAGGGAGACCTGGGAATGAGGCTTTCCACTAAGGAGAACATGTGAGAAGGGGAAATGTCTCAGAGGAGACAAGAAATGAAATCTCGACCTTGCACAGTAATAGGTAGATGAATTCTAGGAAGCTAAGAGATCAGCTTTAGGACAAGTGGTTTGCTGAAATCAAGAAAGTTTCTAACACCATAAGGCTTTGGTGACCTGAGGTTCCGCATTAGAAAGTAGGTACAAGGAAGCCAGGTCTGCACGATTCAATTCTTCCACCTCAGAAATGAACAGCAGTGACGTGCTCCAAGGAAGGAAGAAACAAAAAGAGAACAGTCTGCCTCTCCAGGAGCAGAACACCATTTGGGCTTTGGGATCCCAAATGAAGAGAAAAGTGAAACAGAGGTCTGTGCGGGGCGACTAGGGACCATCCGGGCACTGTGCTTAGGGTGCAGAGGGCCCCACACGCAAGGCAGACAGCACGGGGCTCAGGCCGCCCAGAGAACCTGGAGGAGACAGCCGGGCCCTGCCTCTCCCCACCTGCCCAGGACGTCACGTCTGGGAGACAGAACCTAGGCGGTCCCGCCCAAGAGATACAAGAAGGAAAGAAGGCCACTGATCTGCATACCCGCAGCCAGCCGTCCGGGACGCCCACGCCAACTGAATCCCCACGGCCGCCTCCGCATCCTAGAATCCTCACTCGCCGACGTGAACGAGCACTCAGGACAAGTCTTCCCACCTCTGGAGGGTCAGTTTCTACTTTATCAACAATGTTGCTAACGGTAATAACTCAGAAATGTTAAAAGAAAACTTTCAGGCAGCATAAAGTCCAATTTAAAAGAAGGGGAGTAACTAACGTTATTACAGAAGGCGGCCATCAACAGGTACCTGCGGCGCAGAGACGCTGTGCCGCGACGCGCCCTCTCACATGTATCTTTTCCAGCGCAAGACTGACCTTTCAGATTCGCGCGGCCAGCGGGCCTCCCGACATTATTCCTCTGGTGCTTGGAGGACATGCGTTTCATCTGCCGAGGTGTGCTGGGAGGAGAGGTGCCATAAAGGTTCTCTGTGTTGGCTTCATCTGAAAAGTCCTCAGGATCGGACTCGGAAATCTTGCAAGCTGAATCTCCCAATGCGTACTCTTGCCTGGTAAAGACAACAAGCGGAGAAAATACTCAGTGACAGATAAAGTGAATTCAAACTTAAACCACTCCAAGCTCCTTTTAAGAACTCTCCATAACACTTTGCCGTGCCTCCTTGGGCTTGTATACCTTGCTCCTCTATTGCAGTTGCGGAAACTCACAAGGAGAACGCAGCCCCCGTGTTCCTGCTCTCAGCAGGCACAGAGAGAACTGCTGTGCAGTTTCTGCTGTTTGGAGAATTCTCTCCAACACAGATGCAGCTTAAAACTAAATACTTGAGGATTAGGGGGAAAAAATGAGCAAAGAACTGGAAGATACAAATCCGACCGAACTGAGCATCGCTCACATGCTAGGCAGCGACAAGCTGAACTGCTCAGCGGGCAAGTCCTGCCCTGACTTCAGGGGCCTGCTCCTTCCTCTGTGAAGCACACACAGACAGAACAGAGAGCAGGGCCCGAGCAGAGCGCACGGTAACACGGGGTACGAGCCAGTTCTGTGTTCTCTGATCCGCAGCGCAGCGCGGCGCCGGGGAGGGGCGTGCAGGGAAGATGCTGCGCAGGAGAGCAGGGAACGACTTTCTCCCGACCTCCAAACAGAGGTTCCTCCTTGACCTGGTCTCTGGAAACTTCCCGCCAATTCTCTGTCCACAGGAGACTTCCAGAACACCATCACTACTTGGATAAAGTTCTATTTTTTGCAATGCTAATGAAAATAAAATTTAATATATAAACTGAGAACAGATACAGTTCCCCAACTGCAAACTGGACAGATGCAATCATGAAGTTCCTTTCAAACATGGACCCTTACAATCGAACCTATTCTGAATCTTCTTTATAATATATACTTCATACTTTTTAAAAAATAGAACTCTAAACTAAATTCAAGATACAACCAGTTTTCTCCCTGGAGATTTATACACCCTGTTATAAAATCAAAGCTATTTCAAAATCATGAGGGGAAAAAAAAATCCCACCCTAGAATGTATGACAACATCATTATTGAAGGGACTGACAAAAGATCCTCATCTTTCAAAAATAAAAATGCTGCAGAATTATTCAAGTTTACAGTACTGAAATATTTAAAGAATCCCTGCAATAGGTCAAAAACTGATTTTTAAACCAGACAAGACCACTCTAGATACTGTGAGTACACACGCCCTCCACACATACAGGCCCACACAATCAGACATACAAGAGGAATATTCTGAAAGCTAAATGAATCAAATTAAACCATAAGCAAATTTAGACAGAAGTTTTAAATGTGCCTATTCCCTCAGGCTAGCTATCTTTGTTATTTAAGACTGACAAAGTCACACAGCAAATAACAACATGGGCTTCCCAGGCGCCACTAGTGGTAAAGAACCCGCCTGCCAGTGCAGGAGACATAAGAGACGCGAGTTCCACCCCTGGGTCGGGAAGATCCCCTGGAAGAGGACATGGCAACCCACCCCAGGATTCATGCCCGGAGAATCCCATGGACAGGAGAGCCTGGCCGCCTAGTTCACAGGGTCGCAAAGAGTCAGATATGACTGAAGTGAATTAACACGGACATAAATTAATTTGAAATTTCCTATATTCATTTCTTCTACAGTCACTGCAAAACAGTTGATTCAACTGATAAAAAAAAAAAAATGCCTATCAATGACAAGGCTGCTGATTTCATCCCCATCTGGTTTTGCGGTTACTAGCACAAGCTTTCCAATGAGTAACATGGGCTTCCTCGCACACGGGACTGAGGTTCAAACCCTGAGTCTGCCAGTCACTAGCTGTGTGGGCCTCGGCCAGATTATTTAACATCTCCGCAGTGCACATATATAACATAAGGGTAATTAAAAAAAGGACACTAAATATTTAAACTCCATACTGTAAGGGCTAAACCCAATAAAGCATGCTCAACAGGAACGGTATGAGAAGTACCACTAAACGACTGATACCACTCAGCACACATCTGCTCAACTTGGAAAGAGAATCTGCCTTTGACTTCAGCATGAACACAACCAGAAAACTTCTAACATTTTAACATCTGAAGGTGAAAGTGAATTCACTCAGCCATGTCCAACTCTTTGCAACTCCATGGACTGTGGCTCTCCAGGCTCCTCTGTCCATGGGATTCTCCAGGCAAGAATACTAGAGTGAATTGCCATTTCCTTCTCCAGGGGATCTTCCCGACCCAGGGATTGAACCCAGGCCTCCCACATTCCAGGCAGACGCTTTAAACTCTGAGCCACCAGGGAAGCCCCTTTAACCTCTTCTAACTCCTTTCAAATTCAATATTATAACTCTATTTTCCCTCCATTAAGATAAAGTCAGTGGTAAGGAAGGACTTTGTATTTCATTACTTTTGTATCTCCAATAGTTTTCAGTACAATGTTCAAACCATTCACTGTTTTTCCATGATAATACATCTCATATATTACTGAACAGGGTCAGGTGTGAAAGAGCAAATCAGACCAGGTTCAGAACATCCCCTCTGCGGTGGTGAGCATGAACCTGGGAGGCAGAAGACCCAAGGCTGAGTCCTAGCCTTACTGGATGGGTGACTGCACGCAACTTAATCTGAGACTAAGAAGAAACAGAGTAATTCAGAATGTGTAAGGTCAATATTCTAAAATATTTCAGGAAATTCAGTTGTGAAGACTCAAAAAAAACAAAACAAAACAATGGTAATAAAAGGCGATGCAGAAAATACTAACTCATCAGACACGCATAAAAAAATGGAATGTTTTACTCATATCCAGCAGTATTATGTGGATGAATGAACTAATGCAATGTAATGTGCAAGCAGAAGAGGGACTAAAATGTCCACACTTCACTAAGCCAAGTCTCCAATGGCAAGGCCCCAGCCCTGAGGACAGAGTCATGAGCTCAGGACGGGAGAGTTCGTTGTTTTATCTACAAGGTCCAGTGCTTCTAGCAGATAAAACCAATCTGAGAAAGCGCTGCTGCTGCTGCTGCTAAGTCGCCTCAGTCGTGTCCGACTCCTTGCGACCCCACAGACCGCAGCCCACCAGGCTCCCCCGTCCCTGGGATTCTCCAGGCAGGAACACTGGAGTGGGTTGCCATTTCCTTCTCCAATGCATGCATGCTAAGTCGATTCAGTCATGTCTGACTCTGTGTGACCCCATGGACAGCAGCCCACCAGGCTCCTCTGCCCACAGGATTCTCCAGGAAAGAATACTGGAGTGGTTTTCCATTTCCTTCTCCAATAAGAAAGCACATATTTTGAAAATGTTAACTTTTATGAAGAATTGAATTTGGGGAAACAGAAAAAGGTATCTGTGTTGTACTGGTCTCCAACTGTCGGTAAAGTATTTCTCTACACATGGAAAAATTCATTTGGCTGCACTATCCAAATCACAGTAGAAGACTTAGTCCCTGTAATAATTCTATAGAAATTGAGTATCTCTCGTTTCCAAACCTACATCTATTCCAAAAGGTCACAATAAACTACTACTGATTTCAAAGCATTTCCAAACTTTAATTATTCTAGCAGCAAACATAAAGAATGACAAGGAAGTGAAGATGAATACTGTCATAAACACTATATTAAAATCAATCAAACATAACACATTTTATCCCTCCTTGTTCATTATGCACCACAGAAAATGAGGTAGGAAAAATGCCATGTGCTGCCAGTCACTATATTTATTCATAATTAAAATAAATCTTGGGAGAAGCATTATACAAAGATGAAGTTATGCATCTAATACTTTCTTAAGGTTTACTTAATCCTGTTAAGATGGTGGTCACACCTGTCAGAAATGTTATTGGTTTACATTCCATCCAAGTAACTTTGTAACTTAACTAAACGTTAGAACAAAGTCCAACGTTACCTAAAAGAATTTTTTTTTAAAGTCTAACACCCAATAAATAAAATTCACAATATCTGCCATCCTAAAATCTACAAAGAAACAGGAAGATACAACCCAAACCAGGAGAAAAATCAATAGAGACAGACCAGAAATGACTCAGGTGGATCTTACAGAGATGAAACACATGTGAAATGAAAAATACTCTGGAAAAGATAAAAGCAGATTAGCTACAACAGAAAAAAAGATCAGTAAACTTGATGATACAGCACTAGAAACTACCCAAAGTTAATCAGAGTGAAAAAGACTGAGAAAAAAAAAAAAAGGAAGAAAAAGAGAAAGACCAGAGCATCAGTCATCTGCAGGAAAAACATCAAGCAGGGTAACATACACGGGCTTCCCTGATGGCTCAGCTGGTAGGAGACCCAGCTTGAATCCCCGGGTCAGGAAGATCCCCTGGAGAAGGAAATGGCAACCCACTCCAGGAGTCTTGCCTGGAGAATCCCATGGACAGGGGAGCCTGGTAGGCTACAGTCCATGGGGCTGCAGAGTCGGACATGACTGAGTGACTGACCCTTTCATATTCACTTTAGAATTGATATAAGTACAGTAAAATTAACACTCTAAAACTAGCTAATGTAGTTACTAATCAGAAAAGAAAAATCCAATTTCTAAAAATTCTATTCCCTTTAGTAAGAGTCAGACACGACCTAGTGACTGAACCACAGTGTTAACATATGTGTTATTGGAGCTCAAAACAAGAAAAGGGAGGAACAGAAAAAATTCTCTGAAGAAATAAGGCCTGAAAATTTTCCAAATCTGGGGGAAAAAAAAAACAACAAATGCAGCAGCTCAAAGATATAAGAATCTCAGCAAACTCCAAGCAACAGAATGATAAGAAAACTACCAGCTTTTGATTATAAGTATTGATTATGAGTATCATAATCAAATTGGTAAAAAAAACCAGTGACAAAGAGAAAAATCTGAAAAGGAGCCAGAGGAAAACAACTTAGTTTGGAAGTTTTAGCTAAGAATACCCTGGGGGGTGGGGTAGGAGGGGAAATTGAGCAAAAGTTTATTCTGTCTTTCCTTTAAAAAAAATCATGTAGACACAAAATCTAGGAAAATAAATACTAGTGGTAAGTCAAAAAAAAAACTTGCATCACTTCAAGTAACTACCCAAAAGCATCCCAAACCTCACTTGGTATTAGCTCATGTGAGATGAGCTCATACGGCCAGTTGACTGGTTTAGAACG
Source organism: Cervus canadensis (assembly GCF_019320065.1). Lineage (NCBI taxonomy): Eukaryota > Metazoa > Chordata > Mammalia > Artiodactyla > Cervidae > Cervus > Cervus canadensis. Next base: position 31,326,533 of record NC_057418.1, on the reverse strand, counting down.
TTTCCATGGATACCAATTATTTTGGATAAGGAAAGTAGCACAAGGTCTACATCAGCTGCCCTGAAACATTTTTCTTCCTTGTGTTTAAAAACATACAAATGTGAAATGTCTTTCTGGTACTAAACCTCTGACAGTCACATAAAACAATGTGGCATTCTTTTAACATGAAACCTTGCTCAAGCACCGTTCAGGTGACCTGGAATCCGGTCTAAGAAAAGCACCGCTTAAACTCAAACCAGAGGGGTTTGGTGGAGTTTTTAAATGAAGTATGTGGAAGACAAAAATTCAAATAACTTGGGGTTAAATAGTTCTGCTCTGACATCATAGGTAAAACCACATGGTGCCTGAAATAGTTCATCTATAAAATGATGAAGTTGGATTAGATGAGCTTGAAAATATCTGTGGTTTTGCAAAAGCCCTTAAAAAAAATTAACTTCATTATAAGTTCTTTAGCAAAGTCCTTAAACATAAGATACTTTATTCCTTATTAGTACAGTTCTCACCTGTGTGAGTTTCTCTCCACCTCTTCACTGATCTATTCTCTATGAAATGATAATTAAAGGAGGGCTTTTACTACTGTGGGAAAGGGAAGGAGGGGTTGGCAAAGGGGCTAAATTTTCTAGGTTTCTTTTTTAGGTACCTTACATAGTTTGCTTGGCCTGCACTATAAATTAAAAGGGGCCAAGTTTGAGGTGGCATGGCTGGCTTGTACTGTGAGAGCCAGTTAAAACTTAGCTGACCAATCAATTGTCCTGTAGTTGAATGTCTATCAGCTTACCTACAGGTAAGCTGTTATCAAATCTCAAGTTTGTCCAACATTCATGACTTTACTTTTGCACTGATTCAGAGTATAGCTCTGTGCAAAACTAGCAAGCCTTCACTATTTTTCAGTATAGACATTCAAACTCTTTCAACTATAATTCATTTTTTAAACAAAAGTAGACATTTTAAAACAAGATTTCCTATGGAAATGAGTAAGAAACTATCCCCTCAACTAGACTCAAAAGTTTCATGAGGGCAGGGACCTCATCTGTCCACTGTTTGTCCAGGGTGGAGAACAGGGGCAGATTGCGTGGCCACGACTATCTGCTGAGTAAATGGATGTCTGAGGTTAATAATTTTATCTTTTGATACTATAGACTTAATTATCTAAATTCTATTTTAATAAAATCACATTTAATAATTTGAGGAGTGCAAATTTTTAAAGGCTGTAAGAATTAAAGACTGTTAACTTCTGACAATGTTGTTTAAGTGGTACTGTTACCCTAGGTGCCAAGACGACTACCTACTGACCAAAACAACGGCGATGAAGTATGGGACAAGGAATAACGGTTCCGGAGTCAGAATAACTTATTAATAAGAACACAAGCTCTAAACAAATTATTATGCTTGCTAACACTTTCATTTATCTGAAGTCTTCTATCCAGTATCACTGTGTAAGTGATATGGGTGAGTCAGTTAATTTTTAAACATATACTTTTTTTAAAAATATATACTTCTAAATATATACTAAAAGCATTAAAAATGAGATATGCACCCAGGTTGGATGCATGAGACAAGTGCTCGGGGCTAGTGCACTGGGAAGACCCAGAGGGATGGGGTGGGGAGGGAGGTGGGCGGGCGGCGGGGGGGGGGGATCGGGATGGGGAATACATGTAAATCCATGGCTGATTCATGTCAATGTATGGCAAAAACCACTACAATATTGTAAAGTAATTAGCCTCCAACCAATAAAAATAAATGAAAAAAAAAGAAAAAAAAAAATGAGACATGCAGGTAAAAACCTGAAATGCCTGTGGTGGCTGTTACTCTGGTGGCCTCCCAGTATTCACATCCTTGAATAATCATCTCCTCTTGACGAAGGTGAAAGAGAAGAGTGAAAAAGCTGGCTTAAAACTCAACATGCAAAAAACTAAGATCATGGCATCCAGTCCCATCACTTCATGGCAAATAGATGGGCAAACAATGAAAAAAAACAGTGGCAGATTTTATTTCCTTGCGCTCCAAAATCACTGCAGATGGTGACTGCAGCCATGAAATTTTAAAGACTCTTGCTCCTTGGAAGAATAGCTATGACAAACCTACACAGCGTATTAAAAAGCAGAGACAGCACTTTGCTCACTAAGGCCCACAGTCAAAGCTATGATTTTTCCAGTAATCATGTTTGGATGTGAGAGCTGGACTATAAAGAAGGCTGAGTGCCAAAGAATTGATGCTTTTGAACTGTGGTGCTAGAGAAGACTCTTGAGAGTCCCTTGGACTTCAAGGAAATCAAACCAGTCCATCCTAAAGGAAATCAACCCCGAATATTCACTGGTAGGACTGATGCTGAAGCTGAAGCTCCACCACTTTGACCACTTTATATGAAGGGCCGATTCACTGGAAAAGACCCTGATGCCGGGAAAGACTGAGGGCGGAAGGAGAAGGGGACGACAGAGGATGAGATGGTTGGATGGTATCACTGATTCAACGGACCTGAGTTTGAGCAAGGTCCGGGAGATAGTGAAGGACAGGGAAGCCTGGTGTGCCGCAGTCCATGGGGTACAAAGAGTCGGACATGACTTAGCAAACTGAACAACGACAACTTGAATGTGGGCTGACCCCATGACCTTTTTAGTCATCGGAATGTAGCAGAAGTGACTCTGGGCCAGTTCTAGGCCTCAGCCTTACGAACACCACCCTTGTATCCAGGGCGCGCTGGCCACCAGGTAAGAAGTCCAGCCACCCTGAGACTGCCAGGGTCTTCAAAGCCTCACGAGCCAGGTGGAAAGGCTGTATGAAGGAGAAGCCAGGCAGGCCAGAGGCCTCTGAGGTCCCACCCCAGCTGACGGCTGGTGCCAACTTACCAGCCTGTGCATGAGGCTATTTCAGACCTTCCAGCTGTCCCTGAGACCAAGCCAACATCACGAAAAGCAGAAGAAACATTCAATACCTCAACAGATAATAAATGGTTTTTAAGTCATTGAGCTTTGGTATGGTTCGTTAAATTATAATAGAGAATTTGACACACATACAATACTTAAACACTGTATTTTTGCTTTAAGCCCAATAATGGGTTAAAATTAGTCAAGACTTTGATGAGGCCACAGCCTTGTCTTTTAGTGTGGGTCCCCAAGACAAGTCAGGCGTCCACTTCACCAAATACACCACAACCAAAGGATAGCATCTGCCATCTCCACTCTCTGGTTCTTCAAAACGGAACAAAAATTTAAAGGTTTCCATAGGGTAATTTTTCTGGATTACCTAAACTTCAACAGTTCTTTCCTGTTCCTAACTTAATGCTAATTTTCTTTTAGTGACCTATCTTCAGATTTTCCCAGGCAGTTCTGGGATAAAATTAGTTTATACAGAAACTGCAGTTCCCTTTTGCAGTCACCTCTCATATATTTGTAAAATAGTTTACTAAATTCTGCAATTACTATTAAAACGTACAAGAGACCTAAAAAGATTTAGAAACAGATGAGGAACTCTTGATAAATATATAGGTTCAACTGGTGGGAACAGAAAATCACAGGCATTTTAGAGAGCAGTCTATTAGTCACAATCATTCATGATGCTGTGAGCATCAGCTGATATGTTTTACAGAAGAAATGGGGAGGGGGAGGTCTTGGAAAGGGTTATGTAGATGAGTGTACAAGGTCTAGCTGGCTTAGATCTTCTAGAAGTCTTATTTCACTCATGAAAAAATTAAAGTGTTAGTCGCTCAGTTGTGTCCAACTCTTTGCAACTCCATGGACTGTCCCCCACCAGGCTTCTCTGTCCATGAAATTCTCCAGGCAAGAATGTTGGAGTAGGTAGTCATTCCCTTCTCCAGGGGATCTTCCCGACCCATGGATTAAACTCAGGTCTCTTGCACTGCAAGCAGATTCTTCACCGTGTGAGTCACCAGTGAATTAGATTTATGCAAAATATACTTTATCAGTCCTGAAGTAGATATAATAAAAAAGAACACAAAGATAGAAAACATATATATGAAGAAAAATTACCCCATATGGATAAAATTTACTCATCATTAGAAATAAACATAATTATAAGCTATTTTAAAAATACTGTCATTGAAGGCTTTCAGAAAAAAATCATACAATCATACAACAAAATGCTTTAAAGATTTCATATTATTCTTCTTCATTTCTGGTTAACCAGAAGACTACCCAAAAAGAACTAGAACCAGAAAAAAAAGAGAGAGAGGTTTTAGGTAGTTAAAAGCATATGAGTTGTGATACAGATAAAAGATAAATGTGATTATTTCTGTAATTTCGGAAATTTTACTGCAAACAGTTGAGTACTTCAAAACAATGGGACAAAGAATAAGACATTTTCAAGTGTGCTTTCTTAGTTTTGCAGTTCCAACGCCTCCAAAAAAATGTGAGCATATCTATATCTTTATCCAAAGCTTTGCAAATCGATCCCTGGCTATATGTGTACAGATTAACAAGCAAACAATCAAAAGGGAAGACAGCCTTTTCTGAGGTGCACCCACTTGTTGCGGGGTGGTGGTATGAGTAGGGAGCATGCCTCTAAACACACAAGGCGAAAACAAGCGGCTTGTCCTTCTCCTTACAGGTGCAATTTACAATGAATGCCAGCCATAAAGGTATCTAAAGAAAAGCAACATAAAACGATGATTCATGCAAAGGCTGCTTCAGGCTTAAGTAAAGAGAACTCTGGGGCTAAGGCAGGGAAACTGGAAAGGAGAAAGCTGTGTCAAAGCTGGGAGGGAAAACCAAGGGGCCCACACCATACCAAGAGCACACAAAACATTTAAGAGTTTAAAGAGAAACAAGACCAGTGTTTAAAACTTTAAAGACAACAACAAAGAACTGTGACCTTCTTCTACTTACTCTCTTCCTTACAAGTGAGAACATTTTCAAAATCCCCTTATTTTACTCTGAATTTATACGTGGAAAAAGTGTTGTGTATCATGAATTACTTCCCATTTACTCTCAGAAATCAAGCAACTAAAGAGCTGCTTTCTGTAGCAAACAGATGAGCTGTCTGGATTACCTTAACTCAAGTTATCATTTTTCTAAGTTAAATTTTAAAAACCGTTAACTATAAATATGCTCTATGAAACACATATACTTTCAAAAGATGAACTCCAACAGTTGAGGGGATAAATCGAGGAAATACAAACATATGATATGCTCGCCCAGTGTTTTCAGTGAAGAAAAATGGGAAGAAAAGTGGGAAAAGGAATAAGGACAATTTGGACATTAAACCTCTCACCTCGGCTTTGACATTAGCACAGACAGAGCTCATTTACTTGGAGACCAGATCTTGGTTTCCAACACCACGCTCCAACAAAATAACCAGGACTTCTTGGCGAAATGGCCAATTCCTGGACTGACTGGAGTGAGGAAGACACAGTATGAGCTGGGCGTATCTTGTACGTGCAGCACGCTGAGGAAGTGTTGAAAAGACAAAACACCAGCGGGAGCATCTTAAAATGACCACAGGAGCAACTGAAAGAATCCCCACTGGCCAAAGCCGAAACAATCTGAGCAGCAAAATAAACGACAAAGCACTGGATTTTAACCATGAATCATGAGCCCATACTGATATAAATAATTACTATATAAATAAACAAGAGAAGGGACAAATCTTTACGGAAAAAAAATCCAAGTAATTTACATAGACAAGTGATCAAATAAATCAAGACTATCAGCAATAAGTCAGGTTGAGAACACGCGCTCTCAAATGACCAGAGGGCACTTCCCCTCTGTGGTCACCGTCCCAAAGCCCCAACTCCAGTCAAAGCACGGAAAAAAATCCAGACAAACCCAAACTGAGGGACAGCATATAGAATACCTGACTGGCCCTCCTTAAAACTGTGACAGTCATCAAAAACAGTCTGAGGAACAGTAATAGCCAAGACACAGATGAGGAGACATGATAACTAAATACGACAGGGTGTCCTGGCTGGGATCTGGGACATGACGTGCCACGCCATGGGATTCTATGACAACGCTTAAGAAATTTACTATACAGGTATAAAAGACTACAGCCAGGACGAAATGAAAAATGTAACATAAATTATAAAATTAAGCCATTCTGTATCACTATAACTGATGACTGTGGTTATAAGGCAATTTTTAAACAGTAGGTGAGGAAATTCCACTTAAAACAGTGACTTCCAAAACTGGGGTATGCATCAGACTTCTATGTTTTGCATCAGCTACAGAATGCCTCACACAGTAATAAACAACTTGCACTGTAACAGTGTAACTGATGGCTTACATCTTGTCAGGCACTGTGCTCAGCACCCCACAGGACCTCATTTAATCCTCCATGGAGCTTTCTGGCGCCGTTTTCGGAAAGGATACCTTGCCCACAAGGCCCATTCTTGTTGATTATGGAGATTATCACACTCTCCTTATCAAACACAAATCACACAGCAGGTACTCACTTGGGCAATCGACAAATGCTATGCCATCAGCTTCCCAAGACCCCTCTCCCAATCCCTACGCTGCAGAAGACGAAAAGCAGACGCAGAGGTCACTGGTCTGCTCCCTGGAATGTGTCTGGGCAGAACTGGAGCCGTGGTCCGACCTCAAAGCCGAGGACTCTGCCACCTTGGGCCCACCTCTCTGTCCCAGGTCCCTGGGGTGTCCACCTCCTCCCAAAGGCAGGCAGGGAGCCCTGCGCCCCCTGGGGAAGGAGGTCCCTGTCGCCCCCTGGGGAAGGAGGTCCCTGTCGGCTGGAGACAGCGCTGGCGGGGAGAGCTGAGGGACCGCGCTCTCTGGCCAGCGCTAGGGTTCCCTCTTTTGCTGAAGCCTCTGAGCTCTTCTAGGTCTACATTCCTCACCTATTGCCGTGGGTGAGACACTGAGCCTAAACTCCGCCCTGGGGAGAAAGAGTGTGGCTCCGATATAGATAAGGGGGGAAAACATGAAAATTTCGTCTTATTTCTGCATGTCAAAAATAAGGTGTAACTCAACTCCGCTCTCCTTCAGGGAGCTGCCTACCTCCTTGAATACTATTAACTCCACGCTGGGTAGACACTGTGTGGCTACAATATAAACAGAAGGTGGCGGGGGGGGGGGGGCGCGCGGAGAAATGAGAATTTTGTCTTATTTCTGCATATCAGATAAAGGGTGTAACTCAACTTCGCTCTCCTTCAGGGAGCCGCCTACCTCCCCGACCAAGTACAGGAGTCACACCCAGTCTTCTCTGAACTCCAAAGAACCCGTGCCCCTCAACCAAGCACTCATCAGATCAGGCTGGGGTTTCAGTTTCATGTAAATCTGTGTGTTTATGTCTAAAATAGAGCGTAAAACCACCCCCTGGAGGGACAGGAAATACAGGCCTTTTAAATTAGAGACCAGTTATTTGAAATCAACAATTAACTTTGAGAATGAGATTCTGTGTAAGAGCTGAAAGAAGAAATAAATTTTTAAATGTATGTTATTTCATTCCCTGTAGGTTTTTTGTTTCTTAGGTCTCTATTCCAATGATTTCTTTATCTACAGTTGAAAACTGCACATTAACTGTTTCACACTGCAGTGTGTTAACTACACCATCAGACCCTCAGTTCACTCAACATCGGCTCAACCGGACAAGGGCTGTGCCAGCAGTTGAGGAAACACACATTACTGAACAAGAGGCTCGCCATGCCTGCCCTCCTCAACGTTTCCATCTATACAGAGAACTAGCTATTTAGCAGGTCAGTTCAGTCGCTCAGTCGTGTCCGACTCTGCGACCCCATGGACTGCAGTACTCCAGGCTTCCCTGTCCATCACCAACTCCCGGAGCTTACTCAAACTCATGTCCATTGAGTCGGTGATGCCATCCAGCCATCTCATCCTCTGTCGTCCCCTTCTCCTCCCGCCTTCAACCTTTCCCAGCATCAGGGTCTTTTCCAATGAGTCACTTCTTCACATCAGGCGGCCAAAGTATTGGCGCTTCAGCTTCAGCATCAGTCCTTCCAATGAATATTCAGGACTGATCTCCTTTAGGATTGACCGGTTTGATCTCTTTGCAGTCCAAGTGACTCTCAAGAGTCCAGCACCACAGTTCAAAAGCTTCAATTCTTCGGCGCTCAGCTTTCTTCACAGTCCAACTCTCACATTCATACATGACTACTGGAAAAACCATAGCTTTGACAAGACAGACCTTTGTTGGCAAAGTAATGTCTCTGCTTTTTAATATGCTGTCTAGGTTGGTCATAGATTTTCTTCCAAAGAGCAAGCATCTTTTAGTTTCATCGCTGCAGTTACCATCTGCAGTGATTTTGGAGCCCAAGAAAATAAAGTCTCTCACTGTTTCCATCGTTTCCCCATCTATTTGCCATGAAGTGATGGGACCAGATGCCATGATCTTTGTTTTTTGCATGTTGAATTTTCAGGCAGTTTTTTCACTCTCCTCTTTCACTTTCATCAAGAGGCTCTTTAGTTCCTCTTTGCTTTCTGCTGTAAGGGTGGTGTCATCTGCATATGTGAGGTTATTGATATCTCTCCTGGCAATCTTGATTCCAGCTGTGCTTCCTCCAGCCCAGCATTTCATGATGTACTCTGCACAGAAGTTAAATAAGCAGGGTGACAATACACAGCCTTGACATACTCCTTTCCCAATCTGGAACCAGTCTGTTGTTCCATGTCCAGTTCTAACTGTTGCTTCTTGACCTGCATACAGATTTCTCAGGTAAGGTGATCTGGTATTCCAATCTCCTTAAGAATTTTCCACAGTTTGTTGTAACCCACACAGTCAAAGGCTTTGGCATAGTTAGTAAAGCAGAAGTAGGTGTTTTTCTGGAACTCTCCTGTTTTTTCAGTGATCCAATGGATGTTAGCAATTTGATCTCTGGTTCCTCTACCTTTTCTAAATCCAGCTTAAACATCTGGAAGTTCTCAGTTTATGTACTGTTGAAGCCTTGCTTGGAGAATTTTGAGCATTACTTTGCTAGCATGTGAGATGAGTGCAATTGTGCAGCAGTTTGAATATTCTTTGGCATTGCCTTTCTTTGGGATTGGAATGAAAACTGACCTTTTCCAGTCCTGTGGCCACTGCTGAGTTTTCCAAATTTGCTGGCATATTGAGTGCAGCACTTTCACAGCATCTTCTTTGAGGATTTGAAATCGCTCAACTGGAATTCCATCACATCCACTAGCTTTGTTCATAGTGATGCCTTCTAAGGCCCACTTGACTTTGCATTCCAGGATGTCTGGCTCTAGGTGAGTGATCACACCACGTTTATCTGGGTCATGAAGATCTTTTTTTTTATAGTTCTGTGTATTCTTGCCACCTCTTCTTAATATCTTCTGCTTCTGTTAGGTCCATACCATTTCTGTCCTCTATTGTGCCCATCTTTGCATGAAATGTTCCCTTGAAGAGATCTCTAGTTTTTCCCATTCTATTGTTTTCCTCTATTTCTTTGCATTGATCACTGAGGAAGGCCTTTTTATCTCTCCTTGCTATTCTTTGGAACTCTGCATTCAGATAGGTCTATCTTTCCTTTTCTCCTTTGCCTTTAGCTTAATTACAAAGTCCTTAAAGCACAGTTCCTCATTATGTTGTGAAGGAAAACTACAAAGCATACCAGCAGACAGGATCTAGCTTGGCGATTCCTCACGGTGATAACAAGGAAGACATCTCCAAAGAAGGAAGGCAGAAGGAAGGCTGACGGCACTGACCAGGAGAGGGAGGGGAAAGTGGCCAGGACAGAAGGACCCACAGCTCCTTGGAGAAAGCCAAAGGTCAGGACGGCCTGAGCTGAGGGCCAAGCAAACCGGAGCACAGAGAGGAGCCGACAGCTGTCAGATTACGAGGACCCTTCCTCCGATCAGAAAGCTGCAGCTGCAGAGGGCGGTCAGAAGGGGAGAGGCAGGGGCGAACCTACCTTTCTCTGCAAAATATTTCCCACGTATCCTTACACTAGCAGACAGGCACAAAGATACACCCATTTTTCTAACACTACTTTGACTTTTTCACACATAAAGCTCAACTATTCAATCTAAACAGTTCAACCTAAACAGCTATTCTGTCTACACTAGTCCAACAAGCAAGACCAAATTCACCTGCAAGGAGTCAACAGAGAAAAAAATAATTGTTCACTTGAGAGGCACAATGCCTGTAGGAGTTGTGAAATTCTTAAAAATGGCAAGTTAACACCTAAGAAATAAAACACTATGCAACATCAAAGATGCACTTAGAGATAAACAAAAAGTTTGTCTTGTGAAAAATATAACTATCTTCTAATTAAGAATGATGTAAACTGGGAGGAAACTTTTATTGGATCTGAAAACTTTTAGAAAAAAGCTATTTCTAATTTTATAGCTCTCTTCACTAAGGAGAACATAATTGGTAACTGTGGTTGAATACGTAGGCTAATGTGAAATTTGCTGGAAATGTGGGGCCTGAAGTCCAGTGTATTCCAAAGATAAACACCACTCACAGTTTCAGAAAGGAAACCGATCTCACAGTATGTAATTACACGCAACATGTACAAAATATAGGGAATGTAAAAAATAAAGTATCAGAACTATGTTATTATACTTTGTGTCTCAATCGTGGGGACTACGAGTCCCCTGAAACTGAATGTAGATTTTAATTACACGCATTTTTGGAGTCAAGAGTCCATAGTTTTATTGGATTGTCAGATGGAGTCTATGACCCAAAAGGGTTAAGATGCACTGACCTAGACAATATTTACCAAACATTTAGCAGGGTTCTCCTTTCAAAACATCTCATCCTGACATATAATAGACAGACACTCAAAGGATAAAGGTATCAGATGCGTAACGAATTCAAATCAGTATTTGAGCTACAAGGTTCCTTCCACATTAGGTAAGAACAATGCCTTCCCGACCACACAAGCAGGCTTTGCACAAAGCTGACTTTTAAATCACGTACATGTCAAGAAGTTAACCAAATAAGGCAGCAGTTTTCAGTCTTTTGTGACGCTCTCTTGTTTTCTGTTTAGAAGGACACTATTCTCCATACTCCTTGTAAAAGTCGTTAATTAAAATAAATTAACATTAAACTGAATAGCATGGTTAATTTAGGAATAATTAGAAACATCCTTAAATGGTTCATAATCAAGGCTACAATTAAACACAATAAAGGCAAAGCCTTTGGGGGGGAAAATTAAGCAAATATGGAACACAATGGTTTGGTGAATGAGATAAAAGGAGAATGTATCACATAATACAGTAACAGAAATGTGAAAGCAGAAGAAAAAAATATTGCAAGAATAAAGTTATTTATAAGGCTGACACACAAGAATAGAAACCATGGAAGAACAAGGGATTTAAGCAGTGATTTTCCAGTGATAACTTTGTGTTTATCTTTCCTGGGGTTCAATGAACTGTTTGAATCTATAGGTTTACAGTGTCTGTTCATTTTAAGCCATACTTCTTAAAATATTTTTTCCAGTTTCCCTCTTCCAAGAACTCCAATCACAGATATGCTGAGTGCTGGCTAGGATCTCACCTGTCACTGATGTTCTGCACATTTTTTCTGGCCTGAGTACTCTGTACTACACTGTGCATACTTTCTATTGCCATGTTCACAAGTCAAAAAAAATTTTTTTTTCTACAGTGCCTGTGTGTAAGTGTGATCAGTTGCTCAGTCGTGTCCTACTCTTTGCAATTCCATGGACTATAGCCCGTCAGACTCCTCTGTCCATGGTATTTTCCAGGCAAGAATACTGGAGTGGGTTATCATTTCCTTCTCCAGGAGATCTTCCCAACCCAGGGACTGAACTTGCATCTCTGGCATCTTCTGCATTGGCAGGCTGTTTCTTTACAGCCACACCACCAGGGAAGCCCATTTTTCTAGTGTCTACTTTGTTGATAATTCCATCCAATATATTTGTCATTTCAGATACTGTATTTTTCATCTTCAGATGACCCATTTGAGTTTTTTAATGTCTTCTATTTTTTTCTTCAATGTTCATGGTCTCTTTTAAGTACTTGAACATAATTCAATAATAAAAAGACACACCAATTAAAAATGGAGAAAGGATCTGAATACACAGTTGGTCCAAAGAAGATACACAAACAGCCAATAAGCATCTGAAAAGATGCTCCATCACCAGGAAAATGCAAACCCAAACCACGAGACAGGACTTTACATCCACAAGGATGGCTATGCTCAAAAAGTCAGATAATAATAAGCATGGGCACGGACGTGAAGAAATCAGAACTCTCATACACAGCTGGTGCGAATGTCAAATGGTACAGCCAGGTTGAAAAATCTATGTCCAGCAATTAGACTCCTAAGTATATATGCAAGAAAAATGAAAACGTATGTCCAGACAAACACCTGTATACATATTTGAACACTTAGAGCATCATTACTCATAATAGCCAAAAGGTGGAAACAAGCCAACGTCTACCAAGTAACGAGTGGATAAGCAGAGCACAGTATTAATTCATGCATTTAGGGGACCGCTATTCAGCCAAAGAAAGGAATGAAGGACTGATACATCGTATAAGAGGGATAAACTTGCTAACATTAGGTTAAATGAAAGAAGTCAGTCCTAACAGACCACATATAGTATGATTCGATTTGTATAACACACTCAGAACAGAAAGTAGGTTAATGGTCCCTTAGGACTGGGAGGGATGAGGCTAGCAGACAGCAGCAGCTAAAGGGCACAGGGATGCTTCCTGAGGGGATCACAGGGTTCTAAAACTGACCTGGTGACGGCTGCACATCTCTCTGAGCACACTAAAACAATTGATGTGGACACTTCAAATGGGTGAATTGTATGATACATGAATTGTACCTCAGTAGGGGAGAATTGGGCTTCCCTTGTGGCTCAGGTGGTAAAGAATCTGCCTGCAGTGCAGGAGACCTGGGTTCAATCCCTGGGTTGGGAAGGTCCCCTGGAGAAGGGAAAGGCTACCCACTCCAGTATTCTGGCCTGGAGAATTCCATGCACTGTATAGTTCATGGGGTCCCGAAGAGTCGGACACGACTGAGCGACTGTCACTTTCAAGGGGAGAAATATCAATAACCTCAGACATGCAGGTGATACCACACTAATGGCAAAGAGGAACTAAAGAGCCTCCCGATGAAGGTGAAAGAGGAGAATGAAAAGGCTGGCTTAACACTCAACATGCAAAAAACAAAGATCATGGCATCCAGCCCCACCACTTCAGGGCAAATAGATGGGGAAACAATGGAAACAGTGAGAGACTTTATTTTCTTGGGCTCCAAAATCACTGCCATGATTTTGTGACTGAAGCCATGAAATTAAAAGACACTTGCTCCTTGGAACAAAATCTGACAATCCTAGACAGCACACTAAAAAGCAGAAACATCACTTTGCCGACAAAGGTACACATACATAGTCAAAGCTATGGTTTTTCCAGTAGTCACGTACAGTCGTGAGAGATGGACCATAAAGAAGGCAGAGCACCTAAGAATTGCTGCTTTTGAACTGTGGTGCTAGAGAAGACTCTCGACAGTCCCCTGGACTACCAGGAGATCAAACCAGTCAATCCTAAAGGAAATCAACCCTGAATATTCATTGGAAGCACTGATGCTGAAGCTCCACCACTTTGATCGCCTGATGTGAAGGGCCGACTCACTGGAAAAGACCCTGATGCCGGTGAAGACTGACGGCAGGAGGTGAAGGGGGCAGGAGAGGATGAGATGGTTGGATGGCGTCACCGATTCGATGGACGTGAGTTTAAGCAAACTCAGGGAGACGGTGAAGCACAGCAAAGTCTGGTGGGCTGCAGACTATGGGGGTCGCAAAGAGTCAGATACGACTGAGCGACTGGACAACAAAGGTTGTTTTACTTTTTTGCCAAAGGGACACCTCAGTATGAACCGGGGATAAGCAGGATCTGAACAGAACGCCATCCTACTTTTACTAAAACAAGGGAATAGGGATCTTATGATAGGTGCTAGGTCAGCTCTCACTCAAAGAGCAATTCCAGGAGGAGAGCTCTCCCCAGGCAGGGGAGACGCAGAGAGGAGTCGCGCCTTCGCATCGAGTCCAGGAGAGAGGGCGCGCCCCGGTCTTTCATTAGTTCACACGCTCTCAGGCAACGAGAACATAAAGAGGGCCCAGAGGAAGAGACGCCAGGAACCAGTGAGACTACTGAAGTCTGCCAGTGATGACTCACTGAATTAACTCTTACTCATTCCATCAACAGACACTTACTCAGTATCTCCTAGGGGCACGGCTCTGAGAACAATATTTACAGTGATGTAAAAACACAGAAACCAGTATTATAGGCTCGGTATTTTTTTCCCACAAAGTATCATAGAAAATAGTACTTACTGCATTTTTCCAGAAAAATGGGCCTGAAATTATTTTCTCTTAATTACATGTGTTGGTCTTCCTAGCTTTAAAGAAATGGAAGAAAACTTAAAAGAAACTATTTAACTACATGAACATTTAAAACTTCAATACATAAAAAATAATAACAGTCATTTTAAAAGTTAAACTGGAGAAAAAACACTGTCCTTAATTTATAAAAGATTCATTAAAACTGCAAAGAAAAATCCTAAGATACCAACATGAAAATAACAAAAAAAAAACAAAAAAAGATAATTCACAAAATAAATTTAAATAATAAAACATGAAAGCAGTTCCACCTATTATTAGTTACCAGACGCTCTAAACAAGATAGCTCTTTCTGGGCTATTAAATTAGCAAAGGCTTTAAAAAATCCTCAAAACTAGAAAGCTCATAAGGTAAGCACTATTTGTGGCCTGTACATTTAATAATCTTTCCAGAAGAAAATGTTTAATGATAGATATTACAACTCTTAAATGTGTTCAAACTCCCTTCTAATTCTGCATTCAGAAAATGATTTCACAAAGCCCCCAGAAGAGCCAGCAGAGCTGTTAGCAGGGGGTTCACTGTAGCGCTATCTGGGACAGAAACCAACTGGTAATAACTTAAATGGTTTATGGCAGAACCATAAAATGGAATGATAGAGCCAGTTTTAAACGATGGTTTAATACTGTTACTAAGATGGCAAATGCTCACAGTATGTTCAGATATCACGCCCACCCCTGTCAAGAGGGCCCTCCTGTCACCCTGCATAATTCACTTGGGAATTATTCACTTTGGGGAGATCTCTTACTGATACAGCAAACCATTATTTAAATCATTCATTACATCCTTTCACATTTATGACTAAAGAGACAGTATATAAAACAGAGGACCACAGACTCTGAAGTATAACAAAGCTGAATGAGCCCTGAGTCCAGGTATTCTGAACTAACAGTCTCTTAAAGACTCACTTTCTCCACCTGAAAAATATGCATCTAGTTTGCAGAATCATTACAGAAAACGTGTGATACTACTTGAATGATGGCACATAGGTAGATGACAGATGCAAATTTATTACCATTTCCACACCAGATCATGAATTATAAAGGTTCCATTTACTTTATCTCTTCTCTACTAGATTATAAATTCCCTGAAGACAGGGCATGTTTTATGTTACACTCCTACATAACACAAGGATTACCTGCCTGGGGGAGTGAGAGAGTATTCAGAAGATGAGTGCTATCTGAAGCGACTGCATGAGGAAAGAGAGGAAAAGGGCAGCTGGAGCCCAGGAACCAACCTACTCAAAGGCAAGACGCTGGGAGAAATGTCATGTTCAGGAAAGGGAAAACGTTCACTGTGAATGGAGACTAAATTCTAGGAGGCAAGTGACTCACTGGGTCTATTCGGCCTGGTTGTAGTCGTTGAGTCACTAACTCGTCTCTGACTCTTTGCGACCCCATGAACTGTAGCCCAGCAGGCTCCTCTGACCATGGGATTCTCCAGGCAAGAATACTGGAGTGGGTTGCCGTTTCCCTCTCCAGGGGATCCTCCCGACCCAGCAATCAAACTCGTCTCCTCCAATAGCAGGCAGGTTCTTTACTGCTGACCCACCAGGAAGTCTGGACCTTAGGCTTAAAGGAGTCTCAAATTTAGCTGCCACTGAGTGGCAACGTAGTGCAGGGGTGTATTGAAGGTCTTCTCACAAAGTGACTGGAACTGAAATTCAGGGTCTCCCTCATTCTAGCCAAATCTGAGTCTGGGGAGTTCTCCACCTCAGAAAGCTTCCTGCATCAGGGCTTGGGGCAGAGGAGATGGGAGTTGTTAATTACTGGGCACAGAGTCTCCTTTCGCAAGATGAGGAGTTCTGGAGACTTGCCACACAACAGCCTGAATGAATATGCTTAAACACTACTGAACTGAACACTTAAAAATGATTACCATGGTGAAAAAAAAGCAAAAACAAAAACAACCTTCCCCCAAACCCTGAGTGAATAAAACACACTGTGACACATTTACACAATGAAACACTTTAAAAAACAAAAATACAGTAGCTCAGAATCCACCTGCGATGCAGGAGACCCTGGTTTGATTCCTGGGTCGGGAGGATCCCCTGGAGAAGGGTTAGGCTACCCACTCCAGTATTCTTGGGCTTCCCTGATGGCTCAGACGGTAAAGAATCCGTCTGCAATGTGGGAGACCTGGGTTCGACCTGTGGGTTGGGAAGATCCCCTGGAGAAGGAAATGGCAACCCACTCCAGTATTCTTGCCTGGAGGGGCCCATGGACAGAGGAGTTGGCGGGCTACAGTCGGACACGACGTCGCAAAGAGTCAGAAGCGACTGACACAGCACATCATCCAGAAAACACAGACAAATCTCACGAACGTCGCATTCCGTGAAAGATGTAAAACGTCACTCGGTGTCAGGGGAGGAGAGCAGGTGCAGAGGCCAGGCAGAAGGGGTCTGTAGGGCGCTGCTCTCTTCACAAAGCTCATCTCCACAAGAGCACATTCACTTCTAGGTGACAAGTCCCACTACACGTGTCGTATGTATCAAACGTCCGCCTTGCACAACATAAAAACAAACATTACACAAAAATCCAAAATAAAAATTAAAAAAAAAAACCTGAAGGAAGCTACCAGGTCCCACCTAATTCACTAGCCTCTCTTTCTCTTTCATTCTTGTATTATCAAATTCTACCAACAGCCTATATAGTTGCCTCTATATTATAGAGAATTCAATATGTAAAATTCTACACTTGGAGAGGAACAGATTATACCTAACATAAATATATGCATACTCTTTAATAATGCAATTCCATTTCCAGGATTTTATTCCAATAAAATATCTTGGGTATCCACAAAGACTGAGCCAAAAAGAGCGCTCATAACATCATTGCTTGTAACAGCAAAAGAAATGGAAACACCTCATAAAGCCCGACAGAGGACTGATTAAATTAACTGAGATCACAAGCGCTTCCGGGATCAGAGACATGACAGGACTCTCGAGGGGAGTCAGGAGGCAGCCACTACCCAACAGGGGTTCCCGTGGGCAGACCAAGACCACGTAAGGAAGAATCGCTGCGTCCTTCTCTTAGGTTTTCCATCACCGAGAGAGAGGGGCTTCCTGCACAGAGCTGCTTCCTCGAGAGCACCAGGCAGCTCCAGGCCAGCGTGCCTGTCTCCAGCAAAGAAGGGCCACCTCTGGGCCTGAGGAGAACGACTCTCCCATGGACTTTCAGGGACAGGCTCCTGGCGGCCTGTTTAAACCACTCTGAGATCACACCGATGGAGCGAGTCAGGGCTGACAGAACTGCCGTCAAAGTAACTCAAAAACAATTAAATTACAGCACAGTGATAACGAGGAAGAGTGTGTGTCATTAAATATGCTTACAACATGGGAAAGTGTTCATGATATGCTAGCTACTAACGGTGGCTCAGCCAGTAAAGAATCTGCCTGCAACCCAGGAGACCTGGGTTTGATCCCTGGGTTGGGAAGATCCCCTGGAGAAGGGAAGGGCAACCCACTCCAGTATTCTTGCCTGGAGAATCCCATGAACAGAGGAGCCTGGTGGGCTACATAAAGTCCACAGAGTCGCAGAGAGTCATACACACCTAAGGACACCAAGATAAAACTGTATGGAGGAAGAACTTATACATATAAACTTATATATATGTAAATCTCTCTCTCACACACACACAGATAAGAGATAAAGCCCAGGGAAGAAATATGTGAAAATGTTAATGGTGACTATTTTTAGACAGTAGGATTATGACTATTTTCTTCTTTATACTTCTCAGACTTTTCTACAATTGATATGTGTTGCCTTTATAACCAGAGATTTCTAACTGATTAAGAAAAGTAATCTCATTCACTTTTCTAAGGCAATAATAGCTAGATCAGTTTGGAAAGCATTACTTTTAAACATAATGCACAACATTTTAAAAAATGAACAGTACTAAGCTAAGTTGTAAAGACATGTCAAGTTCAACAAAAAACTAAAAATAAGTTCTAGAGAAAAAAGACTGAGCTATACCTAAAGACCTAAAGGAGTCATTCAACCTATAGTATTACACTTCTGACTAGTAGCGTGATTTATGATCCTTTGGTCAGAATTCTAAATACCTTTAGGAATAATACACAAAATAATTATAACTGAAGCAAAAAAGGGAATTTGGAAAAGCCGGGCCCCCAAATCCTCATTTATGACTTCCAGAGACACAGAAAAACAAATGCTTCTTGGATAAAGATTATTGCAACTGTTTTAAAATGTACGTAGCCTCAAAGCACACTTGATGGCCTTTTATGAAAATTAATTATGATGGACTTCCCCTCTTATCACTTTAAAAGAAAAAAATGTAAAAGAAGAAAAGAAATCTAATAACGATAGCTAAAAATTATTGGGTACTTTTTGCAAAAGATGATTGTCTCATCTAATTAATAACAACCTAGTAAGTAGGTGCTATTATTATTTGCTTTTCAAATCAGGAAACTGAGTCGGAAAGAGGTGAAATAATTCCCCAGTATCACATGCAGGCTGGTGATCAGAAGGCAAGGTTCAAAGCCTGTCTGTCTAGACTAACACGCACTGACTCTAGGACCAACACCCATGTGCCCTCACCGCTATATCCACTGCCTCCTCCACCCGACAAGTCTAAGAGCTGCTGAGAGCCTACTGATCATTACACCATGCCCGGAACTGGGACCCGAGCATGAGCCAGACAGCCAGGCCTCTGCCCTCCTAGAATCTGATGTCTCCTGAGGCCAGCAAGCAGCAAAGAAACATTCACACAAACAGATAATCACAAATGGCGAGGTACTAAAACGTGGTGGAAAACCATGGGGACCAGGAAGACTTTAACAGAAGGACTTAATCTAAGCAATGGCTCAAGAGGTCAACAATCCTGTCTGCAATGCAGGAGACACAGGAGACCCGGGTTCCATCCCTGGGTTGGGAAGATCCCCTGGAGAAAGAAATGGCAACCCACTCCACTTTTCTTGCCTGGAAAATCTCAAGAGACAGAGGAGCCCGGCAGGCTACACTTCAAAGGGTCACAAAGAGTTGGACAGGCCTGAGCACGCACACATGCACCTCGGTGAAGGGTACAAGGTCAAGGAAAGGCTGACCCTGAGGTGAGCAATGCCTCAGAGAAGCCCAGAACAGGAGGAAGAATTAAGCGGGTAGAGACAGCACCCCAGGTCATCATTTTCTTAAAAATATACTTCACTGCAGTGAAAACCGCTGTACCCCAACACACACACACACACACACACACACACACACAGTGGCAGAGAATGAGTTTCTTTTTTCCCTTTTCTTCAGGGTTACTCTATTGGAAAAAAAAATTAAATACATATTAGTGTTTCAGAGAAAAATGAATAATCTAAAATATTCATATAATCCAATCCCAATTTTACTCCAAAATTTATACTAAATTTTAAACTCATCTTTACAAGTCTTATGTTTAAGGATAAGCAAGGAAGAGAACGACCTTGGGAGACGAAGATAAGATGCATTCTTATTCTTGCCTGTGTGAAACAATGCTGTTTTCAAGGAAGAAAACAGCCAGATCCTAATCGTGCCTGGCTTCTTCAAAATGCCTTTTGATCACTTACTGGACAAACACTATGCCTGTTCTCCTGACTCAATCTGAAGGGACAAGGGACAAGGTTTAATAGCATTTTCTCTTAATTTTGGTGGAGCCATGTTTTTCAAAGTGAGGGTCACAGCCCACTTGTGGATGATAAAATCAATTCAATGAGTCATGATGAACTATCTTTTTTAATAGAAGAGAACAAAAACGAGAATTACTAGAGTATATCATATAAGGTCAAGCGCTGTTCCATAAATTTTTATTTCAGTTACACAGCATCCACACGCTGTTGTAAAATATATTTCCTACCACAGGTCACAACTGCAGCCAGAATTTCAGTAGCCCCACCCCAGGACAGAAATTATAACCTTTCGGCCGCCATGGCTTAAAGACCGAGTACTGGGAAGAAGAACGAGATCTCTAAAAAGGTCTGAGCACTGGCTCCTCTTTATTCTGTGAACCTGAAAGACTGAAGTAAAGTTTCATGGGGGAAAAATAGTTGTGTACAATGAGTTTGGGGGAGATTTTCGGGCAGGGTTTGTTTATTTATTTATTTATTTAGCTTTTTTTTCCTAAAAATCTTTCATCGCTGTTCTGTCCTGTCCTGTAAAGTCCAGTTAATCAGAAAACACAGGATTCCGCTGCGTTTGGTGTGCGGGTCTGAGCTGTGGACCTCAATGGGAGCACAGTCTGACAGAAGGACAGGGCAGCCAGAGCCGGGAGACCTCGGGGAAGCCGCAGCCGCGGCCTCTCGGGCTGGCTTTCTCACCTCTAGGATGGAGGGCACTGCCCAGATGATCCCCAAGCTCCCTTCCCGCTCCGAGCTCCAACCTCCTGAAAGTCCACAAGCAATGCAAAGCGGGACTAAACGCACACTACCTGTAAGACTTGCAAGACTTGCAGTAAGACAGTAAGTGCTCAATTCCATATTGGAATAAGAACTAAATACTTAAACATTCAAAACACTACCTCTAACCACTCAGTGAGAAAACCAAGTTATACCTACATTTTTATGTTCCCACATAAAAGGACTTCAGAATGTTTAATGGTACAATAAAAATAACACACGCATTCATTTTTCTTCCAAAATATTTCTGAAAGACTAAAAAGGTTGACAATTTCTGTTAATTTTACATCTCTAAACTAGTTGTCCTCTAATAAGCCCTGTTCAGAACATTCTACAGTTCAGCAGTATCCTCAAATAGCCTGCTCATATGCCAAAAAAAAGTTCCACTGAAAACAAAGCTTAGTATCCACTTTTTTCCACAGAAGGTTTATTTCTTCTGAAATTATGCTGAAATGAAATCCACTTATAAAATGCCTTTAAAAGAATGCCTAATATATTCTTAATAGCTTTCCCTGCTACTTTATAAACATTTGGCATCCATATGATCCATGAGACTCGTAAGTCTGTCAATGTCTGCAAAATACAACAAATGATCTTACAGGTCAAAAAGAAATTTTCATACTGCCTACACCATTAGTACTTAAAGAAAATCAACTGGATACAGTCAGCTCAGATAGTTCATATATTCAAAATTCTTAAAGAGAAAATTTAAATTAATTTAAAATTTGGCAACAGCACTCCCTTTGTATGGCATATAGAACCTCATCAATTTCTATTTTAGGAACAATGTAAAGCAGAGAGACTTAAAATTATAAATGTACACTAAGTTAGGTTCTCTTTTTATTGTAAAATAAAAGCATGCAACGTTCCTTATGAAAAATTTTAGGAAAAAAGTAGCATGTATCCCTTCGACCTATTTTCTAAACACATATACACTTTTTGTTTTAATAGGATCACACTAAGTATAAGGGTTTTAATTCAAATTATTAACCGTTTAAACAAAAATAAAGGGATTTATTAATTCACATGCTGAATCAAGAGAAAAATGGGAATGAATGTAGCAGAAGACGACAGTGGCCAAAGACGCCTGTCTGAAACCAAACTATTACTCTCTGTGAGATGGTGACTAGAGCTCCAGGGAGCTACCTGTAGGCTCAGGACTGCACAGGATACATTTCAGTTACTGTAAAGAGCTTTTCTGTCCTCCAGCTCCCATCTGAAAAATCCTAGGAAAGAGCTCCAGGGGGCCGAGGTCTCATCAAGCACCATCCCTGCAGCCAGGCAAGCGGAGGACGAGGGCAGCTCCGTCTGTGCCACGGGGCCACGTGGGGAGGGAAGACAGGGCGGACAGGCCGAGCTGGTGGGGAAATGCAAGTGATCTGAGCAGACGCCTCACGGGCTGGCTACCGCATCCCGCTCCTGCTGCCGCATCCTCTGACCTCTCACTGAACACAGCAGAGGGTGTGGACAAACAGAAGTGCCGGAGCATCTTTTCAACAACGGGCTAGCAGGTCCCACTGGTGTGAAGACTTATCTAGGAGGAATTATATCACGAGCATTTGCCCATGTCACGGAATAAGTCTTAAAAACATGGTTTTTTAGTAATAGCTGCACAGAATTTTTTTATGTGGGTCTAATAAGTTTTTTACATTTAATTTTATGACTTAAGTCCAGAAAAACCACATACCATCATGATCTTTTTTGAACACAATACTCAAAAGAGACAAAAAGCATTTTAGGAAAGCACCAACAATAACCGACATCTTTGCCACACCTCTTCCAGAAACTAGCCAAAGGACTGGGGGGCGGGGCGCGGGGGGCAGGGTCAGAGGAGTGGATTATGGCAAGGGTGGAGAAGGTAGGTGATCCTCTGAGGCTTACCATTAGCAAAAGTCTACCACTGACGGTTTTTTAAAACCTTTGTCTTTAAGGGACGAGGATACAATATACCTCAAGGTGAAGCAGGAGAAGCAAGGCTTGTCATAATCTAATTAAAGGAAGACTAAAGGTTAAAAACAAACACACTGTAACATAACCAACTGAGGGAAGTTAGTGATCAATGAGTCCCCTGGATGGCAGTGAGATCAAACCAGTCAATTCTAAAGGAAATCAACCCTGGATGTTCACTGGAAGGACGGAAGCTGATGCTGAAGCTCCAATACTTTGGCCACCTGATGCGAAGAGCCGACTCACTGGAAAAGACCCTGATGCTGGGAAAGATTGAGGGCAGGAGGAGAAGGGGATGACAGGATGAGATGGTTGGATGGCATCACCAACTCAATGGACATGAGTTTGAGCAAACTCTGGGAGATGGTGAAGGACAGGGAGGCCTGGCGTGCTGCAGTCCATGGGGTTCCAAAGAGCCAGACACAACTAAGTGACTGAATAACTAATGGGGGGAAAAGAGCAGCGTGTGCGAAGTCTAGGGAAATGAAAGCCTAAGCGTGAGACTCTCACACGCCTCTCATCCTGGGAGCAGGGTCTATGCCTGGCAGGGGTGCAAGCCAGCTTGGTGTGGTAACATCAGTTGCGAAGATCATTCCACTAATTTCCCTTGCTGACATCATGCTGACCAGTCAATCTCTTAATTATACTTTGGTAAGAGGGTACACTGACCCGCCGGGCACAGATGAAGCCAGGCGGGAGCTGAAGCTCCGTGCCTCGACCTTGCTTACCTTATCCTGCCCAAGGAAGGCCAGCTTTTAAAGACCCATGGCAGTCCCTGGCCAAACTCCCTTTCTAACATCTCCTCCATGCCTCCTCTAAGAAATCATTCCCAATGGCCTGCCCACTGGTGGCATCAAAGTGTCTTTAAAAAGAATACAAACCACCTGGTCAAACGAGAAGGCTGAAACAACAGACTGCTATGAGGAATGAGGAATTATGAAGTAACAGGAAGTTATTACGGCAAATGTATCCAGTAAGCAATCAAGACTTTATATCCCCCTATTTCAGCAGGGCTCAGAACAAGATTTACAAGACACCCAGAGAACACAGATGAAGGCAGCAGAAGCCACTTCTGACAACATGACAATTAAAGGGAACCACAAAATCCTTCCTGAGAGACAGCCGTCCCCATTTTAGAACATGCAGGGGGAGCTTCTGCCTCGCTGGAGCCCTTTGTTACTGCCTGCAGTTGCTGCTTCTCTGCCCAAAGCCACCCGGTCAGTGGTTAGCGCCCCCTGTAAGGGTCTCACACCACGCCCATCACTGATGGAGCCGGGAGAGCCTGCAGAGGTGGATTCCACCAGGGAAAACACATAGGTGAGGGACATCCCGTGTCAGGACGGAAACAAGCATGCTCCAAGGGCACAGTGAGGTAGAGAGACAGGGATCAAATCACCTAGGAGTCACAGGATAGTCAAGGACTTTTTTTTTTAACAGCGAAACCTGTTTTTTCCAAATAAACTTAAAAAAACTATATTACAGTAAATAATAAAGTCACTGGTTTCAAAAAGTTATTTCAAGTAACCTGTACTTTACACAGTCAATAAACAAGAACAATGGGGCTATTTTTAACATAAATATTTTCATGAAAGCTTACAGGAGATAGGAGTAGTCCCCAATCAGCTTTTAGGGCTTTTTAAAGTGCCGATTCAAGAAATCACAAAAGTAAACTGTTCCAGATCGGTTTTAATAGCTCTCCTGATAATTTCGGGATCCTCCTACAACTGACCCAGAAGCTTAAAAAAGAAATTGCTAAGAAATGCTTATGTATTCCTAAGTTTAATCACTAACAATAACGACTGCTCTATCCTTATCATGAATTATTTATCAAAAACAAGGACAAGAGGTATCCCCGAGAGACAACAGGCAGTAAAACTGTAAGCGCACGATCACCTCTCAGCCTGTCTTGTGCTCCCCGGTCATTGCATAACCCTGGCGTCAGCAGGCGCGGAGCAGATGTGCCTCGCTGGCACCTGCCACGCTGCAGGCCTGGCCAACGTGTGCGGGCCTGCTTTCCACCAGAGACCTGTGCGTTAGACCAGCCTTCCTGATCAAGGACACACCGCCATGAACGACGTGAACAAGGACGGCAGACGGCGGTGGGGAGGCGGGGAGCTCTACTCTGGTCCGTCCCCAGACCAGTTAACCTAGAAGCACAAGGCACATTACTGGTCCCCAGTGTGGCCAAGTGTGGCATCCAGCGTTATTTGAAAATAATGCACACCAAGCTTCTCTGAAATGGTTAAACACACAAACAGAAGAAATTCAAATAAACAACTGCAGAAGCCCTGAAGCATCTCCTACTAATGATCTACAGTAAGCTGGTCAGAGGTCCGCTCAGCACATTGAAGAGGTGGTGGTGACAATGAGGATGTACAGAAGAGAAAATAAACAGCTCTGTCAAGTAATGTTTTACAGATTTGCTATTGCAAAATTAACTGCGATGTTGCTAAGAAAAATATTTCTAAGATCTGCTTGTTCCGTGCACTGCTGTTCACTTAAAGTTGGATGAAGCCCATCATCCTGACCTATTTCTACTATAACAAAGACAGAAACCTGGCCGAAAACTCAAGGTTTCTTTTCATCATTAGAGAAAGTCATTTTGAACAGCACATTTTCAACTCTCTCTGCTCCTTTTACTTTTACCTAAGAATGCTCACATCCATTTTTTCCCAGAGTACAGCTGCATAGACTTACAACTTCTGATCTGCTCATTTGTATCATGAAATCACATCTCCTTTTTATGGGGATCAGAGCATACAGCCAGACCCGAGCTGGGCACTAGCCAGGCACGAGCTGGACAAAACAATTAACGCTGTGCCTCAGTTTCCTCATCTTGAAAAAAGACAGTAATAGGACATACCTTGTAAGGCTGTTGGTCAAGATTAAAGGGTTAACATAAGCAAAAGAAAGGGCACGTTTAAAGTGATAAGTGCTCGCTATTATTTTTAAAGAGAAACTTACAGGGGTCAAAACACTCAAGAATGACTCTACTAACAAATGCACAAACTTTCTGACAAAAGCTCTAAAAATGTTAGATATAGTCCAAAACGAATTCTCACTGCACCACATACCACGACTTAGAGAAGCTGTTCCCCTAAAAGTTCACCAGAGTATCTCAGGAGTTTGGAATGAAGGAAAATGAAGAACGACTTTCTTCACAGCTTATAAAAAAGCAGATCTGTTTGGGCCGACTGGGTCATAACAGGCACGAATGTGGTTCCTGTATTCGGTTCAAACTACAGCTACGGGCTTTTAAAACTTCTTTAAGGAGGAAAAAGGACACTTAACTCCCTTATTCCTGCAACTACACAGCAAGACAGTTAGATGCAGGAGCAGATGTGGAAGTTATTCTCCTTACGGGGACAGGGGGCAGCAGTCTGCAAGTTTATACGGGGCGATGCAGAGGACAGGGGGGTAAGAGGGCATTTGAACAGACAAACAGAGGCACGCAAGAGGAGCGCAGAGCTCCTCGTTTATGGTGCGTTTCCGTCTCCCAGTCACTAAAACGGCATAAACACTGCGGAACGGAGTCCCTAGGGGGACCGAACGGCACAGGCACGCTTTGGGTACCAAAGTTCCATCTTAGAGCTTTCCCGCGGGGGTGGTGGTGGGGGAGCCAAGTTGTGCACAAATCGGTCCTTTACTTGATATGCACGTGCGAGCAACCGTCTGCACCGGGCTCCTACCGACGGCCGGGAAGGAGGGGTGGGGAGAGCCCTCGAAAAGAGAAAGCAACCTGTTTGCAGAACCTCAATGCAGTTTCTCAGCAGGCACCCTCGGGGATGGGGGGTGTGGGGGGGGGGTGGTGGACAAAAACGGACGGCAGGAGGAGAACGGACACGACCAGCGTGTATCTGCTTCGCGAGCGTCCACCTTGCCTCGCAGAGGGGCGCAGGGGAGGCAGCGTTTTCGCTGGCGACGAGGGTCGCGGCTGCAGCGTGGGACAGGAGGTGGGGGAGTCTCCCAGCGCGCCCCCCGCGAGCAGGGGAAGCCGCAGCGAGGCCGGCGGGCTGGGCGCTCGCGCGGACCCCGCGGCGCCCCAGCCGCGCGACTCGGCCGCCCTGCCCGCCCGCACCGGGTACCGCCCCGGGCTGCGCCCCGGCGGCCGCCTGGATGCTCCCGCAGCACCTGGCGGGAAGCGGAGGACCCCCCACCCTCACCCCGATACCCCACGCCCCCCTCAGGCCGGGGCGCGCCCCGCTCTGGGCGCCGGGCCCGCCGCGCTCACCTCGCCGCCCGGCAGCGCTCGGGCTCGGGCTCTGGCGGCGGAGGCGGCGGCGGCGGCTCCTCCATGGCGGCTGAGGTGACGGCGCAGGCGGGCGGCGGCACCGGCGCGGCGGCGGCGGCGGCTTCTCTCATCCGTGCGCGGGGCCCCGCATGGCCGCGGCGGGCAGCGAGCGGCAGGCAGGCGCGGGGGGCCCGGGGCGCCCCGGGGGTGCGGGAGGGGCTCGGCTCCGCCCCCGCCGCGCTAGCCCGCCGCGGGAGCCGCTCGCGCAGCGGCCATCTTGGAGACGGCGGCCGGCCAGCGCCGGGCTACGGCGGGCGGCGAGGGACACGCTTCCGCGGGCGGCGGGCAGCGAGGGACGCGCTTCCCCGGGCGGCGGGCGCCGCGGGGGCGGCGGCGGCGGCTGGAGCGGCCCGGCGCGGAAGGGCGGGAAGGCGGGAGCCCGGGGCAGGGCTGCGGGCGCGGGCGGGTCGGCCGGGGGCGCGGCGCCGCCGTCTGGCTTCGCGCAGCTGGGCTGTGTACGGCGGGCGGTGCGCGCCGGTGCGCCCAGGTGGTCGGTCAGCGCTGGGCGTGCACCCCGCGCAGAGAGGCGCGGCCTCGGCGAGGCGGCGGTTCCCGACGTTCCCGTGCTTTGTAAACTTCAGCAAGGGGATCGTAGCCAAACGGACAGGCCGTCGTCCAAAGACAAGGATGGATGGATGCAACGCTGGTCGTTCACGCGCGGGCGCGGGCGCTTTGGGGGTCTTGGGAGGGGTCTGGGGGAGCGCTACGCTTTTGAAAGCGCCGTGAGCACAGACAAGACTCTGGAAACGCAGAACATTCAAGTCGCCCCGCTCTCTACAGGGCGGGAAAGAATGCTTATCTAACCTCCTGACCGCAGGATCACAGGAAGAGAGTATGGATCTTGCAGACACTCGGGTTGCAGTGCTCCTACACCGAGGGAGAAAGAGATGTTCCAAAGATTATTTCAGAGTCAAAGAAACAACTGCTGAAATTCCACCGCATCTTTTACTCACAGAGCATGCAGGGTTCACCGTTTTAAGTTGCAAGGCTTGACAAAATAAATGTCCCTAAAGGTGAAGTTCAGACTTAACTCAAAAAGAGCATCATTGAAAATTAAGTACAGTGTCTATTCATTCAAATGCGTTGGTGTTCAGAAGCTCGTTCGGTGGAGCTTGACTATGTAAGATACACTTATTGATTAAATGTTGATAAGAAGAGTGGCCAAGATGAAAAATTTTAGATATAATTAAAGGCCAGATAGCTGTATCACATTCAAAAGTTCGTTATATTGTATATACATATTCGTGCATTTCACATGCATATGTGAAATTAGCTATTGTGCACGCAGTACTTTACAGAAATTTCTCTGTAGTTTAAGAACTTTTTCAGTCTATATCCTCTGTTTTGTCGTTGTTCACTCACTCAGTTGTGTCTGACTCTGTGAACCCATGTACTGCAGCACGCCAGGCTCCTCTGTCCTTCACCGTCTCCCAGAGTTTGCTCAGACTCATGTCCATTGAGTCGGTGATGCCATCCAACCATTTCACCCTCTGTCCTCTCTTTCTCCTCCTGCTCTCAGTCTTTCCCAGAATCAGGGTCTTTTCCAGTGAGCTGGCTCTTTGCATGGGGTGGCCAAAGTATTGGAGCTTCAGCTTCAGTCTCAGGCCTTCCAATGTATATTCAGGGTTGATTTCCTTTAGGACTGACTGGTTTGATCTTGCAGTCCAAGGGATTCTCAAGAGTCTTCTCCAAACCACAGTTTAAAAGCATCAGTTCTTCAGCACTCAGCCTTCTTTATGGTCCAACTCTCACATTCATGAGAGTTGGACCATAACTTTGGAAAAACCATAGCTTTGACTATATGGACTTTTGTGGGCAAAGGGATGTCTCTGCTTTTTATTAATTTTAATTTTAGAATTATTAATGTGCTCTATTAAGATAGTCTATTATTATATGACCTGATAGTGCTGAATTTCCAAATTGAAATTCATTGTATTCAACACCATTCAACAAGTACTTATTAAATGCATGTGTGCCAGGAACTAAGCTAGATGCTGGGGATATAGTGGTAAGCAAAACAAAGTCTTTTCCTGTATAGTTCACTTCCTAGTTCAGTAAGGGGATGGGAACAAGAGACAGAATAAAAACAAATTAACAAGTAAATACTTAACATATCAGTGATAACTGGCATGGAGAAAAGTAAACTGGGAGGAGCTTGAAGGGGACGATGCTGTTTTACACAGATGGGTCTGAATAAAATGACTTGGTAAAAATACCACTATTTCAAAAGAAAACTGATACATTGTTATTTATTGAATTTCAGATTTTCTTTTGAAATAGTGATATGACCAAATCACTGAATTTTATCCTCACTAATGAACTTTTAAGTATTTTAATATTTTGAGGGACTTCCCTGTTGGTCCAGCGGTTAAGACTCTGTGCTCCCAATGCAGGGGATTCAGGTTCCATCCCTGGTCAGGGCAATAGAGCCTACGTGCTGCAACTAAAGATCCTGTGTGCTACATGCTACACCTGTTTATTTTGTGCAGCCAAATAATATTTTTTAAAAGGTATTTTATTTCCAGTTTTTTAAGAAATCTCCACACTGTTTTCCATAGCGGCTGTACTAGCTTGCATTCCCACCAACAGTGTAAGAGGGTTCCCTTTTCTCCACACCCTCTCCAGCATTTATTGCTTGTAGACTTTTGGATAGCAGCCATCCTGACTGGCGTGTAATGGTACCTCATTGTGGTTTTGATTTGCATTTCTCTAATAATGAGTGATGTTGAGCATCTTTTCATGTGTTTGTTAGCCATCTGTATGTCTTCTTTGGAGAAATGTCTGCCATATGACCCAGCAATCCCACTTCTGGGCATACACACTGAGGAAACCAGATCTGAAAGAGACACATGCACCCCAATGTTCATTGCAGCACTGTTTATAATAGCCAGGACATGGAAGCAACCTAGATGCCCATCAGCAGATGAATGGATAAGGAAGCTGTGGTACATATACACCATGGAATATTACTCAGCCGTTAAAAAGAATTCATTTGAACTAGTCCTAATGAGATGGATGAAACTGGAGCCCCTTATACAGAGTGAAGTAAGCCAGAAAGATAAAGAACATTACAGCATACTAATGCATATATATGGAATCTAGAAAGATGGTAACGATAACCCTATATGCAAAACAGAAAAAGAGACACAGAAATACAGAACAGACTTTTGAACTCTGTGGGAGAAGGTGAGGGTGGGATGTTTCAAAAGAACAGCATGTATACTATCTATGGTGAAACAGATCACCAGCCCAGGTGGGATGCATGAGACAAGTGCTCGGGCCTGGTGCACTGGGAAGACCCAGAGGAATCGGGTGGAGAGGGAGGTGGGAGGGGGGATCGGGATGGGGAATACGTGTAAATCTATGGCTGATTCATATCAATGTATGACAAAACCCACTGAAATGTTGTGAAGTAATTAGCCTCCAACTAATAAAAAATTAAAAAAAAAAATAAAAGGTATTTTAATATTTTGCATCAGTCATGGTTCACAAATAATTCCTGAAGACAGCCTGGGGCCTGTCCTCAGGTCTCCCGGCTTGTAAATCTATAACATTCAATATACAGCCCAGCACTTGACAGATGTGTGCATTAATTTCCACTTGAGGGTACTCTTTTAGCAGACATCAAACAAATTTACACTTCTCATGGAAGGCATGTAGAAACCTAAGTGAACTAATATACTACGTGTTCAATTTAAGTGCTGGGTATTTTTCCTTCCTTCAAGTTCATTTTGTATCCTCTATCAGCCCTTGAGATGGTTGGATAGCATCACCAACTCCATGGACGTGAGTTTGAGTAAACTCCATGAGTTGGTGACGGACAGGGAGGCCTGGCGTGCTGCAGTCCATGGGGTCGCAAAGAGTCGGACACGACTAAACAACTGAACTGAACTGATCAGCCCTTGGTGATACTCGTGTTCTCCTCCCATCCTAGGTCACTTCATTTCTGCAGTTCAGTGTTCCAGGTTTCAGGATCTGAGTTCATCTCCTTCTTCCCCACCCCAGCCTCACTCCCACTCCTTGCCTGGGCTCTCTGACTTGACGATCTGCAGCACCCTTCTCCCGGTCAGTATCTGAACCACCACCCACGCAGCCCCTGACTCATGGGCCCGGTCCCATCACACTCCCCACCACCCCCCCCGCCCCTCTGGAATCCATTCGCTTCTCTCCAGCCTCACTAGCTCAGACCACGGTGGCATCCCCCCTAGATAACCATGAGAGCCCTCCCGGTGTTAGCGTGCTCACTCCCCAACCCCTGTGTTCTCACTCTGCAGCCACCAAAACCTTTCTGAATCTCGATCTAAGCACATCACTCTTTGTTGTTGTTTAATCACTAAGTCGCATCTGACTCTTTGCAACCGCATGAACTGTGGCCTGCCAGGCCCCGGTGTCCATGGGATTTCCTAGGCAAGGACACAGGGGCGGGTTGCCATTTCCTTCTCCAGGGGATCTTCCTGACCAGGGATGGAGCCCGAGGCTCCTGCATTTGCAGGCAAGGTTTTTGCCATCTGAGCCACCGGGGGAGCCCTATCACTCTTATCAGATTCATTTTATTGCCATCTCGTTGCTGTCACAATAAAGTCCTTGCCAGACCCTTTTGAGTTCTTCAAACGCTCGAGACGTGGTCCTGCTACTCAGATTGTGCAGACGGAGGTCCCATTCCGCCACCCTTTCACCTGGCCCGCCCTTCCCTCTCGTCCCCTTCCAGCCTTTCTTCTTAGGAGGCCACCTCTCCCCTGGTGACGTGCTCTCCCTAGGGCAGGGATGAGACGAGGGCCTTCCTACAGGCTGAGAATCAGCATCCGTCCAAATGGTGATTTAAAAATATTTGTTCCAAGGGGGCAAACTGACTTTATCTTCATAAAAGCTATTATTTTCACACTAATTCAAGGCCAGTGTGTAGAAGGAAGCTCAGAAAAGTATTGCCCAGCTTTCTGTAATTCTAGTTTTCCTAATCTTCCTTTACAATCTTCCAAGCCAGAATCTTTCTTGGAAGATATATTAGGGGTTTTACATATTAATACAGTCAAACAGACCCTCTCCTTTTCTCTATTGATGTTTTCTTGGCCACTGGAGCCTGAGGGTACTATTTCAGCAGGAACCAAACAAATTTACATTCAGCTGATTAGGTTAAGGCTTCACTTGTATGAGCCCTACTTAATTTGTACTACATGTTCAATTAAAGTGCATGATTTTCTGTCCATACCCAGACCCTCACAGCCCTCAGCCCTCCTTTCCTGCTGGGGTGTCCACTCCTTCAGGACAGACCCCTTCTGTCATCCACCACTGACCCCTGACCAGCCCTGGAACAGTCCTGGAGGGAGGGTACCGAGGCTTTGTTCGGTGCCGCAAACACTGGAGAAACTCAGGAAATATTGTTGCCTTCAGGAAGTGGGGTTTCTTTAACATTAATGAACTGTGATCATCGTCAGGTTTTTGTTTCTACATTTATCACTGTTTAGCACATAGCTGACCACATTGCCTTTAATCATGTTCTTAAAAACAATGACAGTAAAATCTTCAGAGAATTGTGTCTCACTCTGTCCTCAAGACTACATTCACAGAACCCTTATTAAGTTTCTTTACTTTAAAGTGAGTTCCAAAGGCCCAGATTAAAGCTCTAACCAAAGGACCAGTTTAGGTTAAGCGACAGAACACTGTGAACTTCACTCACCACTAGTTTCAGGCCCCACTCTGACACATGCTACCACTATGATGAAGTCTGAACCATCAGTTCAGTTCAGTCGCTCAGTCGTGTCTGACTCTCTGCGACCCCATGGACTGCAGCACACCAGGCTTCCCTGTCCATCACCAACTCCCAGAGCTTGCCCAAACTCATGTCCATCAAGTCAGTGATACCATCCAACCATCTCATCCTGTTGTCCCCACCAACATAGGGATAGGTCTGTGTATCTATATGTATCTGTCTGTGTATCTATATGTATGTATCAGTGTTAAGGGTATCATTATAATGCCTTAGCATCTTATCAAGGCTAATGTGTTAGCAGAAAGTAAATTTTATGGTTTTGTGGCAAGATAATAAAAAAAAGAATGTTTGTGCCAAGCTATATTGTAAATGTACAGATGTGAAAGTTAGACCATAAAGAAGGCTGAGCGCCGAAGAACAGTTGCTTTTGAACTATGGTGCTGGAGAAGACTCAAGAGTCCCTTGGACTGCAAGGAAATCAAACCAGTCAATCCTAAAGGAAATCAGCCCTGAATATTCATTGGAAAGACTGATGCTAAAGCTGAAGCTCCAATAGTCTGACCACCTGATGCAAAGAACTGACTCATTGAAAAAGATCCTGATGCTGGGAAAGATGGAAGGCAGGAGGAGAAGGGGAGGACAGAGGATGAGATGGTTGGATGGCATCACCGACTCAATGGACATGAGTTTGAGCAAACTCTGGGAGATAGTGAAGGACAGGGAGGCCTGGCGTGCTACAGTCCATGGGGTCGCAAAGAACCAGGCACAACTGAGTGACTGAACAACAACAACAAATGCTATAAATAGGGTTACATCTTTCTTTTAAAAACAACAACCACAAAACCTCTAAGACTATTGTTTTTTAATTATTATGAGCATGGGACCACGTTTTACTTGGAGTAAGCTTCTCCTGTCGCTATGGTTTTCGTGAGCTTTCCGCCTGAATTCTTCACCACCCCGGCCCTCACCTCTCCAGTGCCTCGTTGGTAGCTCTGCAAAGGCAAGAAGACAAGAGTACAAGCCTCCTGATCTTCTCATGACCAGAGGAGTAGATTCCTGTTCACTCCAGCACACAGGGAGAAAGGCTGCCTCAGTGACAGGGTGATGAGGACCTCACGCCTAGCAAGGAAAAACTAAACCAGGCCTTTCATACGTGGATTTTTTTTCCCCCAAAAGATACTCTGACCTGTGTTTCTACCGACTAGTAAAGCACAAGTAAATGCTGAAGCTGAAGCTCCGATCCTTTGGCCGCCTGATGTGAAGAGCTGACTCATTGCAAAAGACCCTGATGCTGGGAAAGGTTGAGGGCAGGAGGAGAAGGGGACGACAGAGGATGAGATGGTTGGATGGCATCACCGACTTGATGGGCATGAGTCTGAGAAAACTCCGGGAGTTGGTGATGGACAGGGAGGCCTGGCGTGCTGCGGTCCATGGGGTCGCAAAGAGTCGGACAGAACAACTGACAGCAACGGTAAAGCACACAAAAATTGAACGCGTACGAAACATAATTAGTTGCCACATCTTTTAAGCAGTCCTTGGAACGTTTACCTTTCGTCTTTCTCTTTTGAATATTGGCAAGTTAGGTAAAATCTCCCTTGGTTTTTTTTTTTTTTTTCCTGAGAGGTAATTTGACTGTTTTTCTTATTTCTCCACCAGGATCCAAATCATCCCTTATTTCAGAGATTCTTCTTTGCGCAAACAACAGATGTAAAGAGAGTCCCCCCACCCCCCACTCCACCCCAGGCTCTGAATCATTAAACAAAGGGCAAAAAATTACTCTTGCTCTTCTTTTCAATGGTTGGATTGTTACGAGTGAAACTAATAAAGGAAAAGGAAGAGGGCGTCAGCCTAGAACGAGCTGGACTCTGGAGGGTGGGAGATGTGTTAGTGGACACCCGAAGTGAAGAGCCTCCTCTGGAAACACAAGCAGTGAACGTCAGAGGAGCCCACGCCCCCTCTCTGACTTCTTCACCCCCTTCTACGGGATCCTGTCAATGCGAGGAATGGGGGGCGTGGCGGGGGGGTGACTGAAAAATGAAATCTCTGAGACAGCTTGATTCTTCTTGTTGTCCAAAAATTTCAGTCATTTCCCCACCAAAAGGGCCATAGAACTTGCCTGATCCTCATCCTTTCGCTTCTCTTTCAGACATCCAGGTGGGACTTTTAGAGAACTGTGAAACTGCAGTTTCTAAATCAGTTTCAGATCCCTTCAAACCAATAAGCGTAGACTGCACACAGCCCGGAGCCAGGCACGGAGAACCAGTGAGGACCAACGCCGGGCCCCCACGCCCTCTGCCGGGGGCTTCTGCTCCCCTTTCCCTACGTGCCAGTGTCCCCTCCTTCCACATGTAGTTCGGGGGGGCTCCCACCTCCTCTGGGAAGACTTCCCTGAGCCCCATATGCCTGCCCCACCCTGACAGTGAGGTGCTCCCCCTAAGGCCCCCATAACATCTCAGGCAAACTCTTCAGTTCAGTGAGGTTCAGTCACTCAGTCGTGTCCGACTCTTTGCGACCCCATGAACCGCAGCCCGCCAGGCCTCCCTGTCCATCACCAACTCCCGGAGTCCACCCAAACTCATGCCCATTGAGTCAGTGATGCCATCCAGCCATCTCATCCTCTGCCATCCCCTTCTCCTCCTGCCTTCAATCTTTCCCAGTATTAGGGTCTTTTCCAGTGAGTCAGCTCTTTGCATCAGGTGGCCAAAGTATTGGAGTTTCAGCCTCAACATCAGTCCTTCCAATGAACACCCAGGACTGATCTCCTTTAGGATGGACTGGTTGGATCTCCTTGCAGTCCAAGGGACTCTCAAGAGTCTTCTCCAACACCACAGTTCAAAAGCATCAATTCTTTGACACTCAGCAAACTCTTAGTTTAGCACTATTTACATCTCTTATCTGGTTGATGACAGGCGTATTTCTTACCCTGTGACCTTCTCAAGAGCAGGCAATATTTTTTACTATCACTATCTTTAACACCTGGTATAAGATCCTATACATAACACATGTTCAGTAAAATGTCTTGAAAAAATAAACTTATGGATGAATGGATGGATCTAACTGGGGAAATAACCCTAAGGTAACAGTTGTTTATTGTTGTTGTTTAGCTGCTAAGACATAGCTGACTCTTTTGCAACCCATGGACTGTAGCCCGCCAGGTTCCTCTGTCCAAGGGACTTCTCAGGCAAAGAAAACTGGAGTGGGTTGCCATTTCCTCCTCCAGGGGATCTTTCTCGGATCAGTGATTGAAACCACACCTCCTGCATTAGCAGGAGGATTCTTCACCACTGAGCCACTTGGGAAGCTATAAGGTAATAATCACTGTGGTATAAGTAGACCCTAAAAAACATCAAAAGGCAGATTTTCTAGGAGATGTTCTAAAGAGAGACAACCAAAGTGGATACAAGTAAGGGAAAAAAAATAACTATATAAAATAGACGTTCACTATGAGGCATAAGGACTTCCCTAGTAGCTCAGTGGTAAAGAATCCGCCTGCAATGCAGGAGCTGCAGAAGACATGGGTTCAATCCCGCGGTCGGGAAGATCCCCTGGAGGAGGGCATGGCAACCCACTCCAGTATTCTTGCCTGGAGAATCCCATGGACAGAGGAGCCCGGCGGGCTACAGTTCATAAGGTTGCAGAGAGTCAGATACGACTGAAGTGACCTAGCACACACACGCACATGAGGCATAAAAGCAGTGTTAACTCACATCATGCGAGGCTAGAAGGGACAAAAAGTGTTAGAAAAATAACCTGGATTCTAATACTGACAGTAGAGAATCTTAATGGCTCTTCGGGCTGTCTGTGTCTATATACTTACCAGCAAACAAAACGCTCGTATTTGCAGCCCAGCCAAGTTAACACATAAAATTAAACATCACTCAGGGTGTCCAGCGCCGAGAGAGAGCTAAATAAGAGGGGAACAGGAGGAAGGAGGGAGGTCACAGTAGCTCAGCACCTCCTAGGTTTGTATTTCTCCAAACAGGATCCTTAGACCACAGGCGTTGCAAGCTCTGTATGGAAATGCAGATCGCTAGGCCCCACCCAGGAATCAGTGAATCAGAACCCCTGGGTTAGGACTCAGGCATGTTTCAGACAAATTCCTGGGTTATATTTGTTAATAAATATAAGTACCAGAAATATATTATAAATATTATAAAATATACTGTATATCTATTATACATCATAGAATTAACATTTACATATAAATGTGATATAAACCTATTATATGGAGCTTCCCTGGTAGCTCAGATGGTAAAGCGTCTGCCCGCAATGCGGGAAACCCGTTTTCGATCCCTGGGTTGGGAAGATCTCCTGGAGAAGGAAATGGCAACCCACTCCAGTATTCTTGCCTGGAGAATCCCACGGATGGAGGAGCCTGGTGGGCTACAGTCCATGGGGTCGCAAAGAGTTGGACATGACTGAGCGACTTCACTTTCACTTTTCAAACCTATTAAGTAAATATTATATAATATTTTTATTAGGACTCATATAAATCGGTGTGAGACCCAGAGCCAGTTGTCACATTAGATCTTTGGTTTTCTTTGTATCTTTGCTCTAATTCTGCACCTGGTGCGGCAGAGGAAGTTGAAAACGTTGTATTGACCAACTGATCACAGAGCTAGAATTGTCAAAGTGTCCAAAACATGACTATCATAAAGCAACACATGTGGCCCATTCTGGAAGGAGGCTGATGAGAGACAACTTCAGGCAGAAGGTGGCATTTGAGCAGGGCCTTGAGACACCCTCATAGCTCAGTTGGTAAAGAATCCGCCGGCAATGCCGGAGACCCCCGTTCGATTCCTGGGTCAGAAAGATCCCCTGGAGAAGGGATAGGCTACCCACTCCAGTATTCTTGGGCTTCCCTGGTGGCTCAGCTGGTAAAGAATCTGCCTGCAATGCAAGGGACCTGGGTTTGATCCCTGGGTTGGGAAGATCCCCTGGAGAAGGGAAAGGGTACCCATCCAGGATTCTGGCCTGGAGAATCCCATGGGCTGTATGATCCGTGGGGTCGCAAAGAATCAGAGACGCCTGAGCGACTCTCACTTGAGAGACCAGTGGGATGTCACAGCTGGGGCGGGGGGGGCGCTGTAGGAGAGAGGAGGAGAAGAAAGACGCACGCAGTTCCTGGGGACAGATGGACAGACGGACAGATGGAGCTCACTGTGGTGTGGTGGCGAGGGTGGGATGACCTCGGGGATCAGAAAGAGAAGCATTTCAAATGTCATTCTCTTTATGTGCAAACCGCAGAGGCTCCTGGATAGCCAAGTTATTCGTCTCAGTTTAGAGCCTTTTTTTTAGCCTTTTTTAAACACAGTTTAGAGGTTTTTTTTTTTCCTTATTGTGATTTTTTTATTGATTTTGGAATGTTTCACTTTTTGATGTATTACACGTTATATTTTGTATGTGCTTATTCTTAGCATGGGCTCCCCAGGTGGCAGTGGTGGCAAAGAACCCCCCTGCAACGCAGGAGACATTAAGAGACCTGGTTCCATCCCTGGGTCAGGAAGGTCCCCTGGAGGAGGGCGTGGCGACCCCCTCCAGTGTTCTTGCCCGGAGAATCCCACGGACAGAGGAGCCTGGCAGGCTGCAGTCCATGGGATCACGAAGAGTGGGATGTGACTCAGGTGACTTAGCACGCACGCATTCTTTGCATGCTTTAGATTTTACCTTTTGTGCAATTTGGGGGTTGGGAGAGTTGTGGCTTTTAACATTTAGAAAAATTTTTTTAAACAATTGTATTTATTTTTGGGTGTGCTGGGTCTTCACGGCTGCACAGGCTTTTCTCCAGCTGCGGTGAGCACGGGGCTACTCTTCCCCGCGGTGCACGGGCTTCTCATCGCGGTGCCTTCTCTTGTTGTGAAGCACAGGCTCTAGAGTGTGGGAGTCAGGGTGCTAGAGCACAGGCTTAGTTGTTCCGAGGCACGTGGGATCTTCCTGGATCAGGGATCAAACCTGTGTCTCCTGCATTGGCAGGCGGATTCTTTACCACTGAGCCACCAGGCAGAGAAGGCAAGGGCACCTCACTCCAGTACTCTTGCCTGGAAAATCCCATGGACGGAGGAGCCTGGTAGGCTGCAGTCCATGGGGTCGCTAGGAGTTGGACACGACTGAGTGACTTCACTTTCACTTTTCATTTTCATGCATTGGAGAAGGAAATGGCAACCCACTCCAGTGTTCTTGCCTGGAGAATCCCAGGGACGGGGGAGCCTGGTGGGCTGCTGTCTATGGGGTCGCACAGAGTCAGACACGACTGAAGTGACTTAGCAGCAGCAGCAGCAGCAGAGCCATCGGGGAAACCCCTTAACTTTTTATACAATTTTTAAAGGTTACTACAAAATCTTGGCTAATTCCCTGTGTCCTACATTACAGCCTTGAGCCCATCTTACACTGGATAGTTTGCACCTCCCACTCCCCCAACCTCTATATTGCCTCTTCCCATCTCCCCACTGCTAACTAGTTTGTTCTCTGTGTATCCATTACGGGCTTTCCAGGTGGCGTTACTGGTAAAGAATCCACCTGCCAATGCAGGAGACCTAAGAGACATGGGTTCAATTCCTGGGTGGGGAAGATCCCCTGGAGGAGGGCACGGCAACCCACTCCGGTATTCTTGCCCGGAGAATCCCATGGACAGAAGAGTCTGGCAGGTCGCCAAGGGTCAGACAGAACTGAAGCAACTGTGAGCACACACTCACGTATCAGCTTAGAGTCTCCATGTGATTCTTTGTACAATACCAGGTGTCACAACAAGAGGGCCGATTAAAATGCACGCCGGAGTAGCCGTGGTTCCCCAGCTGCAGTACCTTGGCCTGAGCCCGTGGTGCTTGGGTCAGGTCCCGAGAGTTTCAGCCCCGGTCGATGTGTAAACCCATGGAGGACTGAGACCCGGGGACTGGAACTCTTCCTCTCAGTTGGCAGCCTGGTGTGACTCATCCATCCTGGATCCCCAGGCCGTCAGAGCCTCCCCAGGTCCCGTTTGGCTGGGCGCCGGGGGGCGGTGTGAAAGCAGAAGCCCTGCAGGTGGCTGGGATGCGTCAGAGCTCATCCGAGCAGGTCAGAAGCCAAACTTCTGTGCCCGCGGGCAGCCAGCCTGACCCTGCTTCTAGGATGAGGCCATCAGTGGGCGTGTGCAAAGGGGCCGCACACCTCGGCCACACGAGGACAGGTGTGTGGGAGGGCACTCTGCTTACTTCATCTGGGCTCTGGGTGTGCTCCCCTTTCCTCTTTGAACGTGAAAAAGCAGCCATCACGCCTGCACGTGGAGACAGCCCTTGTGATCCGGATAGAGGCTGGTCCTCGTCCTCGTCTGTCCCCGCACACTCCTCGCTTGAACGGACACTGCGTGCCGGGTGCAAACCCATCCCGGGGGGCTTCCTTACACCTGGGGTCCGTAGTCTACTGCCCACAGCTCTCAGGTTTCCAAATTCAATATCTCATCTCCTGACTATTAGGGCTTCCGAGGTGTCGCCGTGGTAAAGAATCTGCCTGCTGATGCTGGAGACTCGGGAGACTCGAGTTCAATCCCTGGGTCGGGAAGATCCCCTGGAGGAGGAAATGGAAACCCACTCCAGTATTTTTGCCTGGAGAATTCCATGAACAGAGGAGCCTGGTGGGCTACAGTCCATGGGGTCGCAGAGTTGGACACGACTGAGATTGAGCACGCACCAAATTATTAGCATTTAAAAAAGAAAGATTCTTCCTCAGCCAGTTTCTCTTGCAAATCAGCCTTCCTTTCTTAGAAGTGGCTCTTAGGCACTTTAGATTGAGATCAAGGTTGGTTTTTAAAACACACTCGTGTTGAGTTTAAGAAAGAACACCATCAACAGCAGAGCACAAAACAAGTAATCTAAGCAACGCGCGCGAGACCTCTGGCTCTCTCATGATCACAGGCACTGAAATGTTTAGAGGAGAAAAACAAGATATCTTAAAAGATGTTTCCTTATCAACATTAACAGTTTCAATAACTGCAAATTACGCCCTCCCTCCCCTTATTTTGCAGCACTTGCAGGACACTCTTACTCCAGGGGAGCTTATTATTCACCGACTGTATGCAGGCTCTGGGCTGGCTACGGAGGAAAAGGTCAATTTCTCTGGGGCATCTGCGATCTGGTTGGGAGATAAGATAACACTGAGGTAACCACGTCAGGCCCTGTCTGCCCTGCTCTCTGCCCATCCTCCTGGATCCAACCTGTCACCTCCTCTGTGACAAAGTCCTCGGCCTCTCCAGGTCTCTCCCTGCCTGGGCCTGGCATTCTCAGCCCCTCTGACCACTTTGGGGAGCCCAAGCCTTCACGTGACAATTGCTTGTCCTGCGTGGGCTGTGTCTGTCCCCGAACTGGGTGGCAATCTCTAGGGGGGACAGAGATCTATGTTTTTTCCATGTTCTCCTCCGCAACGAGCACATGGACAAGCCTCACTAAAGAGCCAAGGGATAAAGCAACGGCACTCAGACCTCACAAGGCGCCACTCCCCGTGTCTCAGAGAGGACGATGACCAGGAAGTCATCAAGGCCAGTAATTGTCATCAGTTATGAGCTGGAGGTTCCAAAGGCCAAGATCAGTAGATTATCTACTTTCACATCAAAACCAATCATACCTAGCCTTGCGTGTGTTCTTAACTAATTTCTGATAAACAAATAAACAAAAAAAGCATCCCGGTGGCTCATCTTGGAGCACCCAGACAATCCTGGGGAGCAGTGTAGGAAGGAGACGTGAGGGGTGTTTGATTCTCCGGGCAAGAATACTGCAGTGGGTTGCCCTTTCCTTCTCCAGGGGATCTTTCCAAGCCAGGGATCGAACCTGAGTCTCCTTCATCGCAGGTGGTTCTTTACCATCTGAGCCGTATTTAAATATCTGGGCAGATCACTTTTCTAGGGATGGCAACTATGTTCTGTCACAATCAGCAAGTCCAGGACACCCCAAACTATCACAGGTAGCCAAGAGATCAGCCTGCTGAGGGACTTCCAGAACAATTCTTTCCTCTCCCTGTTGGCCAGACCATTGGCTCACAGATCTGACTGTGAAGAGATGCTAGCTTTAAACTGAAATCCACACTTGTGCCCAAGATGCATCTGGGATCCTGCCGTGACCCGGTGCCTGTACAATGCTGTCCCTGGATTCTCAGCCACTACCAGCCTCCTCTCTATTCCTCGGGGAAAAAATAACACCACCTACTCTATTCTTTGTTCGTTAGACCTATTTTCCAAACCTGTCATCACCTCTGAAACTCTTCTGAATGATTTCTGTTTCCTGTCTCAGCAGGTTGTGAAACCATACAGAGAGTGTTTTCCTGACCCTTCTTTCAATTCTCATCAGAACTGGGCACATCTTTCTGGGTTTGATTGCAGTTACATTTTAAATCCTAAATTCCAGTTTACTTCTCCTGGTCTCAGTGGGGTATATAGGGCTGGAGATAAGAAATCCATTGACTCTTTTTTTTACATCTTTCCCTCTTGTAAAAACCATATATTCTTTGAAATACTTATTTTTCTTAACAGACTCAGATTCCAAACAAGCTGAGTAAGTTTCTCCAAAATTTACAAGCATTTCAGAAAATTTAGAGACGCTTTTTACCTGCCTGCAGGGAAAAGCTAATTCTTTAGTTATTGAAACTCAGTTTATCTCCAGGCCCTGACCAGAGCACAGTTGAGTCCGGGAGTCTCTCAACAGACTCACCTCATTTCTGGTGCCAAGTTCTTCCTGCAGACTTCAAGCCACAACATGATTTCAGGTGACAGTTTATTCCCAAGTTTTATAGAGTTTTAAATGTCCTGTTGTTACTGAGATTTAAAAGAACTAGAGCTCACACATGATACAGGAGAGAAGAGGCATCATTTAGTTGTTTATTTACACACCAATTTGTTGAACACCATTTGTTGCCCAGCGCCTGTCTGCAGCTGTGAACGACCCCAAAGAGGAAGGAAAAAAGAGAAGACGGATGTCTTTATAGCTTATACCAGTTACTAAGGGTTCCTGGTGTAACATAAGAATAATCCTACCACTTATGAATTTTTAAGTGGTTGATATCTGGAAAGAAATTAGGACTGTGCCCAGCATGTAAGCAAACATTCAGGAAGCTACTATTGATATAATTGTCATTATATCTCTCCTTCATTAAGATACTTGTCAAACTCTTTTTAAAACTGTAAGTGAAGATATTACCTATTTGGCAGGGGGTGCAGGCTTGATCCCTGGTCAGGGAACTAAGATCCCACATGCCACATGGCCAAAAATGTTTTTTCTTTTAATTTTAATAAAAATTAAAAAATAATACAACAAACACACAAAAGAGATATTACCTATTTGGACATCAAAACCCTATTTTATAAATAATATAAAATATATGATAATATATGAATATATAGCATATTGTTCATATTTCTATTACTATTTTATTAATAATTACAGTGTATGTAATTGTATATTTATAACACCTTATTACATTTTTATTGTATTTGGTGTTATCTGATAATTGTCTAATGACATTCTATATTAATATGGTGGATATAAAATATAAGTACTATAAATTCCATTTAGAATAATGAGGGTTTTAAAGAGTCATATCTTCCAGTAGGGATATAACCATGAGCCACGTATGGAACATTTTTGGGGGGTGGGGGCTGGACCCTGTGGCATATGGGATTTTATTTCCCATACCAGGCATTACCCCTGCA
Organism: Cervus canadensis; assembly: GCF_019320065.1. Lineage (NCBI taxonomy): Eukaryota > Metazoa > Chordata > Mammalia > Artiodactyla > Cervidae > Cervus > Cervus canadensis. Next base: position 31,283,241 of record NC_057418.1, on the reverse strand, counting down.
ATGGAAGTACAGAGTTTTAAGCACTGGACCACCAGACAAGTCCCGTGGAATTCTTAATTTTCTAATAGCCACACTGAAAAAACAAAAAGAAATAGGTAGAATTAATTTTAACAGTATATTTTATTCAATCCTAATAATCAAAATATCATAATTCCGACATGCAGGTGATACAAAACTTTTTCAATGAGATATTTTACTTTTCCACACTAAGTCTCCAAAACCCAGGGCATCTTCCTCTCACAGGGCATCTCGGCACAGATGGGCAACATTTCAGAGACCCAGGAAGAGCCGCATGTGGCAAGCATAGTGGACACGGCGGCTCTAGCTGACTAATTATAACTGATAATAATAATTATACAAACTGTTGTATTCTTTGTATTTATTGCCCTGGTTGCCAGGAAACCCAAAGCCAAATCTGGTGCTCAATTATAGAGATTTTCTCATCCAGAGTGCCTCTAAAATTTATTTCTCTGCCTCCTCAATGGATACAAATCTCTTTGTTTTGTGTGTCCTTTTAGAGGAGTTAATTGAATATTAACACAACCAGACAGATAATCACCTCTTTTTCATAATAATGATAATTTATCACTCACAGGATGCCAGGCAGGCGGCCACGAGATTTACATGTGTCACACGGTAAAGCGATGTTACCACTGAGACCACAACCCAGGTCTGATTCTAAAGCCTTCATTCTCGACGGCGGAACTCTCATGGTGCCTCCAGCAAGGACTGGCACCCCGTGCCATGAACCGCACGTACACTAGGTCTTCCGATACTCAGCAGACACCTGTGGAGCGGTCAAGTCGCTCCCACTGTACCGGAGAGGATCCAGGCTCAAAGGTCAGGTGCCCGAATGGAGGTCCAGCTGATCAATCTCAGAACCTGCATGTGGCCTGAGGCTCTAAGTCCATTCACTTTCCAACTGCTCTCTATTCTACCCCAAGTGTGTCAAACCATAATTTTTAAGGGATCCAATCAGTCCCTTTTGGAGATCAACACATCACAAAGGGATTCACACGAAAGCGATAATATGAGCTCCTTTCCTGAACCAGTCACTCTCTCCCCCTCCAACCCCAGTGCTGGGGACTCACAAACCGGAACAGACAAAACCTCTGACCCTATGAAGTTTGTCGTGGAAGAAATGCTAAGTGAAGACAACGTCACAAAATTATAAATTCTCTACTGAATTTTGCATGGCAAGCGCTAAGCAAATATTTGCAAATAAACACATCTAGCCAAGGCTAAATGAGTAAAACAAATAAGAAAATACAGTTCAAAGCACTTGAAACTGAGTGGATGCATGCATGTGTCACCGCTGCCCGCCACCCACCCAGTTCTCCTAAAATGCCCTGGACGCCCTCCATAGTCTTAAAGCGTATCCAAAGGGCAAAATGGCCTCGAGAGGAGACAGCCCACACTCTGTCTCAGCATAAGCGGATACTCAGTGCCATCAGCTAAATTGCTTCAGTGGCTTGTGGGGGTCACAGGATGAGAACTCGCAGCTGCTTTCTTTAACGTCTGGCAGGGGCTTGTAAATGCGCTTCATCAACTTGGACACATACAGGCTGTTAGCAAACACACCAGCATAAGATGTTCTGGTTTTGTTTGCTGCTGCTGTTTCCACTTTCTCCCCAACACTGGGGCTTGACTCGACACGGGCTTCGCTAGGAAATGAGTGTGAGGCTCGGTGCCCTTTAAAATCATTAAACCTTTCTGAAGGCAGCAGCTTTCAGCCCAGGTTCTTAATGTTCTCCTCCTGTGGCCACACAAGCAGGCACTCAGAGGAATGATTTACTAAAGCTTATGACTCACGAATCGAAGGGGTGTTGCTGGCACGCCAATGCCCTATTCTCCGTTGTTCGGAGATTACATCTAATTCTATAAATACCCCAGTCTTAAGCCTAACCTTTACATCACTGGTCCCCAACCTTTTTGGCACCAGGAACTGGTTTCGTGGAAGACATTTTTCCAAGGACCAGTGTGGGGGCGGTGGGGAGGGAACGGTGGCTTCAGGATAATTCAAGCACAGAATATTTACTGTGCACTTTGTTTTTGCTGTTGTTCAATCACTAAGTCATGTCTGACTCTTTGAGACCCCACGAACTACAGCATGCCAGGCTTCCCTGTCCATTATTTCTCAGAGTTATCTCTCAAACTCATGTCCATCGAGTCGGTGATGCCATCCAACCATCTCACCCAGTGTCGTGCCCTTCTCCTCCTGCCCTCAATCTTTCCCAGCATCAGGGTCTTTTCCAATGAGTCGGTTCTTCACATCAGGTGGCCAAAGTATTGGAGCTTCAGCATCAGTCCTTCCAATGAATATTCAGGACTGATTTCCTTTAGGATGGACTGGTTGGATCTCCTTGCTGTCCAAGTGACTCTCAAGAGTCTTCTCCAACACTAAGTTTGAAAGCATCAATTCTTCAGCGCTCAGCCTTCTTTATGGTCCGATGCACTTTATTTCTAATCTAATGCCACCTCTGGTCTATCAGGAGGTACCAGTCCACCGCCCGGAAGTTGGCGATCCCTGTTTTAAATGACGTGTCTGTTTTCATGCTATAGTGTCCTTAGGTATCCTCTCCAAAGCCAATGGTTTTGAAGGCATTCATCCCCTGAGACTTGGGCATGCGTAAGTCACTAAGTCACGGTTTTCACTGGATGGTTACCTGCTTTCTGTTCACCTAAGTAGCAGTAGTTGCTCTTTAGGCCATTAGGGCTGCAAGGAACAGAAGCCATCTCTAATCAATTCAGTGTCATTAGGACGCAACGGACCTGCAAATGGACCCTGCTGCAGAAGGTAGGTTTGAGAGCTGACACAGGGCTTCTCCCGGCTCGGCATCCTCCTGCCCCCCTTAGCTTGTCCCTCCCAGCCAGTGTCCTCTGAGCCGGGATGTGAAGGTGTGGGTGGGGTTTCCACCAGGTTTTCTTTCTTTCTTTTTCCTTTTTTTTTTTTTGAGATGTATTTGCTGTGGATCAGTTTTAAAGTCTTTATTGAATTTGTTACAGTATGGCTTCTGTTCTGTGTTTTGGTTTTTTGGCCACAAGGCACACGGGACCCCTGCTCCCCAAGCAGGGATTGAACCTGCACCCCCTACATTGTCTTAACCGCTGGACTATCCAGGGACGATCTAGGTTCTGTTTCTTGATATGAGTCCTAATCAGGCTGGGTTCCCTCTATGCAGATGAATCGAACTAAGCTCTCAGGATCCTGTGCAATGTAACTGCTTGTTTTCCAATAAACAATTTTACATAAAGAACCCTGCATAGCTCCAATAATACTGCTAGAAGGCCTGGAGAACCAGGCTCGGGGCCTCAGGGAACAAAGTATGCTGCAGAACTGGTTGTCCCAGGCCACTGCGGACAGCGCTCCACCTCTGGACAGCAGACCCCACAGCTTGCCAGCCCCTTCCACTAGCCCCTGAGCCAACCCCCTGACTCCCCAACACAATGCTGCTCCGTGAAGCTTCCCCACCACCTCACCTCCTGGTCCTCAGGCTGGCGTGGGTGCAATTGACGAGTGCAATAGAAGACACAGTCTTGGGGCCAGTGTCTGCCATTTTCAGCTTCTGCAGGGAGAACCCACGTGCGTGCTAAGTCACTCCAGTCGTGTCTGACTTGTGTGACCCCATGGACTGTAGCCCGCCAGGCTCCTCTGTCTGTGGGATTCTCCAGGCAAGAACACTGGACTGGGTTGCCATTTCCTCCTCCAGGGGATCTTCCCGGGCCAGGGAAGGAACTCACATCTCTTCTGTCTCCTGCATTGGCAGGCAGGTTCCTTACCAATAGTGCCACCTGGGAAGCTGCACAGAGACTCAGAAAGCAGGAGTCAGACACGGGGTGGCTGACAACACGTTATTACATCTGTTTTGTGTCTTCTACCACATCTGCAAGGGACTCCATTTGGGGGCACACCCTAATTCAAACAACTCCAGGAAAATTGGTCCTGGTGACAGATACGTGGGCTTCCCAGGTGACGCTAGTCGTAAAGAACCTGCCTGCCAATGCAGGAGACATAAGAGACACAGGTTCGATCCCTGGGTCAGGAAGATCCCCTGGAGGAGGGCACAGCAACCCACTTTAGTCTTCTTGCCTGGGGAATCCGATCATGGACGGAGGAGCCTGGTGGGCTACAGTCCATGGGGTCGCAAAGAGTCAGTCACTATTGAAGTGACTCAGCATGATCACACAACAGATACATGGAATTGACTTAGAAGATGTTTTAGGAGATGCTCTGGGGCTAAAGGAGGTCAGATACAAGTCAGCAGGCAGGGGGCTCAGAGCATGGAAGCAGGGGTGTCCTGAAATCAGGCTGCGTGGCAAGAGGAACACCTCTTACCAGATTTAACACTGCAAGGGAAAAGTAAGTGTAAGAGACAACTTTTGGGCAGGGGACAGGGCGGGGAAGAGGTTGGAAGGGATTACATTACTTTGAAAAAATTTATAGGTTTGTAATGTCTGTATTTTTCCAGCTGCCAGTCTATTTGAAATCTGCGCAGTTTGCTACAGAAAACAAACAAACAAAAATTCTACACAGGGGCCACTGTCATTATAAAATTCTGTTATTGTTTGCAAATATCTTGCATTTGGATGAAAAAGTTACTAGCTTATCTGCTTCCGAATAAATTTCTTTTTTTTTTTACTTGAAACTATGCTTTTCTTGAAGTATGCAAGCCAGGTTCAATTAACTCATATCAAACATATTGTATCTGGATTTTCTCGGCAGTGTGTCTGAGTGACAGGAGGAAGCCTTTGAAGCCCGAGCCACACAGCTCTGCAGAGCCCGACCAAGAAACAGGGGCCCAGGGCCTGAGGATAGAAGGGTCGGAGATGGGAAATGGGGAACAAAGCTACACTCATGAAGATTCTAACCTATAAATCTGAAGGCCAAGGAACTACTATAGGAGCTAAATATTAATAGAAGCTAAAACTGCAGTCAAGAGAAGGGGCTAAAAATAAAGCTCCAGTAAGGACCAAGCAACCACAGGCTAAGCCCCAAATTGAGTGGATGTGCATGGAAACTTCTTTCTCCTCTGGGCTTCACGAGAGCTCCCAGTGGCTTGATTGTGATGCCGGGTGAAACAAATACCCTACACTGGGGTTAAAAACGTGACTTTTACTCTCTCAATCCCTAACCTCTAGCCACTGTGGTTAACTCTGCAGATAACAGGAGGCGTCCTCTGGGCTTAACAGAATTAAGCATGAATTCTTACTTACTAGTTGGCATCCTAGACATGAGCCAATTCTTAGGAAAGACTGAAAAGAAGGTTAATACAGTCTTCTGGCCATTTTCCAGTCCTGAAGTTGTAAAATCAACACAGCTGAACTTGCAAACAAGAGCTCCCATTCTTTTACACGTTACCATCTCTGGGCACTAACCTTTGATATTTCAGACTTGGCTGGAAATTAGTTAATTGTGAGGCCTACTCACATTACTTGGAACAAGAACATGTTTTGGAAATAATGTCTGAAAATACCTTTAGGGTAGCACATGGAATCGTCAGGTTATTAAGATGTGTTTATCGTGCATTTAATGAGTGGCAGTTTGACGTGAATCTGACCGTGTGTTATTCTCACTCCAGAAAAACAGACTCCTAGTATTCAATCATGATAATGGAGGGAGATGGTGGGGGCTGAATGGGTATTTGGAAACTATCAAGTAAGTTAAAGGGCACGTTTAAGCTTAAGCTTTAATATACCTATGTGTCCCAGTAAAAGTTTGAATCTGGACTTATAGAAGAAACAGCATCTCTGGGTGCAGACAAAGATTTAATATACGTGTATGATTGGCCATCGGCCTCCCAGGAGGCTCAGTGGTAAAGAGTCAGCCTGCCAGTGCAGGAGACGTGGGTTTGATCCCTCAGTTGAGAAGATCCCCTGGAGGAAGAAATGTATTCCAGTATTCTTGCCCGGAAAATCCCATGGACAGAGGAGCCTGGTGGGCTACAGTCCATGGAGTCGCCAACAGTCGGACACAGCTGACCGACTAACCACACACACACACGAACTGGCTATCACACACAAGCGTGGCTGTCATACGCAGGACTGGCCGTCACACGCACAACCAGCTCTTCCTACTTAGCACTCAAAAAGGGTTCTGAACACAAATAAGGCCTAGATAATGGGTAATACAGAAGTCAACTCTGCATCACCCAGCGAAAATATTAGTCGCTCAGTCACTCTTCTCGACCCCATGGACTGTAGCCCGCCAGGCTCCTCTGTCCATGGGATTGTCCAGGCAAGAATGCTGGAGTGGGTTGCCATGCCCTCCTCCATCCCCTTCTCCAGGGGATCTTCCTGATCCAGGGATTGAACCCGGGTCTGTTGCATTGCAGGCAGACTCTTTACCATCTGAACAACCAGGGAAGCCCTCTATATTGCCAATAGGATTTTCAAAGGGAAAGTGACATGTATCCCTTCCAGACAAGGCAGAGATGGGATGTGGGCTGTTTATTACAGCACAGCTGATCATGTCCTCACTGATACAGAAATCACATGGAAGCAGGTTGTAAGACCAAATAAAGCCTACACTGTGTAACAGGTTGTTTACTAACTATGTTGCCTTGTTCTACAGGTGTTCAGTGAGAGGCTGAATTTGGAACGTATAGTAGGAATTCTTGACCTGGGTGAGTAGATTTGGTTACTTCAAGGGGAAGAAAGGCAGGTTAGGGCCTTACTTTTAACAGTACCTAAAAATAAACGACTTTAAAACTTAGAAATCTTGAGTTATAAATTATATACATATATTGCTTCCAGATAGCAAAGAGTTTTCTCAGTTTAATGTTAACATTTATAAATCATATAATGCCATTATAAAACCAAAACAGAAACAGCTGGGAAAAATATTAACGCCATTATGACAAAATGTCAATATCCTTACTGCATGAGTGGCTTCACCAAGTATCTAAGAAAAATGTATGTTTCTAACAGATACATTAACATGTCTGACTCTTCGGGACCCACAGAATGTAGCCTGCCAGGCTCTTCTGTCCATGGAATTTTCCAGGCAAGAATATTGGAGTGGGTTGTCATTGCCCAACTCCAAGGGCTCTCTTCCTGACCCAGGGACTGAACCCATGTCTCTTGCATCTCCAGCATTGGCAGGTATATTCTTTGCCACCTGGAAGGCACATTGCCAAGAGATAGGTACAAAAGATATATAAAGCCATAAAAAGCTCACAAAAACAGTTGCAAACATCTTTGATAAGCCATTTTTACCCTATGGTCAAAAAAAAACCCCTGAAAACAACTGATATACAATGCTGGGGAAGCCACAGCAAAATAAGCACTCCTCTTTTACAAAGCTGGTAGAAGCAAACACTGATAAAGTCTTTCTGGATGGACATTCATAACACATACTCACTAGTACAATATTCACTTTTGGTCTTGTCATTCCAGTTCTAAGAATTTATATCGAAGAAACAAATATGTACACCGTGATGTATATACAAACATTATTTATGATACTGAAAAATTGATACAAACGTCTATCAGTCAGAGAATAGTACATTCCAGGACAACCATGACATGAAATACTATGGGGTCATTAAAATCCATGTATGGAAATTATATTTAATGACATAGAAAATGCTTCATGAAGTAATGTCAAGTTAAGAAGCCGTATACTGTACATAGGTATACTTTGTATATGTGTGTGTGGTATGCTCAGTCGTGTCTGACTCTTTGCAACCTCATGGACTATAGCCCACCGGGCTCCCCTGTCCATGGGATTTTCCAGACAAGAATACTGGAGTGGGCTGCCATTTCCTCCTCCGGGGGATCTTCTCGATCCAAGGATGGAACTGGGGTCACCTGTGTCTCCTGCATTGGCAGGCGGATCCTCTACCACCATGCCACCTGGAAAGCCACATTTTGCATATGTGTGTGTGCATGTATATACATGTGTGTATACACATGGCATCACCTGGCAGAGGGGATCTCAGCCTCTACTTTATTCCCTGGCTTCCTGGACTGAATCTCTCTCTGCTCCCCTCCCCGTGGGTCACACCTTCCCGGCCTCCTTTGCTGGTTCCTTGGCATCCCCTAGCTGGCAAATGTTGGAGTGCCATCTTTGTTTACACCCACTTTCCAGATGATTCCATCCACTTGCATGGGTTTAAACAGCATCTCTGCACTGATACAGTATCCGAATACATGTCTCCACATCTGGGCTCCTATCAGACTCACACCTGTCAACATGTCCATAAGAGCACCTTCACTTGGCTATCTGACAAACTTCACATGCCCAAAACAGAACCCTTGATTTCAGCGGCATCCTTAAAGGAAAATTAGACACAACGAAACCAGTGAAAGCTTGCTCTACCTGTAATCTCTTCCTTTTGGGGAAACAGCAACCCTATTCTTCCAGTCATTTGAGCCAAAAGATTGGCATTCACTGTTAACACCGCTGTTTTCCTCAACCCCCACTTCCAAGCTTTTAGCAAAATCTCCCAGTTCTGCCTGCAGGATAATATCCATCATCAAACTACTTCACAACGCCTCCACTGGTACCACTCTGGTCTCAGCTGCCAGCACTTCGAAGCTGGATCTATTGCAAGATCGTCTCTGCCGGGCTCCCCCTGGGTCCTTTCAACTCAACACAACAAGGTCACCCCTCTCCTCAAAACCCTCCGCTCTTCCCATCTCGCTTGGAGGGAGATCCGAGTCCCACCGTGGCCTGGACCGCCGGTCAGGGTCTGGGCTCTGCCCATGCTCTCTGCCCATGCCTCCCACACTCTCCCGCCTGCTCAGCACGCTCCAGCCACGCCAGCTTCCTTGTCAGCTTCCAACAGCCACACACGGTCCTGCCCCAGGGCCTCGGTCCTATCTGTTCCCTCATTGCAACACTCTCCAGTATCTTCGGGGCTTGCTCCAGTCGGCCCAAATGCAGCCTTCTCAGTGAGGTTTTACCTGAACTCCAGATATCTAATAGCAACACCCTATGTTGCCTCTTGCCCTGCTTCGAGTTTCTGGGTAGCAAAAATCTCTCCCTGTCATATTGCATATTTAATTGCTGTCTGTTTACTGTCTTCTTTCCTCCACTGGAGTGTATGCTCCATGAGATCAGAGACACTGTGTTCCCAGTGCCTGAAAGCGCCTGGCATATAAAAGCAGTCCAATATTCCTTGCATACATTTTAAAAAGGTTACAAGTGGTTAAAAAAAAAAATCCTTACCTTTAAAAAAAAAAAGGTTATTACGAATCAATGTAAAACAAATGGGTTTCTCATCCTTGCTTGAAAGTGAAAGTGAAGTTTCTCAGTCATGTCTGATTCTTTGCGACCCCATGGACTGTAGCCTACCAGGCTCCTCAGTCCATGGAATTTTCTAGGCAAGAGTACTGGAGTGGGTTGCCATTTCCTTCTCCAGGGGACCTTCCCGACCCAGGGATTGAACCCTGGTCTCCTGCATTGCAGGCAGACGCTTTACCATCTGAGCCACCAGGGAAACCCCATCCTTGCTTAAAAACCCAGCAAAAGTTTTGCTGTTCAGTCGCTCGGTCGTGTCCGACTCTTCGTGACCCCATGGACTGCAGCCCGCCAGGCTTCCCTGTCCTTCGCTGTCTCCCGGAGTTCGCTCAAACTCATGCCCATTGAGTCAGTGATGCCATCCAACCATCTCATCCCCTGTCGCCCTCTTCTCCAGTCTTCAATCTTTCCCAGCATCAGCAAGAGCAATGCCCCTTTCCCTTTCAAGTTAAATTCCCAACAGTGAAATGTCCCCAGGAAGTCACAGTGAACAGAACTGTGGAAAACATGTCAAAGGTTCCTGACAGAGTTAAAGACACACACCCATGAGGAATGGAGCTACTGTCTGTTGAATATCTCAAAAGTTCAAGGAATTTGCCTTCAAAGTTTTTTTTTTTTTTTTTTCTGGACAAAGACGCCTCTGAGCTCACATTCTTTTCTATGGGGGATAAGGATGCTTTGCAAGAACGGGAACTCATTTAGAGGCAGAATCAACGCAGGGCTTCTTGGGGACAGAGAGACACTGGCAGCAAAAGAGAGTCTGAGCACAGAGGGGCTACTGTGGGGAAAGGCGGGCGCGTACTGAGCCCAGCGAGGATAAGGACATTGTCTCACTTAACCTGCTTCTGGTCCTGATGGTCAACCCTCGGAACCGTCAGACCTCAGGACACTGGCCATGCCACACAGACCCAGGCAGCAGGTATCACTTGAGCTGATTTCTCTTTAATTTCATAAACCTATACCATCAGGAAGATCCCCTGGAGAAGGAAATGGCAGCCCACTCCAGTCTTCTCGCCTGGGAAATCCCACGGACAGAGGAGCCTGGTGGGCTACAGTCCATGGGGTTGCAAGAGTCAGACATGACTGAAGGACTAGCTATACCATCAAAAAGGCTGGAAAACATTGAAAGGCTTAATGGCAAGTATACTTAGAGTCTGGGCTTTCTGTTTTCCTGAGGGTTTCTTTTTTCTCCTGCTTAATAAAGTACTTAATGTATTATTATACTATTTTTCTCCTTCTGGTTTGTCCTATAAGATGTCTCCGTTTCTTGTAACACATCAGAGTTGGACAGGACCCCAGCAATCAGACCTGTCCCTGCTCCTAACTATACCCAGGGAGAAATGATACCCAGGAAGAGAGTAAACCCCTTGTCTAATGACATAAATCTGACCAAGGTCAGGACTGGAACTAGAAGCCAGCTTCACTGGTGTGACATCTCCAGTTCTTCATCTAGTAACTTCAGCAGGGCCTCATTCAAAACACAGCAAACCAACAACAACAAAAAATCCACGTAGAAAACTAACTGAAAATGTATGACTGACTCTTAATTATGATCTGAAAACTGTACTCATCCCCTTTATACGTATTTATTGCTGCCTGTTATGTGCCAGGCAGCCTGCTGACATGAGAATGAATAATGAGGAAGGCAAACACAGTCCTCGTTCCAAGGAGCTTATGATTGAGTGAGGAGGACAGACAATTAAGAATGCAATTAAAAACGAAGTCCAACAGTGTTCCTATAGGGCAAGGACGGGGCACAACGGCAGCAAGACAGAGTAACTGAAACAGCGTGTGAAATGAACACAATACTGTAAATCAACTATACTTCAACAAAAATTGGGGGAAAAAAATCTGAATAGCATGTGTGGGGTCAACAGTCAGGCGATGGGAGGTACCCAGACTTCGGAGGTCATCAGTGAAGACAGATGTCATATTGTCATGCTGTAGTCCTGAAACTTATATAAGAGAAATGTGTATATGTGAGAGAGGGAAAGAGAGAGGGGCGCACGTGTGCGTGTGTGTGTGTGTGTGTGTGTAAGGGCAGCAGGCGAAGGAAAAACCTTACTCCAAGCAGACACTGGTTTCCTCTCTGTCTGCTGTGTCTCCATCCTTCCAGTCTCTCTAGGACACAGCCAGGCACCCTGGACTTCTCTGGCTCCTTCACCTCTCATACCCAAGCAGTCATCCCTTTCCAGCCGTCTGATGCTCATGATCCTCGAGGCTGTCTCCCCTCTGCATTCCTGACACCCTCTCGTCCATCTCACCCCGACTCCTGGCTGAGTCTCCCAGCGCTTCTCCCTGAATTCAGTCTTGCTCTCTTCAATTCCCTTCCTCTGCCAATTGACCTGCCTAAAAAGCACCTCTGACCATGTGAGTCCTCTGCTGAAAACCCGTGAAAGCCCGTGGCTCCCCATGGGCTAAGTGAAATTGAAAGGCACTCAGTCGTGTCCGGCTCTTTGCAACCCCATGACCTATACAGTCCATGGAATTCTCCAGGCCAGAATACTGCAGTGGGTAGCCTTTCCCTTCTCCAGGGGAATCTTCCCAACCCAGGGATTGAAACCAGGTCTCCCACATTGCAGGTGGATTCTTTCCCAGCTGAGCCACAAGGGAAGCCCCCATGGGCTAAGGGTAAAGTTCAAGTTCACCAAAAGGACCCCAAAGCCTCCATGAGTTGGCCCAACCTGTGTTTCCAATGTCTTCCCTTGCCTCTGAAGTCCATAAAAAAGTGAAAGTGAAGTCGCTCAGTCGTGTCTGACTCTTTGCGACACCATGGACTACAGCCTACCAGGCTCCTCTGTCCATGGGATTTTCCTGGCAAGAATACTGAAGTGGGTTGCCATTTTCTTCTCCAGAGGATCTTCCTGACCCAGGGATCGAACTCAGGTCTCCCGCATTGTAGTCAGACGCTTTACCATCTGAGCCACCAGGGGGGGTCACAGTCCATGGGGTCACGAAGAGTCAGACACAGCTGAGCAACTGGACAGCCCTTGCCTCTGCCTCACTTTGCACGCCTGCAGCTCCTGCTTCCCGGGAGTGGAGCAGGCTCTCTAAGGCTCCTGGTCCTGCAGGTGTCTCTGTGACTGTCACCCTGCCGCCCGCCCTTCCCCCTTGCTGAGGCTCCTCTCTTCTGACTCCCTCCAGGCATTCTCTCGTAAGAAACCTTCCCCAGTGCTCCCCCGCACAGACCTTGAGTGACCGAAGCATCTCCAAGTACACAGGGTACCCTGAGTGTGCGCCCTCCCGGGCTAAGTGGCTTTAGTCGTGTCTGGCTGTGTGCAACCCTATAGACTGTATCCTGCCAGGCTCCTCTGTCCATGGGATTCTCCAGGCAAGAATGCTGGAGTGGGTTGCCACGTCCTCCTCCAGGGGATCTTCCCCACCCATTTCTCTTACCTCTTCTGCATTGGCAGGTGGGTTCTTTATCACTGGGACCTTTACCACTTGGGAAGACCCACAGGACCACATCCTAAAAGTTACATACATACTCCATGTTAAATTATAAGCATTTGTCTATGGCTCTGTTCCCCTTCCCAGTAGGTGACAAGTATTGCTTCACTCATCTTTGCAAGCCTAGCACCTTTCACAGTCCTGATCCGCAACAAGACGTCAATACATGCTTGTTTAATGAGAGTGGTCATTGCGGAACCTACATTGGGTAATTCTCAACCCAGCAATTGAAAGTGGCCATTATTATATGTGGAAATAAAATAACGGAGTTCTGCTTTCCCACCAAAGTGGACTCCCCCAAAAGAATAATTGATTTGAGCTTCCTGAAAATTACTGGTTTGGGTTTTGACAGATAACACTAATATCTAAACGTTCCTGTATTTTCAAAATACAATGGTCCACACTGTTTGGTTCCTAAAGAATCATAAAATCATTGCATCTTCTGGTGACTTATTTTAAGTGTTACAAAAGACCACAGCACTAGTCCTGAGTCACAGGACGAGTTTGCTTCTAGAAGAGTCTGGGGTAAACACACTGGGAGGAGGCCAGCTCCTGGGCAGGGTTCTGTGGATGGCACGGCCTGCTGACGTCACCATTCAAAATAGCAGCTGACCACAACGGCACGCATTTACCTTCAAATACCTGTGCTCCCTCCTCCTGAAAGATTGGCCTGTCTTCAAAATTAGTTACTATTCTGCAAACACAGATGGGAGATTTAAGGAGGTATTTGGAAGGAGAGAAGCCTCAGGAGCGTTGGGATAGAAAAGAGAGGTGAGCCAGATTTTATCGATGATTACCACCTACGGATAATCTACCTGCCTGCAGGCAAGCTCAGCTGTGCCTGACTCTCTGCGACCCCATGGACTGTAGCCCGACAGGCTCCTCTTGTCCATGGAACTTTCCATCCAAGAGTACTGGAGTGGGTGGCCATTTCGTCCTCCAGGGGATCTTCCCAACCCAGGGATCAAACACCATGTCTCTTGCATCTCCTGCCCTGGCAAGCAGATTCTTTACCACTGGGGCCACCTATAAATGAAAATGGGCTGTACTTCTCTAACTGCTTATAATCCTAATTCTGAACTTCAAATTACAAACTACTATGACAAAGTTTGTGGAGTCTTTTTTTTTTTTTGAGGGTGGGGGAAAGGAAAGCAAGCATTTTGTCATGAAAACCACTAGCCCAGCCCTACAAATGCAAACATATACCCCACTTCTCTTAATATAGCACATGGGCTTTAGTTTTAGCACAGAGTGTTGGGAGGATTTTCTTTCCCAGTTGTGTTTATTTATAATATGGGTGTGGAGCAAAATATCAGATCACAACAGGTTATATACTTCCATGCAAGCCTTTCCTTTCTGCCCAGAGCTATATTCTACATTCCTTCTTAACCTCAAATGTAAAAAATGTATCTTGTCAAATTGTGATAAATTGTTACCTGCATGGCGAAGAACTTGCTAACTAGAAGTAACTCCAGTCTTCCCAAAGTACATCCTTTATGTAACAAAGTGAATCTACTCTTTGTACCTGTACAACCTTGAAAAAAATAAAAGGGAGGGGGCTCAGCAAAACAGCTGGATTATTCATCCAAAGGCTTGAACATACTTTTAGAAACATTTTTAAATGAAATTTTGCTCTTAAAAAAAAATAAAATGGTATAGTTTGATGCAGAACTCATCTAAAAATAGGTGTTTGGTAAAAAAGCTTTCTGCCCATAACACTAGGGCTGTGTGTTTGTATATTTGTGTGTATTTGCCTGTGTGCTGTACTGCATGGGTGAAAAATGGTAACTTAGGCTGGAAAAAAAATTTTTTTTTAATTAAAAAAAAGGCCTTTGATAAAGTTCTTCCACGAAACCTAAAATCTTAATGTTTGTTGAAATGCTTTCAAGAACTTATACCCATAGTACATAATCATTTTGTTCATAAATGTGAAACTTCAAAGAGTATGCAAATGTAACCAAAATGAATCTGACCTTTTATATCTAGAATAAAAGCATTTTAAAATGTTTTGTGAAACCATAATATGTATTTTCTTGCACTTACTGGTTATCTCGTGCTTTGGATCTAACTCTGATTTCTGGATTTTCCCTTGCTGTTTTCTTCCTGCCTACCTAGAGTTTTTCTTTGTGGTGGGATGGTCCTTTTGTTTTAAGGGAAGGAGGTAAACACCAAGGTAAATGCTTGTGTTGTCATAACAGTATGAGGTGAGTGAGTGAAGAGGCATTTCCAGTATAATTTTAACTATCATGAACTTATTTGTTGGTTACTTTGGGCTAGATCATTACATTACAAAAATAAGTATTTCATGTGATTTTGTTAGTATATTTCTTACAAACAAAATGCAGAAATACATAAAGGGCAAAAGATGGAGGGGTTATGGATATACCACTGCAGGTATAATTACCATGTGACTGGAAACTCTACTTGCCTCACAGAAAGAATAGACCGTGATGACCGACAAAGTGTCTCCCCGGGTTACTTAGTCCTGTATCTGTGAATCAACTTCCTTCCTGAAACAGTGATGTAATCGGCTAGAGTACCATCACCAGAAGCAACTGTAAATGTATTTCTTAGATTTAGCTCTTCATTTTTGCAATCTGGAAAATATAAATAAACTGCACTTACTTATCCTCAAACTATTAGGCAATAACTATTCAACCCATTAAGGTAAAAAGCTGGGAATAATATGAAATTTTAAGAGGTCTGGATTTCTAACAAGCAAGAAGGTAAATGAAACTTTGAGGTAGCTTCAACACGTGACATTGAACCCCCTCTCTTACTGACTAGAAAAAAAAATGGTGATGGAAGCCAATCGGTTTCTGCCCAATAGTCTGTAATGACCTCTATGGGAAACCAATCTAACAAAGAGGGGATATATGTACATGTGTAATTGATTGGCTTTGTTGTGCAGCGGGAACTAGCACAACATTGTAAATCACTTATCCTACAATAAAAATGAAAAATGAAACAAAAAGGAAGTGGTTTCATTAAGACATGAAAGAAAATTATAATATCCTATTATTTGATCTATGGGCTTCCCTGGTGGCTCAGACGGTAAAGAATCTACCTGCAATGCGGGAGACCTGGGTTTGATCCCTGGGTCAGGAAGATCCCCTGGAGGAGGGCATGGCAACCCACTCCAGTATTCTTGCCTGGAGAATCCCCACGGACAGAGGAGCCTGGCGGGCTACCGTCCATGGGGTCAATAGCATTCATGTATTAGAAATACTGACACATGTTGTCGCCTTCCCCTGTAGATACTGATCAGTATGTTGATCCAGGTATAAGAAATCTTTCGCCTCCTTTGCAGGTTTTACAAAGTAAGACATGGTTTGACTATAGACCAGTCCAATAAAATTCTTCCTTTGCTTTGGGAAACGTATTTCTGAGACATCTGATAGTACATCTAGTTTTAATAATTGCTCACATGCATGCTTAAGGTCACAGAAAGTTCTGATATTCAAAACATACTGATAGTTACATTGACCCAAACAGGCAAAGTGGTCGATAGCAAATAGTTCATGGCAGTAACACCTCAGATCTCTCTAATCAGGAGGACAGAAGCAGTTCTCCAGTGGCAGTTTTTTTCAACAAAGAGAATTAGCTGTCTTCAATTCACTTACCAAAATGGGGGAAGGCCAACTCTTTGTCAAATATATTTTAAAAAGACTTTTTTATTTATGAGCAAAACCTTCTCTTTAATAACACAGGGGGAAAAATGTGTCAAAATAGAGGTATTAAAACAAAAATCTACAAAGAAACAGGAGTGAGCACACATTGGGAGAAAATCTTGACAATATTACTATCAAAAAGCCACACAGAAGGGTGGTCTAGTGAGGATAAAAGCAGAACAAATGATATCTCAACAAGCAATCCACGTGGGCAACGCTCAAGGTGTGATGATGAAAGAGAACAAACGTGCAAGGGTGTTAGGGGAGCAGAACAAAGCGATCCCTCATAAACGGCTTCAAAGGAAGCAAACGGGAGACTTTCTAAAGAAACAGGAAAAGGAAAAACAAACTATTATAATTTGCTACTCCTTCTAATTCTAATGAAAATGTCTTTCAGCTTTTCTGTAGAGAAGAGGTGTGTCAGAAGCAAAGCTGGAAGACGAGAAGGAAGCTGAGGAAATAAATTATGACTGGGGGAAAAAGACTTAGTAAAGATGGGGTGGCCTCTGACTTGACTCCTCACAAAGCCTCTTTAAAATGGCTGGGGGCAAAGTGATGCTAAGTAATACAACACGACAGATAATTAGAGATATATCAGATTCTAAAACCATACTAGCAAAGGGAAACAAAAGTTAGGGTCAATACTGACCCAGCAAACTGACCGTATTTTAGGTGGATGTCCTTTCTCAACTTCAAGAGCCGATTATAAAGCAACCAGGGGCTTGCCTGGTGCTCCAGGGGTTATGAAGCTGCCCTGCAATGCAGGGGACACATGTTCAATCCATGCTCGGGGAAGATCCTACATGGTGCGGACCAACCAAGCCCGTGTGCCATGACTAAAGCTGCTAAGCTCTAGAGCCCGGGAACCACAGGGAGGAGTAGCCCCTGCTGGCTGCGGGCACAGCGGTCCAGACCCAGCACAGCCAAAGATAAATAAATAGTGTATCTTTGAAAACTGAAAATATTTACAAAATAAGGAAAGTTGGTGAATTGCTTCAGCATTTGCTCAGTCTGTCCTTTTCTACATAGCTCACATTTCTCGAATAACATAACATGATGAACTAACTACACTCAGTGACACAGTGGAGGATGTGGAGAGCCAGATTCAGGGCAGCTTGCACACAGGACACATGAGCTACTAGTTTAAAATGAATGGTCTTTTAACAACCGTTTGCAGAATTAATAGAAATAGGGCCTCTTGCTTAAGGGATGCTCTCGATTAAGGGATGCGTAATAATGAACCACCCTTATGGCAGAAAGTGAAGAGGAACTAAAAAGCCTCTTGATGAAAGTGAACGAGGAGAGTGAAAAAGTTGGCTTAAAGCTCAACATTCAGAAAACTAAGATCATGGCATCCGGTCCCATCACTTTATGGGAAATAGATGGGGAAACAGTGGAAACAGTGGCTGACTTTATTTTTTTGGGCTCCGAAATCACTGCAGATGGTGATTGCAGCCATGAAATTAAAAGACGCTTACTCTTTGGAAGGAAAGTTATGACCAACCTGGATAGCATATTAAAAAGCAGAGACATTACTTTGCCAACAAAGGTCCATCTAGTCAAGGCTATGGTTTTTCCAGTGGTCATGTATGGATGTGAGAGTTGGACTATGGAGAAAGCTGAGCGCCAAAGAATTGATGCTTTTGAACTGTGGTGTTGGAGAAGGCTCTTCAGAGTCCCTTGGACTGCAACGAGATCCAACCAGTCCATTCTAAAGGAGATCAGTCCTGGGTGTTCATTGGAAGGACTGATGCTGAAGCTGAAACTCCAATACTTTGGCCACCTCATGTGAATAGTTGACTCATTGGAAAAGAACCTGATGTTGGGAGGGATTGAGGGCAGGAGGAGAAGGGGACGACAGAGGATGAGATGGCTGGATGGCATCACCGACTCGCTGGACATGAGTTAGAGTAAACTCCGGGAGTTGGTGATGGACAGGCAGGCCTGGCGTGCTGCGATTCACGGGGTCGCAAAGAGTCGGACACGACTGAGCGACTGAACTGAACTGAATAATGAATGAACCAGGGCTTTGTCTTCCTTCTCTGGACCATACCTGGAGGACACGGTAGGGTCTTCTCTAAGATGTCCCATTTTCTTGGGAAGTCCTGAAGCACCAGGCGATGCTGGGTCTGGGAACAGGGGCGCTGGCTGCAGAAATCTGGAGGACTGTCATCTAGAAGAGGGAGGGAGTGATGACCAGCCCAGCATAAGTGCCATTGAAATCATTTGTTGATCACCTTTAGGAGGAAGGCACTGCAATTGTTTAAATGCCTACTTTTCTAAATCCAGTTTTGTATACTTGTTTCTGGACTTCCTCGGTGGCTCAGTGGTAAAGAATCTGCCTATCAATGAAGAAGAAACGAGTTCTATCCCTGGGTTAGGAAGAGTCCCTTGAGAAGGAAATGGCAACCCACGCCAGTATCCTTGCCTGGGAAATCCCATGGACGGAGGAGCCTGGCAGGCTACAATCCATGGGGTCGCAGAAGAGTTGGACGTGACTTAGCGACTAAACAACAACATGTTTCTACTTTTGTAAGAAAGACGAACAACAACTACCAGTAATCTATTCAAAAGAGAAATTTCCAAGGTCTGACCTTCTGGGAATTCAGCTCTAGTCTTCTCCATTTATCAGCATTTAAATTGACAATTGCTGATAAGGACAACTTAATGCTTGACCAGCAGTATAAATTGTTACTTTCAGTCTTTTGTTTATGTAACCACAAAAGCACACAATGTTTTTGTTCTAGTTGCTTATTTCACAGATCTATATAATCCACTTTTTAAAATTAAAAGACGTCTTAGTGATGGGCAGAAAAAATAAACTCAGTACGATGTGTAATGTAACTTTTTCCTATAAAGCTATCTATACACACACATATACATACATATGTATGTCATATGGGTCAAATTACTAAATGGGATAGAATTTTTAGAAATTGGATTTTTTTCTGATTAGTAAGCACATTAGCTAGTTTTAGAGTATTAATTTTACTGTACTTATATGAATTTGAAAGTGAAAGTAAAAGGGTTATTCACGCAGTCATGCCCAACTCTTTGCAACCCCATGGACTGTAGTCCACCACACTCCTGTCCATGGAATTCTCCAGTCAAGAATATTGGCATGGGTTACCATTTCCTTCTCCAGGGGGTTATCTCACCGGTAGTTCTACATAACATGAAGCATACAGAGCACATAAATACTCATAGCAAAGGGCATATAAATGTCCCTTTAACCTGCAATCAATATACCCTACGGTAAGCTACTTCTTGCCATTTAAATCCGAGTTAATAACAAAAATGTTTTCCATGGCTTTCAAAATAGATGGGGAAAAAATAGAAACTGTGGCAGATTTTACTTTCTTGGGCTCCAAAATCACTGCAGATGGTGACTGCAGTGATGAAATTAAAAGCTGCTTGCTCCTTGGAAGTTATGGCAAAGCTATGGCAAACCTAGACAGCATACTAAAAAGCAAAGATATTGCTTTGCTGGCAAAGGTCCCTGTAGTCAAAGCTATGGTTTTTCCTGTAGTCATGTATGTTGGATGTGAGAGTTGGACCATAATGAAGGCTGAGCGCTGAAGAACTGATGCTTTCAAAATGTGGTGGTAAAGAAGGCTCTCGAAAGTCCCTTGGACAGCAAGGAGAGCAAACCAGTCCATCCTAAACCAGCTATGAATATTCATTGGAAGGACTGATGCTAAAGCTGAAGCTCCAATACTTTGGCCACCTGATGCAAAGAGTCAACTCACTGGAAAACATCCTGATGCTGGGAAAGATTGAGGGCAGGAGGAGAAGGGGGCAGCAGAGGATGAGATGGCTGGATGGCATCATTGACTCAACGGACGTTGGTTTGAGCGAACTCGGGAAGAAAGCGAAGGACAGGGAAGCCTTGCGTGCTGCACTCCATACAGTCGCAAAGAGTTGGACATGACTGAGGGACAATATGTCTTTCTAGGAACACAGGTACAGCATAAAACAAGGTAAATTTGTAGCAGGAAGATGACATGCCCACAGCGGGCATGTTAAGGCAGAACTGATTATATTGGTTTTTCCTGGCTGTGAAATGTCTCTGCTCGGAAATACAGGCGTTGGAGCTCTTTGCCCATCTCTTCCCACCCAGCCTGTCACAGTCTCTTCACACACCCTCAGCAAAAGGATGTAAAAACAGGGAGATGCAGGGGGCTGCCCTCCTCCGAAACATCGCCTACTCTGGCCAGTTTCGAAACTGGGCATTCAGGGTCTGGAGCACCAGGGCCAAGCATCAGCGCTCCTGGAAAGGGAAAAACCCACTCACTGAAAATTCCGTTTCTCCTCTTCCATACAGATGGTCAACCCAGCCACCCCGTTGTGCTCCGTACCTGACCCGCTCCCCATCTCCACCCCCGGGAGGGCGGGCCACGCGCCGGCAGACCCGAGCCCAGCTTGGAGGTGGAGGGGTCCCCTACCTTGGCTCCGCGCATCCTTCCCCGGGGCGGGTCCCGGCTCCCGCCGCGCGGGCACTGGCCGCGAGGCCGCCGCCGCCGCCCAGTGACTTTGCCGGAATGCAGGCAGCTGCCGACTTGGCCAGCATCTCCAGTTTTCCTATCAGAGGCATAAATCGTCCACAGCAATTGGCCAGGCGCCCGCACCAGCTCCCATACCCGCCTTGGAATCCTCTCCCTTGCAGCCCGAGCCTGCAGCCTGAGAAGGGAATGAGCTAGGCTGGTGGAGCCTCTGAGCAGAAAACCTGCGACAGGTTTGGTGGACCGGGGGACCCCCACCTGGGGGCGCGGGGGGCAGCCCCCGCGGCTGAACAGGCTGGGGTCTGCCGTCCCCTGCCGGCCGCTGTCGGAGTCCGCTTCTGTTTGGCTCCGAAGTGTTTCCCGGCCGAGTAGAGCGCTTCAAAGGCCCGGCTGAGAAGAAAGGTTGTTTGCGCTTCTGTGGTTTGGAGTGAAGTCTGAACTGCGTCAGAGCTATTGCCCCCGAGGCGCTGGGATCGCCCAAGGGGAGGCAGTTTCGGTGTTTCTGGAAACTCCAAGCTCTTGCAGGAAGCCAACGTTCCACATTTAAGCATGTAACATAATCTGTTTTATCTCCTATGGCTTGCCCGTCTCTCCAGATAAGCAAGACTCTGCAGAACTCGGCTCAAAAAGGAGCTTTGAGAAGAAGAAAGCCTTCGATGGCCTGATTCTTTGCCTGCCTAGCTGTTGATTGTAACAAAAGCTGACCCCCTTAAAGGCCTTTATGGATCAATAATGAAGAGAGACCAGAAAGAGAAGCTTTCATTCAATTTCATTTATTTGAGGACCAACACACCCTCTGCTGGTTTGGGGATATACAAGGGAAATGCAATGTGCAGTGCGGGTCCTGGAATTTAACCTCTGCTTGGTGATGTTCATTCTAAAAACAAAGCAAACAGAACTCTGCACAATTAGGCAGCAAGCTCAGTACAAGAAACTGAAATGTGCAAACCCAGGCAGATGGCCTCTGGGCAGCACCACCGAGATAAGCAGCGACCCCCTCCCCCCACACACCCCCCCCCACCCCCTACCCACCCCACCCCTTCTAGCCAGCACACTTCTGTTCTTTCTAACAGCGCTTGGCTTGGCCCCAGTGCTGGCACTTCCAGGGTGATCACAGTTCCACAAAAGCAGTAGATGCTCAATAAATGCTCGTTCTGAGCATTGGAGTGAATGTGGCAACGATAGGAAGCTAGAGGGCTGAAGGGCTTGGCCCTGGCATTCGATACCCCATCCAGCCTCACCAGTTGTGTGACCCTGGGGCAGTTAACTGAACCTCTCCTTCTGTGTCAGTAAGACGTGAATGATAACAAATTCCTCTTAGGGTCAGGAGGAGGAGTAAATGAAATAATCCATGTACAGTGCTAGGGGCTCCCTCCCAGGGGCTCAGTGGTAACGAATCTACCTGCCAATGCAGGAGATGCTGGTTCGATCCCTGGGCCGGAAAGATCCCCTGGAGAAGGAAATGGCAACCCGCTCCAGTATCCTTGCCTGGGAAATCCCATGGACAGAGGAGCCTGGTGGGCTACAGTGCACGGGGTTGCAAAGAATTTGACATCCTGAGCAACTGAGCATGCCCGCACGTGAAGTACTAAGGACAGGGCCTCCTGTGCAACCATTTCTCAATCCAGTGGAGCTAACACTATTGTCGCTGCCACTGATGTTGCTTCTTCCAGAAGAAGTCTGCAAGGCAGTGGTTAAAAGCAGTCACTTGGGACCCAGATACTTAGGATCCTTTCCATTGGCATGACTTTGGGCAGGTGAGTTTCAATGTCCTGACCTGTAAGATGGTAATAATAATAATAGAGGAAAAGCTGCTAATCATAGCATGATATGGGGTTTTATTGTGCTTCATTCATCATGGTGTTTGTGCCCAGCAGGGAGTGGACAGGTCTATAATAAATGGTAGTTGGAAGTAAGAAATTGCCCCTATGGTAATAATGTCTGTCTCATTTCACTTTTCCACTCTTTTGCTCATCAGCAGATCAGTTCTTAGGGAACTGCCCGCCCATGTCTGAGCCCGGTGCTTCCTTCCCAAGGAAGGCGTGACTGATGGCAGCCCTTGGTTTCAGGCAGAGCGGGTCTCCTGCAACGTCTGATGTACTGTAATTTCCACAGAAGGGCCCCAGGACTTTTCATGGGATTACTCCTCAGTTTGGCCTGGGCAGGTGGAAAGGGGTCTTGAGGAACCAAATGCAGTAACCCTTTAGCTCCCATAGTTATTCAGATGGTGGGACTTGGTTTTGTAAAGTAGGTCGAATAAAGCTGGACGAGGTTTGCAGCAATCCCTCACTCCACGGACGACAGGGGAGGACTCTGGAAGGAACTGGGGTACAGAACCCCGCAGGGGGCTTGCAGTGACATATAGGTTAGCTGCCGCTTGCCTGCGGAGCCTTTCTGAACTACCAGCTGTTGTTCAGTCGCTGAGTCGTCTTTGACTCTTTTGCGACCCCATGGACAGTAGCTTGATAGCCTCCTCTGTCCATGAGATTTCCCAGGCAAGAATACTGGAGCGGGGTTGAAGAAGCCATTTCCTTCTTCAGGGAATCTTCCGGACCCAGGGATCAAACCCGCATCTCCCGCTTGGCAGGTGGATTCTTTACTACTGAGTCACCAGGGAAGCCCATATAAATAGGTTCATTTAAAAAAAGAAAGAAAGAAAAAACTGATGAGTGAAGAGTTCACAGTATATGTTGTGTCCTCTTCTTAGAAATCCCACATGAAACATACGAATGGAATGTCACCAGCCCCACGGGGCTCGTGAAGGGGCCATCCTGGGTGACCGTCACCTGGGTCCTGTCCCTTTATCACTCTCACACTGGGTCAGGACATAATTCACCCCTTCCCAGGCAAAGTTTATATACTTGGCTCCCATCTTCTGCCTAAACTCACCAGACATCAACCAGGTAACTTCTTTATGATACTTGAACCCAAAATCAACATATCCACCCCACTCATTGAACTAGGAGGCTTCCCTGATGGTTTCAGATGGTAAAGAGTCCACCAAGTCTCAACCTAGCAGATTTCTTTTTCTCTCGCTAATGTGATATGATACATGCATTTGAAAGGCACCAAGCTGGAAGAAAGTCCTGGGAAGTATTCCAAATCTTACAGCTCATACATAAAAGTAATTTGATGGTGGCCATCCCTAAATTTTACAACAATCGTTAAAAGCTGTCTTTCATTATCAATAATAAGTTATGAACTTGAAAGTTTTTAAATCTACCGATAAAAAAATGCTTGAGTAAGAATGAATGACTTTTCTATTCTCTCATAAAATGTGATGTTACAAAATCACTGCTAAATGGAGATTCAGTCAAAGAACAAACATACTGGGGCAAAAGGGCTACAGAGGTGGGTCAGGAATTGGCTGAATAAAATCCGCTATTTTCCCGTGTTCTGTTCTCACTCCGTCGTGTCCAACTCTTTGCGACCCCCCGGACTGCAGCACCCCCCAGGCTCCTCTGTCCGTGGAATTTTTCAGGCTCCTCTGTCCGTGGAATTTTTCAGGAATTTTTCTGGAGTGGGTTGCCATTTCCTCCTCCAGGGGATCTTCCTGACCCAGGGATTGAACCTGCGTCCTCTGCACCTCCTGGATTGGCAGGCAGATTCTTTATCAGCGCACCACCTGGGGTTTGTATATATTTAGTGAGAGCGGTGGGCAGAGTGGATTTTGTCTGGAGCCTTAGCCATTGAGATTTGGCTGCGTAAGGTGTTGTGACCCCACATGTTCTCACCTGCTGGGACACACAAGTACATCTCACTTGAATTCTCAGAAGCATCTGTCACTGCTGACCACTCCCACCAGCAACAAAGTCTCACTCTCCTTGGTTTCTCAGAACCCCACCATTAGTGCTCTCCAGCTGACTGTTCATCACCTTGAAAGACTTCCCTTGAGCACTCCCTCACACTGTACACAAAAATAAACTCAAAATGGCTTAACGACTTAAACATAAGACCCGACACGGTAAAACTCCTAGAAGAGAATATGGGCAACACTTTCTCTGACATAAGTCACAGAAATGTTTTCTTAGGTCAGTCTCCCAAGGCAAAGGAAACAAAAGCAAAAGTAAACAAATGGGACCTAATTAAACTTAACAGCTTTTGCACAGCAAAGTAAACCATAAACAAAATGAAAAGATAACCTACAGACTGGAAGAAAATACTTGAAATTTCCGAAACATACAAGCAGCTTATACAGTTCAATACCAACAAAAACAACAAAAAAGAAACAACCCCATCAAAACTGGGCAGAAGACCTAAACAGACATTTCTCCAAAGAAGACATACAGATGGCCAATAGGCATATGAGAAGATGCTCAACATCACTATTAGAGAAATGCAGGTCAAAACTACAAAGAGGTACCACCTTACATGGGTCAAAATGGCCATCCTCAAACAACAGCCATCTACAAACAATAAATGCTGGAGAGGGTGTGGAGAAAAGGGAACCCTACTGCACTGTTGAGGAAATGTAAATTCTCCAGCCACAGTGGAGAAGAGTATTTTATTCCTATTTTTTTTCCCTTAAAAATAAATTTTAAAAAAGTTTTTCCTTAAAAAAATAGGAATAAAAATGCTATATGACCCAGCAATCCCACTACTGTGCATATACTGGGATAAAACTCTAAGTCAAAAGATACATGCACCTCTGTGTTCATGGCAGCACTGTTTACAATAGCCAGGATATGGAAGCAACCCAAATGTCTATCAACAACTGAACGGATAAAGAAGATGTGGAATATACCTTGTTCCATCCCAAGTCTTCTTTTCTTCTCCCGGGGTGACCTCATCCACTTCCCTTGATTCAGTGCTATATACTTGATTCTATATCTCTAGCCCACACCGCTTCCCTGGGCAAACATTTTCTGCAAAAAGCCAGGTAGTAAATATTTTATGGACCTCTGGCCAACACACAGCTTCAGTCGCATCTACTCATTGTCATGCATATGCAGCCAGCGGCCGGTAGTAAATGAACAGGCTGGGCTGTGCGCCCATAAAATTTTATTTACAAAACCAGGAGGCGGCCCCATGGGCTATGGTTTGCCAAACGCTGCTCTAGACCCAAATATCCAATTGCCTTCTGGGCAACTACTACGGGGGACTTTCATAAGTTCCCAGAGGTAACATGTCTCCAAGCAAGCTCATCTCATTTTTCGATCGGTTCCTTCTCAATGAAGACACCCCTCTCTACCAAGATAGACACCCTGGCATCAGCCTTGATTTCACCGCCGTTCCCCGCCCCCAGATCCAATCAGTCACAAAACCTTGTCAATTCTACTCTCTAACCACCTCCCTGATCCCATGCCCTTTCTGTTGTGCAGGTGTCTGCTTTCAGACCTCCCTAATCTGTCACTTCCTTCCTTTCTGGGCTTCCCTTGAGGCTCAGCTGGTAAAGAACCCACCTGCAATGCGGGAGACCTGGGTTCAATCCCTGGGTTGGGAAGATCCGCTGGAGAAGGGAAGGGCTACCCACTCAGTATTCTGGCCTGGAGAATTCCATGGACACAGTCCATGGACTCGGAAAGAATCGGACACGACTGAGCGACTTTCACTTTCCTTCCTTCTCTGCTCACTACACGAGGCAGGAGGATGAGGCCACTCTTCCATTTTAAGACCCTTCAAGGGTCCCTGTCGTTCTTGCTGGGGTGTAGATGCGATTCCGGCTCTTTTCCATCATTTCTGATTTGCAGCTTGAAGGACTTTGCCTCTCTTGGATGGGACCCTTGCCTCTGCGACGTTGCACGTTTATTTTCTCTGCTCAGAACAGGCTTCTCCTGTTTCTCACCGCTCCCGCTCGTCCTCTAGGGTCGGGGTCGCTTCCCCGGGAGGCGGGGTCTCACTTCCCCAGACGGGAAGCGGGGTCTCACTTCCCCAGACGGGAAGCGGGGTCTCACTCCTCCCGCCAAGCGTCCGTCCCGCTGCCGGCCCGCCTCGCAGTCCGAGCCGCGGACGCGCACCGCCCCCTCCCGGTCAGGAGGGGGATCGCGGGGGGCCGGGAGGGTTTCCCCGTGTCCCGGGCGCTCGGCACCGCGCCGGCCGCCCTGCAGACACAGCAGCGGCAAGGACTGAAGGCCGCGGCCCAGATCAGGCCTCTCTTTCCTTGAAACTCTGACCCCCACCCCCACCCCCCGCCTCCCAGCTCCACGCTTCCCTCGGGGACCTTTCGGGGCGCCTCCCTCGCAGGGTGGGTCTGGCGAGGATGCGCAGATGAGGGAGGGGTGGTTTCTTGGGGTCCAGGCGAGCTGCTGGGGCCTCTGTTAGATGGTTCACCTGCATGCAGAGATGATGGCCTCCCCTGAGCACCCAGGAGGCCCGAGCAGGCCTGAGCTCCGACGGCTCTGGATTGCAGGGCGACGTGTGGGGGGGCGGCTGTTGAGCGGAGGCATCAGCGAGGCTTGGATAATGTCTGGCTGCAGGGGGGCGGAGGCGGGCGCGTGGAGGCGGGGAGAGGGCCTGTCATCTCACTCACCCTTCTTGTGAGCCCACAGAAATCAAAGGTTGGGTTAGCCTCCCCAGTTTAGAAATTCTATAAGTTTAGATTCTCCCTGCGCAAGTTTCTATACTTGGGAAGTTCTCAAATATTGTGGAAGCATCTACATCATTCTGGGTCCTCTTAAGTATATATCCAAATATGTACTCACATGTTCAAATATATACATATATATACAAATACATACACACATATCCAAATATATACATACACGTCCACATATATACACACATATCCAAATATATACACATATTCAAATATGTACATCAGTTCAGTTCAGTCGCTCAGTCGTGTCCAACTCTTTGCGACCCCATGAACCGCAGCACGCCAGGCTGTCCATCACCAACTCCTGGAGTCCACCCAAACCCATGTCCATCGAGTTGGTGATGCCATCCAGCCATCTCATCCTCTCTCGTCCCCTTCTCCTTCTGCCCCCAATCCTTCCCAGCATTAGGGTCTTTTCCAATGAGTCAATTCTTCGGGTGAGGTGGCCAAAGGATTGGAGTTTCAGCTTCAACATCAGTCCTTCCAGTGAACACCCAGGACTGATCTTTAGGATGGACTGGTTGGATCTCCTTGCAGTCCAAGGGACTCTCAAGAGTCTTCTGCAACACCACAGTTCAAAAGCATCAATTCTTTGCCCTCAGCTTTCTTTATAGTCCAACTCTCACATCCACACATGACTACTGGAAAAACCATAGCCTTGACGAGACGGACCTTTGTTGGCAAAGTAATGTCTCTGCTTTTTAATATGCTGTCTTGGTTGGTCATAACTTTCCTTCCAAAGAGGAAGCGTCTTTTAATTTCATGGCTGCAATCACCATCTGCAGTGATTTTGGAGCCCCCCAAAATAAAGTCAGCCACTGTTTCCACTGTTTCCCCATCTATTTCCCATGAAGTGATGGGACCAGATGCCATGATCTTAGTTTTCTGAATATTGAACTTTCAGCCAACTTTTTCACTCTCCTCCTTCACTTTCATCAAGAGGTTTTTTAGTTCCTCTTCACTTTCTGCCATAAGGGTGGTGTTGTCTGCATATCTCAGGTTATTGATATTTCTCCCGGCAATCCTGATTCCAGCTTGTGCTTCTTCCAGCCCAGCGTTTCTCATGATGTACTCTGCATATAAGTTAAATAAGCAGGGTGACAATATACAGCCTTGATGTACTCCATTTCCTATCTGGAACCAGTCTGTTGTTCCATGTCCAGTTCTAACCTTTCTTCCTGACATGCATACAGGTTTCTCAAGAGTCAGGTCAGATGGTCTGGTATTCCCGTGTCTTTCAGAATTTTCCACAGTTTACTGTGATCCACACAGTCAAAGACTTTGGCATAGTCAGTAAAGCAGAAATAGGTGTTTTTCTGAAACTCTCTTGCTTTTTCTATGATCCAGCGGATGTTGGCAATTTGATCTCTGGTTCCTCTGCCTTTTCTAAAACCAACTTGAACATCTGGAAGTTCATGCTTCACTTATTGCTGAAGCCTGGCTTGGAGAATTTTGAACATTACTTTATTAGCGTGTGACACTTGCCCAAATATATACATACATATCCAAATATGTACACTTATATCCCTATATGAGAGATTTTCCAGATGGCTCAGAGGGTAAAGAATCTGCCTGCAATGCAGAAGACACAGGAGACACAGGTTCAGTCCCTGGATTGGGAAAATCCCCTGGAGAAGGAGGTAGCAACCCTCTCCAGTATTACTTGTTTGAAAAATCCCATGGACGGAGGAGCCTGGGGGCTACCGTTTATGCAGTCGCAAAGGGTTGGACATGACTGAGTGACTAAGCATATGATAGCCAAATATATACATATATATCCAAATATATACACACATATCCATATAATGTACATATATCCAAATGTATACACATATACCAAATACAAACACACATATCTAAACATAGATGTATCTCTAATATATCAAAATCTATACGTATATTTAAATATATAAAATATAGACATAAGCCTGTTTTTCTTTTCCTTTGAAATAATTATAAACACACAAGAAGTTACAAAAATACTACTGAGAGATCCAGCATAACCATCACCCAGTCACCCAGTCTCCCCCAGAGGTAGCATCTTCTTAATTATAGTTTATTATCAATTACATGGTATTGATAGTCCACAGAACTTGCTCAGATTTCACCAGCTTTTATGCACACTCATTTTTTTTTTTCCTTAAAAGATTTTAATGTTTTCGGCATGCCTTGTCTCTTCAGATACGGTGAAAAAAGACTTTTGTCGTAATTACCTTAGAGAATGATGAGTTTTAGAGATGGAGAGGATGACCTGTTTTCTCTCTGCTTGCTTTGATCTTTGGGTGCCTCTCCTGCTGACTCAGAGTGGGTTGGTTAATTATCTGGGAGTTACTATCTTCTCTGTTGATATTTTTCGCAAGCACATAACAAGTCTAATGAAGAGATGTCCGGTGAAGACACTTAAAAAAAAAACAAAACGGATAAACATGCTGGTTTCCGTAAGGACAATCAATTAAGAAATACCACCTTGCTGACCGCTGAATTGGTCACTCAGGTCTTGCTTAGAAAGTGCTCCTGGGCAGGTTACATTTTAACTCCCAAGCTCGCTGAGCGGCTCTGCTATCTCTTTACCAGGGCTCAGGGCTGATAAGCATCTCATTCCTGGTCCCAGAGCCTGAGGAACAAAAGTCAGCAAACGGGAGGAAAAGGTCGAATAAAGAAAGGACCCCCACCTCCAGATGGATGATAACATGATTCCTAGGCGATATACCCTAATAAACTTACACTGTGAAAGCACTCTGCAAACTGGCCTCAAGTGCAAAAATAAACTTGCTATGAACCCTTGCAAGACCATCCCCAAGAAAAAGAAATGCAAAAAAGCAAAATGGTTGTCTGAGGAGGCCTTACAAATAGCTGTGAATAGAAGAGAAACAAAAGGCAAAGGAGAAAAGGAAAGATATAACCATCTGAATGCACAGTTTCAAAGAATAGCAAGGAGAGATAAAAAAGCCTTCCTCGGTGATCAATGCAAAGAAATAGAGGAAAACAACAGAATGGGAAAGACTAGAGATCTCGTCAAGAAAATTAGAGATACCAAGGGAACCTTTCATGCAAAGATGGGCTCAATAAAGGACAGAAATTATATGGACCTAACAGAAGCAGAAGATATTAAGAAGAGGTGGCAAGAATACACAGAACTGTACAAAAAAGATCTTCATGACCCAGATAATCACAATGGTGTGATCACTTACCTAGAGCCAGACATCCTGGAATGTGAAGTCAAGTGGGCCTCAGGAAGCATCACTACAAACAAAGCTAGTGGAGGTGATGGAATTCCAGTTGAGCTATTTCAAATCCTGAAAGATGATGCTGTGAAAGTGCTGCACTCAATATGCCAGCAAATTTGGAAAACTCAGCAGTGGCCACAGGACTGGAAAAGGTCAGTTTTCATTCCAATCCCAAAGAAAGACAATGCTAAAGAATGCTCAAACTACCGCACAATTGCACTCATCTCACATGCTAGCAAAGTAATGCTCAAAATTCTCCAAGAAAGGCTTCAACAGTACATGAAGCATGAACTTCCAGATGTTTAAGCTGAATTTAGAAAAGGCAAAGGAACCAGAGGTCAAATTGCCAACATCCATTGGATCATCGAAAAAGCAAGAGAGTCCCAGAAAAACATCTACTTCTACTTTATTGACTGTGCCAAAGTCTTTGACTATGTGGATCACAACAAACTGTTGAAAATTCTTCAAGAGATAGGACTACCAGACCACCTGACCTGTATCCTGAGAAATCTGTATGCAGGTCAGGAAGCAACAGTTAGAACTGGACATGGAACAACAGACTGGTTCCAAATCAGGAAAGGAGTACGTCAAGGCTATATATTGTCACCCTGCTTATTTAACTTATATGGAGAGTACATCATGAGAAACGCTGGGCTGGAAGAAGCACAAGCTGGAGTCAAGATTGCCAGGAGAAATATCAATAACCTCAGATATGCAGATGATATCACCCTTGTGGCAGAAAGTGAGTCTCTTGATGAAAGTGAAAGAGGAGAGTGAAAAAGTTGGCTTAAAACTACTCAACGTTCAGAAAACTAAGATCATGGTATCTGGTCCCATCACTTCATGACAAATAGATGGGGAAACAATGGAAACAGTGACAGACTTCATTTTTTTGGGCTCCAAAATCACTGCAGATAGTGACTGCAGCCATGAAATTAAAAGACACTTGCTCCTTGGAAGAAAAGTTATGACCAACCTAGACAGCATATTAAAGGGCAGAGACATTACTTTGTCAACAAAGGTCCATCTGGTTAAAGCTATTGTTTTCCCAGTAGTCATGTATGGATGTGAGAGTTGGCCTATAAAGAAAGTTGAGTGTTGAAGAAATGATGCTTTTGAACTGAAGTGTTGGAGAAGACTCTTGAGAGTCCCTTGGACTGCAAGGAGATCCAACCAGTCCATCCTAAAGGAGCTCAGTCCTGAATGTTCATTGGAAGGACTGATGCTGAAG
The DNA here is from genome assembly GCF_019320065.1 of Cervus canadensis. NCBI lineage: Eukaryota > Metazoa > Chordata > Mammalia > Artiodactyla > Cervidae > Cervus > Cervus canadensis. The sequence goes on along the minus strand of NC_057418.1, from coordinate 31,251,381 downwards.
CTGAAACTCCAATACTTTGGCCACCTCATGCAAAGAACTGACTCATTGGAAAAGACCCTGTTGCTGGGAGGAGAAGGGGACAACAGAGGATGAGATGGTTGGATGGCATCACTGACTCAATGGACATGAGTTTGAGTAAACTCCAGGAGTTGGTGATGGACAGGGAGGCCTGGTGTGCTGCAGTCCATGGGGCTGCAAAGAGTCGGACGTGACTGAGTGACTGAACTGAGCTGATGAACCCTTGCAATGATGAAGGCATATTTTGAGCCCTTAATGAAAGTGAAAGAAACTGAATTTGCTCAGTTGTAGCTAACTCTTTGTGAGCCCATGGGCTGTAGCCCCCCAGTCTCCTCCTTCCATGGATTTTTCAGTGGATTCCTCCAATCCAATCCATGGAGTGGATTGCCAGTTCCTTCTCCAGGAGATCTTTCCGACCCAGGTATTGAACTTGGGTCTCCTTCATTGCCGGTAGATTCTTTACCATCTGAGCCACCAGGGAATCCCTTCATAGATGAATTAATGTTCTGCTGTTTTGTTTTAAAATGACATGGTCTTGGGGGAGGGGAATGCAGAGATGTTCATGATAAACAAATGACACGGTAGAGTAAGAATTAACACAAGTTTGTAAATCAACTATATTTCAATAAGATAAATTTTTAAATAATTTTAGAAAGAAATGAGCTGCCTTCCAATGACAGTTCCCAGAGGGCAGAGCCTGGGCTGAGAGGAGCTGACCCAGGGCTGGAGGAAGCTGGGGAGTCTGTGGGGAAAGGAGACAGGTACCACATCAGGTTGGCAGCGTGAGGTCCGTGCCATCTGCCCTGGGCAGATGCCACCTGGCCACAACTTCCACCTCAAGCAGGTGGGTGCAAGTGAGAACAAAGGGGCTTCTACCCCACTCCCCTGTGAACTTGGTCTTTCCTTGTGTTCAAGGTACTTTCGAGGAATTTGCCACTTTAATGCCGGGAGGGGAGGAAGCAGCTAGTTCTTCTCTTCCTATGAGAACCTGAGTGGATCTTGGTTGTGGCCCCATGCTGGGCAGAGCTTCTCTCTAATTTGGTGTCCTAAGTGCTCCCCCACCCCCTCATGACCACCTGGGTGTAGAAGTGGTCTTCACACATCTTGGGTACAAAAGTTTCCTGGAGTTCCTTTAGGTGTAGACTGCGGAGGGTAGAGACTGTGATTTGGAGAGAGATAGAGACCATTTGCACAATCCTAGAAGAATCTAGGCCTTCCAAGGTGGCGCTAGTGGTAAAGAACCTGCCTCCCACTGCAGGAGACACAAGAGACATGGGTTCAATCCCTGGGTCAGGAAGATCCCCTTGAGGAGGGCATGGCAACCCTCTCCAGTATTCTTGCCTGGAGAATCTCATGGACAGAGGAGCCTGAAGGGTCCACAGGGTCTCAGAGTCAGACACAACTGAAGCGACTTAGTACAGAAGAATCTAACACCTACTGTGTGGTCAATACATACTTAATGAATTGAACTCAATGATAATACACATCTCAGAATTTATTTGACCTGCTACACTGTACTGAGATGATCTTTTTCTTTGTCTCTTTCCTTAGCTTCTACCATTCTTTCAAGTAGAAAATGACTGATGGGGAGTTAATTGTCTTTACGGTCTTGGGCAAAAGCATGGTCCTGCGTTCCTCCCAGAGAGTCGGTGTGGGATTTCTACGCACGGTCTAGGGGAGTCCTTCTCTTTGTGCCTGCCCTGTGCCTGTGAAGCTGAGCCCCGTGGGACCGAGCTGTAATGGGAGCCTCATATCCAGATACACCATCTACACCTAAGCAACCCATCCCTCTTTCCTCTTCTTTTTCCACTGCACGAAATGAGGGCAGTAGCCACACTCCGCTTCTTGTTTACCCGTGTTCTTGCGGTGCTGCTGTATGGGGAAGGTGATGAAGAATCCGTAGTCAGAAGGACATGGAGGGCAACCTCATTCACACAATAACAGTTGTAGAACCAAATATATTCGTGCAGCTAACAAGAGTTGAAAGGGGGCAAAAGGCGTACCGCCCCATCCATAGCAGAAAAAGAGCAGAAAATGGACATTTATGCCTTTCAATAGACTGTGTCCATTGGCTTCATGCCTTGTGAGCCAAGTGACCTTGGAAAGTTAGACTTGCTCAGCCTGTCGCCTTAAGTGGGGACGATCGTAATATTGCTTGTGGTTTTAATATAGTTTTTTTGTTTATTGTTGGCTGTGCAGGTTTTTCTCTGGCTGCAGCAAGCGGGGTCTACTCTCCAGGGGCAGCGCATGGGCGTCTCATTGCCGTGGCTTCCCGTGGGCTCTGGGGCCCATGGGCTTCAGCAGTCGTGAGTCCCGGGCTCTGGAGCACAGACTCAGTAGTGGCGCGCTGGCTTAGTTGCTCCGTGGCATGTGTGGGATCTTCCCGGACCAGGGATCGAACCCACGTCTCCTGCACTGGCAGACATGTAACCAGGAAGGGTTAATTTCAAATTTACATTGGATCTGCTTCTGTGACTTTAACCCTTCTTTTGTTATTGTAAACATACATAATGGCCTGCTCAGGGAGATAACCTGAGCTGCCCACCTGTGAAGGACTGTAAGGAAGTGAGAGACAGAAGAAGGGGACGACGGAGGATGAGAGGGTTGCATGGCATCACCGACTCGATGGACATGAGCTTGAGCAAGCTCCAGGAGTTGGTGATGGACAGGGAAGCCTAGAGGGCTGCAGTCCATGGGGTCACAAAGAGTCAGACACGACTGAGCGACTGAACTGAACCAGAGGAAGTAAAACGAACGCATTCTCATGCTTGAGGCTTGCCATTCTAGGGGACATTTGCAAGGACTGAAAAGTCTTTCTGCTTTGCTTCCTCACCTCTCTGGGGGTGATCCATCATTTATGGACCCATCTTTTATGGATCTGATGCACGAAAGAACCTGGCAACCAGGCCCTGCCAAGACGGCTATTTTGAGGTGATAAACTGCCATCTTCTCAGTCAGCCAGGCCCCCCTGATTAAAGTCTTTCCTTGCCTCAGCCCCTCACCTCTCGGATTCATTGGCCTGTCGTGCGGCTGGCAGAGCGAGCTTGGACTCAGTAACAGGTGGACCCTCTACCACTGCACCACCAGGGAAGCCCCAGTATTGCTGTTTGGAAGATTTTAATGAAACTATGCAGGAGGTCTGGCATAGGAAAGTTCTCAGCACATGTTAGCTACTGTTGTAAGTTTTGTTTTACCCAAAATAAAGCGAAAGAAGGAAGAGGGAAGGAAAGAAGAGAAAGTGGAAAAGATGGGCCAGGGGGTGGGTGTGCAGGGAGGCAGAAGCAGCCTGGGGCAGCCAGGGTGGGGGTGGGCAGTCTCCACCACTTCCCAGCATCTATTGCAGACTCCGCTGTTAACATTTTGTAAGATCCTCCCGTCCAGGTAATGTTTGATCCCTCAGAGCACAGTGGCCATGGGCCTCCAGGAGAATGATTAACTCTGTGTGATTATTTTGTTTGCAAGCGCGTTTCCTCTCATGTAAGTCAATAACATCTTGGGATTGGGACACACTGTTTTCGGGACGCGGCTGGCCAGTCCCAAAATGGAACATAAGGAGGTGGTGTTCCTACTTCTCTTATTTCTGAAATCAGGTAAGACTTAAAGATTTGCTTTTTCACTTGAATCAATAATTTTTTTCCTAGCAATATATTAAAAATAAAGCCATCATCGTTTTATGGGCAACTTGCTGAATTTAGCTTTTGATTCATCAGATTCCCAGTTCAGCATCTAAGATGGAGGAATTCTTCAAGAAATAAGGTTTGTTTCCCTTATGTGAATGCTGGAGACAAGTGGACAGAGAAAATAATGAATGATGGTTTCAGTATAAAAGATGGATCCCAAGTGATGGTTATTTAGTTGAAAAAAATAGCCCAGAGTGCTAACAACTCCAAAAGTTGTTGGTCTCTTTGCCTGGTTCTCAGTTTCATTAAGCTAGACCATATTTGTTAAGGTTTCGTATTCTCCTGACTTTCAAATGTGAACAACGAAATATCTCTGACCACGATCTTTGACCAGAGTGGTTGTGTTGACATATTCCCTGTTAGGGAAGGTCTTTACTACATCTTAACTTGCTTCTTATGCCTGGAGAAATCACAGGCATTGATTAGTCAGGCGATGTACATACAGTAATTCAACAAATCTCTATTGAGTGCCTGAGATAGAGTGGTACTTTTTCATCCATCCATACACATGTGTGTCCATTATCATCACCAGCTTATTTAGCAGATACAACAGGTATTTTAATAGACTTATCCTCGTTTTATAGATGAGGAAATCTGTAGTTAGGAAAATCACATTATTTGCCTATTGACCAAACTCCCAAAACCAGGAAGTGAAGAAACCAGGACTTCAGTCAGGGCTTTCCGAGAAGGAATCCAATGGTTCTCACTTTTTCAACTTTAAACCTTCTTTAAAATATTCTAAGCATGTCTTTGAGGCTCTTTTTTTTTTTTCTTTTTACAGTTTTATTGAGATATAATTCACATACTACACAATTCACACATTTGAAGTGTATAATGTAATAGATCTTACTCAGTATTTAGAGTTGTGCAACTATCACAGGACCTTTTAGAACATTTTTATTGCCCTCAGACTTTAAAATGGATGGCATCACCAACTCTATGGACAGGAGTTTGAGCAAGCTCCAGGAGTCGGTGATGGACAGGGAAGCCTGGTGTGCTGTAGTCCATGGGGTTGCGAAGAGTCGGACATGACTGAGCAACTGAACTTAACTGAAACTTTAAAAATAAACATAAGGGATGATTGATGTTGATGTATGGCAAAAACCAACACAATATTGTAAAGCAATTATCCTTCAATGAAAAATAAATATATTTTTAAAAAGCAAACACAAGAACTCTATAAAATATATCCTATAAAGACTGAAATTAGATCTTTTCAAGAGTTCTCAGAAAGTAGAGCAGGCCAGAATATAAATGATTTTTTATACGTTATATATTATAATATATATTATATATAAATAAAATATATTTTATATATTGTAAAAATTTCTATTTTTATTATCCTTTAATTAATTTACCTTTAATTATGTTATTATGTTTCATAGTATATACCTGCTGAGACCTACCTTAGAAGCAGATATGACAAAGAAATATCTGAAAAAGGAATAAATTTTCTTCTCTCTTGATTGAAAATCCCCATATTTTCTTTCTTTAGTTCTAGGGCTCATTTGACAGTGGGTTATAATACAGTTTATTTATTGACCAAGAAATATTAGAGAAATCTTTTCAGTAAGAAAATTATTTTTATATTCTAGACTGAATGTGGATGTATATTATGAGTAAAACAAGTATAGTTTATGAATAATGTGGGCTTTTAAAAAAATCACAGTAGTGTGTATATGTGCCCCCATGCTTATGTGATTCAAAGAAAAGACTTGGCAGTTTATGAAATGCGAACTGCTTATCTGCCTCTCACTAAGAACTGCTGTAGAAGGAGATATTTCCCCCCCTTTCCTGTAAGGGTGAGATGATTTGAGAGAATAGCATTGAAGCATGTATACTACTGTATGTAAAATAGATGACCAGTGCAAGTTCGATGCGTGAAGCAGGGCACTCAATTCTGATGCTCTGGGACCAGCCAGGGGGATAGGGTGGGGAGGGAGGTGGGAGGGGGGTTCAGGATGGGGGACACATGTGTACCTGTGGCCGATTCATGTTGATGTACGGCAAAACCCCCCACAATATTGTAATTATCTTCCAATTAAAATAAATTAATTTTAAAAAAGAAAAGAAAAAAACAGTTATACCCTGATCTATAGAAATTACCAAAGCACAACAGTTTCTGGAAAGGAGAGCTCAGATTGGGAGAAAAATTCAGGATGAAGACCTGAGCGTGGGTCTAAATATGCATTTCTTTATAGTCTTGATACATATATCGAAAGCTTTTTGGTATATTAAGCTACATCTGCTGCTGCTGCTGCTGAGTCGCTTCAGCCGTGTCCGACTCTGTGCGATCCCATAGACTGCAGCCCACCAGTCAATGCCTATTCGAGGGTGGAAGGATCCATGCTTCCAGTTTGGAGAATCTTAGGTTGAGGAAGAAAAAGCAGAGTCAGGGAGAGCGTGGGCTCCGGGAATGGCTTTGTCTCATTCTGGGACAGTGCATCACCCCTGAGCAAGGCATGTGTCCAAGGTGGTCAGGGATGGCCCTTCTGAGAAACAGCATCTGGCCCTTAATGATCCTTCCTACTGGATCATTTTCATCAGTATCCAAATAAGTTCCTGAATGTCTCATCTTAAAAAAATTTCCCAGAGGACCTAGAGGTGGTCATACTAACTGAAGTAAGTCAGACAGAGAAAGACAGATATCATATGATATCACCTATACGTAGAATCTAAAAAAAGATGATGCAGATGAAGTGGTTTGCAAAGCAGAAATAGACTCATGGACATAGAAAACAAACTTCTGATTACCAAAGCAGAAGTAAGGTGGAGGTATAAATTAAGAGTCAGGGATTAGCATATATAAAGTATATGTTATATCTTGGGATATAACACCATGGAATTCTCCAAGCCAGAATACTGGAGTGGGTAGCCTTTCCCTTCTCCAGGGGATCTTCCCAACCCAGGGATCGAACCCAGGTCTCCCACATTGCAGGCAGATTCTTTACCAGCTGAGCCACAAGGGAAGCCCCACTTTGGGACACTATATAAAATAGATAAATGGGGACCTACTGCTGTGGCTCAGGGAACAATACTCAATAGCTTGTAATGACCTATAATGGAAAAGAATCTAAAAAAGAATATGCATGTATAACTGAATCACTTTTCTGTACACTTGAAACGAACACAACATTGTAAATCAACATTTTAAATAAAAATATTAAAATATTAAAACTTTAAAAATAAAAATATTAAAACATTCCTGAGACTTCATATGGCCTCTAGGAGATGCTCCTTTCACAACCAGGCTTCTGAAAAGACTTGTCCTCCCAAGACGTTCACAGCGCCTGTCCTGGTCACTCTTCAACCTGCTCACTTGGGCTTTGGTCTCCACTCTGCCCCCTAGAGCGGTCAAGGTTGCCAGGTTGCCTAATCCCATTTAGGCAAACTTTAGGAAACTGCCGTCTCCAGTGTGTTAACCTCTTTTTAGCCCCTCACGCTATGAGCATGGCTGGTGTTCCATTCCAAAGGATGGAGGGGAGCCCTTCGAGGCGTGAAATAGAGCCACGGCTGTCTCAGGGGCCATGTTGGCCCCCGGATCACTGAGTTCTCTTGGCAGCCCTGTGGTGGGACCGCGGCTGGGCACCCCCTGGCCACCCTCTGCAGTAGCCAGGGGCAGAGCGACCTTCAGACAGACTTTTTGACTCAGATTCTATCTCAGAAGAAAATCGAGACCATTGTTTGTACCAGAATTTTGTGCAGTTACCTCAGAAACGCCAGAAAACTGTTATCATTGAGCCCCAAATGGTTATTTTTACTAAGCCTAGTAAAAAAATGACCCTGTATTATGGTCAAGCTTTAGCCCAGGTCTTATTTCTTCTCAACATCATCAGCTCAACAAAGTTTTTGTATCTGGTGATGGAACCATTCAGAGAATGCCTGTCCATTAGTTTAAGCAACACTGTCACAACTGAAGTTTGTACTGTGGGAAATCAAATAATGGCCTCCAGGTTCTATTTAAAAAGTTATTACCAACCTAGACAGCATATTAAAAAACAGAGACATTACTTTGCCACAAAGGTCCGTCTAGTCAAAGCTATGGTTTTTCCAGTTGTCATGTATGGATATGAGAGTTGGACCATAAAGAAAGCTGAGTGCCGAAGAATTGATGCTTTTGAACTGTGGTGTTGGAGAAAACTCCTGAGAGCCCCTTGAACTGCAAGGAGATCCAACCAGTCCATCCTAAAGGAGATCATTCTGGGTGTTCATTGGAAGGACTGATGCTGAAGCTGAAGCTCCAATCTTTTGGCCACCTGATGAGAAGAACTGACTCATTGGAAAAGACCCTGATGCTGGGAAGGCTTGAAGGCAAGAGGAGAAGGGGATGACAGAGGATGAGATGGTTGGATGGCATCACTGACTCGATGGACATGAGTTTGAGTAAACTCTAGGAGTTGGTGATGGACAGGGAGGCCTGGCGTGCTGCAGTCCATGGGGTCACAAAGAGTCAAACGCAACTGAGTGACGGAACTGAACTGAGGTTCTATTTAGACCCAGGGATGGACAAATCATCATCAAAATTGCCCAAGGGTGGTCTCCTAGTTCTCCATCATGACATGCAATTACTAGAAACAGATCAAATTTTTTCTTGTTTAAGGTTTCATACCCATTAACATAGTAATGTGAAAATTGTTAAATTGTTCTAATCCATTAACCTAGCAATCCAAACAACCTTTTAACATCGTGCCATCTAGTCATGGAATTGTTTTCCTAGTTAGTCATTTGTATTCACAACCACCCAGTTGCTTCCAATAGAGCAGCAAATTTTACTTGGTTGATGCAAAGCGAATAATTTACAAATTCATGATAATTAATTATCAGCAGTGTTGGTGCATTAATCAATTGCTGCATTTTAATTTTACTTTTGTAGGTCTCGGAGACCTCCTGGATGACTATGTAAATACCCAGGGAGCTTCCCTGCTTAGTTTGAGTCGGAAGAACATGGTGGGAAGAAGCATAGAGGATTGTGCAGCAAAGTGTGAGGAGGAGACAGACTTCATTTGCAGGTATGTTCCTGGTAACTGCACCTACGCAGAACTCCTGTTGATTGAGACACATTACATTGATCACAAGAAATTTGCTCAGGGATTTATCATTGAAAATAGGATTTAAGAGGAATTTCATGAGGTTGGAGTGTGGAATCTGTATTGGCTCCCGGTATCTGAAACCATAGTTTCTTGTGAAAGTTCATTAGTGTCCTTTTAGAAAAATGCCCCCAAAGGAAATTATTTAACACTTGACATCAGCAGCTATTGTTATGGCTGTAGCTTTTTAACATCATTGTTAGTAAATATTTATTGAGGATCATGTGACTGGAAGTGTCCTAGACCTTAAGGAGCCATGAAGCATAGATCCAGTGATCTGATATATATATATATATATATATATATGATAGCTTTTATATAAGATATATAAAATCAGTATATATGATAGATTTTTGTGTAGATCTGAAAGCCAGTGCTTGCCCTTTTGTATTTATGGTGCCACAGAAACTGGATAAAATGTAAAAAATTAAAAAAAAATACAGCCAATGTGAGATATTGATAAAATCAGTATGTGCTCTGTTAAGATTCAGAGGAAATAACAACCCCAAGAGCTGAGAAAACCGGGGAAGGCCTGGGGTGGAGTGGGGGGAGCTGAGCTGGGCTTCGAAGGGTGAAATCTCGGTAAACGGCGACCGGGTGGGAAGGATTCTAGGCAGAGGGCAGCCTGGCTGGGCACCTGTGAGACGGACCACGTCAGCTGATGCAAAGGTTTATGTAAGAGATGGGGCTGGAAAGGAAGCCTTGGACGACTTTGATGCCAGGCCCAATACTCACCCAGGACGAGTGCAGGGCTGGGGGTGCGTGAGGGAAGTGGGTAGAATCAGAGGCATTGTCAAGCGGGAAGGTAGAGGCGTCCATGTGGACCGTCTTGGGAATGGGTTCAAAGAAGCTCAGTTGCTTCTTTCCCACACAAAGCAGATATTCTGGCGCTTCATTAAGAAAAACGGGTGCAGAAAGAATAAAGCAGTTAAAACAGAAAGAAAATGGGGAGGGGAAGAAGGTAAAGGTAGAAGAGAAAAAAGAATATCTACCATGGTGCTGCATTCTTTCAAAATGGTGCCAGGTTGAATTGAAAGTAAGTTCTGAGCTCCTCCATTCATCCAAAGTTGTCTGTAAAACTTCGCTTTACACAAAGGAAATAGAGTGGTGTTTAAATTCCTTTAAACAAAGGGCTAGAGCAGTGTTTTCTGTTTCTCTTCTGCAGGGCATTCCAGTATCACAGTAAAGAGCAACAATGTGTCATAATGGCTGAAAACAGCAAGACCTCCCCCGTCTTTAGGATGAGGGATGTCATTCTATATGAGAAGAGAAGTATGTACAATGTTTTTTTCCTCCTTCTTCTGTCTTTCTCTTTCTTCTTGTCCTTCCCCTCTCCCTTCCCTCCCCACCAGCCCAGTTACTATCTGTAATTTATCAGACCAGAAAATGGAGGAGCTATGGTGCATTGAAAATGAACTTGGAGTCAGAAGATTTGGCCACTAACCCACAATGCCAACCTGAATATATTATATCACCTTTTAGGTTTCCTTCCTCTTGATTTCAAAACGCAGGGATTGGATTTACAAAATCACTTCTGCCTCTAGGACCCTGAAAATAAGATACTAAATAATACCTTATTTAAAGATATTAAAATATTAAGATATTTTAATTTATTCTAAGATATTAAGATTTAAATATTAAGATATTTAAATATCTTATTTAAAGATATTAAATAACAAAGATATTTTCTTCTTATTTTTAAGAAGAAAAGAGAGAGTACACAAGTTCCTTATAATCTTGGTTTTTTTGTTCTGCGGGGACCACCATCTGTGGTCTGAAGCCTGGAGCAGTAGCAAAACTGAGGTGTTTTCAATCTGCAGTAACATTAAAATAGAGACAGTATCCTTCATTTTACTCTTACATGTTCTACTTTTCTTTCTGTCATGGCCTATATTTCCCATAGTCTCTAAAATGGTGCAGAAATTTGAAAATGTGCAGAAGTTGCAGCTCATTTTTGAGAGTTTCCTTAAAAACTCTGGATCCTTCATTGTTTAGGACCACGGATGGCCTAGATTCCTGCAGAAATTGTGTGGCTTTTTGGACATGCACAAGTTCATTAAGTCTGTACGAAGATTCAAGTGACTTACGATGCTTTTGCAGCTACTTCCCATTCTCTGTTGTTGGAGAGGTGTCAGGACTATTTTGATAGCGGTTTTGCTCTCCAAATATTCTGCATCACAAGTGTTGAAGACAACAAGAAACATCCTATTTCACGTATTCTTGACAACCGCTTGCACGTTCTCTCGAGTTTTCCCACCAAACTCTTAAGATTTTGAGAGGTGTTTTTTAGGTCAGGATTATATCTACATGGTGGTTCATCTTAGCTTTAAATAGCTGTGCACCTGTTAACCTCACTCCGGGTCCACTGTTGAGCTCTAACTCTTGAGTCTAAAGTGCAGATTAAATCTGAAGTTTATCTGTGGACGTTATTAGTTCTTGCAGTTAGTGAGTAAAGGAAGAGATATATGGGCTTACCCAGTCTATCAGACATTTAAAAAATGCTGGTGGGATTCTCTGTGCAAACGCTACCATTTAAGCATGTCCTCTGTAAACGGTTAACCAGAAGGATCAAGGGGGTGACCGCTAGGCTTCGTTTGGCTAGTTGAAGAGTTGCCTGTTTTCAGGGTGACGGAAAGGAGCCAAAGGTTATACAAACTGTGGCGGGTACAGACAAACAAAAGAGAGGGAAAGAGTCAAAAGTCAGTCATTTTGGGGTGTTTGTTTCTTTACTGTGGAATATCGACCCGCTGCAAAATCACCTGCCAGGGTGCTTCTGGGAACAGTCAGTGTCAGATCAGTTTCACCCCCACTGGCCACCAGGGCCATTGCCGCCACTTGGGTCTAAAGCCGCCCTCATCACCGCAGCGGCTGGTCCAGAACAGCCCTGCTTCGAAGCCTCAGTGCTCTTAGAAGAAAGTCCAAATACTCACCAGTTGCTACTGGGCGCTGTGTTACTCAGCCTACCTCGCGTGCTGGGCTGATGTCTATGCCTCCTGCAGGCGGGGCACAGGCTTTTTCATCCTGACCCTCCTCTGTTCTTCCGGCTCCTCATCACCCAAGTTGCAGCTCGCGGGTCCCCTTCCCTGACCCCTGGCCTCCGGAATACCTTGCTTACCTTTTTGATAAGCGTAACATATCGACTGTCATCATATATCTCAATGAAGATATATCTGTAATCTTTAAACAGAGTGTTGGATTTAAAGCAGCAGTTACTATAGGTGTGTTAGAAGTATTCTACCCAGATAATTGATCAATTAATTTAAAGCATTGACATGTAGACACTGTGTGCTAAGTTGCCTCTGCCATGTCCGACTCCTTGCTATCCTATGGACTGTAGCCCACCAGACTCCTCTGTCCATGGAATTTTCAGGCAAGGATATTGGAATGGGTTGCCATTTCCTATTCCAGGGAATCTTCCCGACTCAGGGATTAAACCTGCATCTCTTATGTCTCCTGCATTGTCAGGCAGGTTCTTCACTACTAACGCCACCTGCAAAGCCCAAGATCACAGAACCGGGCTCCCTGTGTAATAGAGCAGCTTCCCACTATTTATTTTACACATAAAACACCATCATGTGCAAAATAGATTGCTCATGGAAAGCTGAGGGAGCTCAGTGCTCTGCGATGACCCAGAGGGATGGGATGGGGGGTGGGGTGGGAGGGAGACTCAAGAGGGAGGATTATATATATATATGTATGTATAAACATACTTAGGGCTGATTCACATTGTTGAATGGTAGAAACTAACCCAGCATTGTAAAATAAGTATCCTCTATTAAAAAATATTAAGTGGGGAATCATAATGGATGATACAAACATACTTTAAATCTTTTATATTTTCTTTGAAAACACGAGCTTATGCTGGTACCTTTGGACATAAAACAGAGGTGTTTTTTCTTTGAATCCGGGGACCACCAACAGAAGTTATCTAGAGCATTTCTTGTATAAACCATACTCATGAATTATCTACCATAATCTGTCCTTCTCTTTGAAGTTGAGCAAGTCTAGAGACACCCATTAATCAATCTGACTGTAAAATTCCTTTATATTTTCATGCTTCCCCTCCCCTCAGACTCATATCAACAACAGGAAGGGACTGCTCTCAGTGGGTTTGGTAACAATTTGTTTTGACTGCCTCCTGTGGCCTGGGGGATCTTAGTTCCTCGACCAGGGAAGGAACCTGTGTCCCCTGCAGTGGGAGCACAGAGTCTTCACCACTGGACCACCAGGGAAGCCCCTTGAAAACAATTTAAAAAACTACCCTACTCTTTCAACTACTTGAAACCATTTATCTTAGTTTATTTAAAAAAAAACCCTCCCTCCCCTCCCCCATTCATTTCTCAGTTTAGATCATCTGTAATCAAATAGAGCTGTATCAAAAGTTTTGGAAATAAAAACAACTGACTCTTGGTAAGCGTATAACCCAACTGGTAGGAACAGAGCAGGTCAGCACTCCCGAAGGTGGCCTGCCAGCCACAGACGCCCATCCTGCCGCATGTGGGCCGTAGGGGGACCCCTGGCAGTGTGTTTTAAAGGCAGGATGGGGCCCACTGGGTAACCAGCAAGTTGTTTAAATGGAGGCTGGTTGAGAGCATCTTCTGTAAATGCTGAGGGTAGACCACAACTGCATTACCCCATTTGGTTCTTTTTTCACACTTAAAATACCACCGTGAACCTAGAAATGGCTTGCATCTTTTTCAGCCTCTGCAGGTCTGCCCATTCCACGAAGAAGCCCTCACCCCTTCCCATCCACTCCCTCACGATGCTATTTATTTTCTCTGTTACACATGTTGCCATGAGGTTGTCTATTTCACAATCCGTGTCCTTGAATACCTTCTGTACCTGGCGCCTCAGACTCCACTGGGATGTAAGCGCCACTCGGGCAGGACCTGTGCGGTTCCTACTCCAAGCGTCCCCAGCACCCCCTGCACGCAGCATCTGCCTGGCACGCGGAAGGGCAGGAGCTCTGGATAAAGGAGTCAGCGCCCCACCCTTAACTACAATTCTTTGTTGTTGTTGTTTGGTTGCTTTAGTCATGTCTGACTCTTTTGCGGCCCCATGGATTGCACCCCACCAGGCTCCTCTGTTCATGGAATTGTCCAGGCAAGAACACTGGAGTGGGTTGCTATTTCTTTCTCTGGGGATCCTCCTGACCCAGGGACTGAGCCCACATCTCCTGCACTGGGAGGCAGATTCTTTACCACTGACCCAGCAGGGAAGCCTGCGGTAACGCTCACACAGACTGCCTTTTTAGATAGCGGGTAACCGTGTCCTCTCTTACAACATGATCAAGCAGTGCAACGCTTCCTCGTGATTTCTTGTCGTTGTTGTGAAAGGGTTTGACCACTGTTTGGGCTTCCTTGCAGTCTACATGTTGGAGTGCAAGACCGGAAACGGGAAGACCTACAGAGGGACCAAAGCCAAAACGAAAACTGGTGTCACCTGTCAAAAATGGAGCGCCACTTCCCCACACGTACCCAAGTAAGACTGCTCTTTTGTCTCCGTGTTCACCTCTTGTACTCAGAACGACTCCATTACTTCCTGCTCAAACCAGAACATGTGACTAGCAAGTATGGGGAGAATCTTACTGATGCTGGTGCAGATCTGTTCAATAATTGGTGGCATAAAAGCAGAAAACGGCTGCTTTCCATTCATTCTTGTGTATATGCTTTTTGGGGGGAAGATTTAAAACAATAAAAAAAGAACAATAAATTCTAGAACATGAATTCTAGGCTGAGACGGAGAAAAGACAAAAGATGATGATGTTTACAATTGAATCAGTCTAAATCAAACATTTGTTCACATCAATACTGCGGAAAACAGATTATCTTGCAACTTGCCTATTATCTATTTTAATGTCATTCTTTATACTTTGCCCAATGTGGTATTAGGTGATATTTAATTCTCATGAACAATGCTTATCAAGTGGGAATTTAGTGTCTATGATCCTTCTCACTCTCAAACAAATCATCTTTAGCCATCCTTATGAGTTGGGCTTCCCTGGTGGCTCAGTGGTAAAGAATCCGCCTGCCAATTCAGGAGACAAGGGTTCGATCCCAGGGTCAAGAAGATCCCCTGGAGAAAGAAATGGCAACCCATTCCATTATTCTTGTCTGAAAAATCCCATGAACAGAAGAACCTGGTGGGCTACAGTCCATGGGGTCGCAAAGAGTCGGGCACAGCTGAGAGACTTAGCAACAACAAAGAGATGAAGTCTCATATTCCCAGCACATTAAGGCTTATTGAGATGAAAAGAACAAACCAAATGGCCAAGTCATAGAATGGCAAGGATCTGAGAGAGAATCTTGGTCATCTATACCCCAGCCAATGAGGAAACTGAAGTCCCAAGAGCACTAAATCTACCAAAAACAGGTACACAGGAGAACCAGAAGCAAAATCTGCCATTTTAGATTTGAAGTCTTAGGTTTTTAACGCAATTTCTTATTGCAACACAGCAGCTTATCCCTGAAAATGAGCTTCACTCCGTCCTCCCACTCTCCCATTAATTCTAGACGCACCTCAGAGGGGACGTGGAGTTTGGCATCAGACAGATCTGACTTTAAACTCTTGAGATGCTATTTATTAACTGCTCAAGCATAGGTGAGATTTGATCTGTTTCACATGGCTGTGCCTCAGTTTTCTGATCTGGGAAGTGGGAATAATAACACCTTCCTGATAGGGATTTTTATTGACTACATTAGAGAATGTATAGAGAGATGCCTCATGCAGAGTTCACACAGACAAAATGGTCTTAACATCTATTATTTTTACAGAGAGAAGGGCAACTGACAAAAGCAGGTGTTTGGCATGTCTCATGAATTTGGCAGGCTTTGAGGGCTTTATATTTCTACTGTGCATAAGATGCTTTGACTCTACTTCTAAGACTTGGCTGTTCACACAATAATAACAGTGATATTAACTACTCTACTGAACAGGCTATCAATAGAGACACTGACAACTGGGTACAAATGCTATTGCACACAGCTGAAATGTAGTTGGATTTTCAGTTCAGTTCAGTCACTCAGTCATGTCTGACTCTTTGGGACCCCATGGACCGCAGCACGCCAGGCCTCCCTGTCCATCACCAACTCCTGGAGTCCACCCAAACCCATGTCCATTGAGTAGGTGATGCCATCCAACCATCTCATCCTCTGTTGTCCCCTTCTCCTCCTGCCCTCAATTGTTCCCAGCATCAGGGTCTTTTCAAATGAGTCAGCTCTTCGCATCAAGTGGCCAAAGTATTGGAGTTTCAGCTTTAGCATCAGTCCTTCCAATGAACACCCAGGACTGATTTCCTTTAGTATGGACTGGTTGGATCTCCTTGCAGTCCAAGGGACTCTCAGGAGTCTTCTCCAACACCATAGTTCAAAAGCATCAATTCTTCGGTGCTCAGCTTTCTTTATAGTCTAACTCTCACATCCATACATGACTACTGGAAAAACCATAGCCTTGACTAGACAGACCTTTGTTGACAAAGTAATGCCTCTGTTTTTTAATATGCTATCTAGGTTGGTCATAACTTTCCTTCCAAGGAGTAAGCGTCTTTTAATTTCATGGCTGTAGTCACCATCTGCAGTGATTTTGGAACCCAAAACAATAAAGTCAGCCACTGTTTCCACTGTTTCCTCATCTACTTGCCATGAAGTGATGGGACCAGATGCCATGATCTTAGTTTTCTGAATGTTGAGCTTTAAGCCAACATTTTCACTCTCCTCTTTCACTTTCATCAAGAGGCTCTTTAGCTCTTCTTCACTTTCTTCCATAAGGGTGGTGTCATCTGCATATCTGAGGTTATTGATATTTCTCCTGGCAATCTTGATTCCAGCTTGTGCTTCATCCAGCCCAGCATTTCCCGTGATGTACTCTACATATAAGTTAAATAAGCAGGGTGACAATATACAGCCTTGACGTACTCCTTTTCCTGTTTGGAACCAGTCTGTTTTTCCATGTCCAGTTCTAACTGTTGCTTCCTGACCGGCATACAGATTTCTCAAGAGGCAGGTCAGGTGGTCTGGTATTCCCATCTCTTTCAGAATTTTCCACAGTTTACTGTGATCCACACAGTCAAAGGCTTTGGCATAGTCAATAAAGCAGAAATAGATGTTTTTCTGGAACTCTCTTGCTTTTTCGATGATCCAATGAATGTTGGCAATTTGATCTCTGGTTCCTCTGCCTTTTCTAAAACTAGCTTGAACATCTGGAAGCTCACGGTTCACGTATTGCTGAAGAACTGGCTTGGAGAATTTTAAGCATTACTTTATTAGGGTGTGAGATTAGTGCAATTGTGCGGTAGTCTGAGCATTCTTTGGCATTGCTTTTTTTTTGGGATTGGAATGAAAACTGACCTTTTCCAGTCCTGTGGCCACTGCTGAGTTTTCCATATTTGTTGGCATATTGAGTGAAACACTTTCACAGCATCATCTTTCAGGATTTGAAATAGCTCAACTGGAATTCCATCACCTCCACTAGCTTTGTTTGTAGAGATGCTTCCTAAGGCCCACTTGACTTCTCATTCCAGGATGTCTGGCTCTAGGTGAATGATCACACCATCATGATTATCTGGGTCGTAAAGATCTTTTCTGTACAGTTCTTCTGTGTATTCTTGCCACCTCTTCTTAATATCTTCTGCTTCTGTTAGGTCCCTACCATTTCTGTCTTTTATTGAGCCCATCTTTGCATGAAATGTTCCCTTGGTATCTCTAATTTTCTTGAAGAGATCTCTAGTCTTTCCCATTCTGTTGTTTTCCTCTATTTCTTTGCATTGATTGCTGAGGAAGGCTTTCTTATCTGTCCTTGCTATTCTTTGGAACTCTGCATTCAAATGGGAATATCTTTCTTTTTCTCCTTTGCTTTTCACTTCCCTTAAGTATGAATAGTATGAGTAGTTGAATGACACAATCTCAAACCACAGTTGGGAAAGAGAAGGGGTCTTATCCTACCCTGCTGATAACACACTGATTTTTAAAATATAGTCAAAGTGATTCTTTTCCATCCTCTGCAGCTTTTCGCCTGAAAAATTTCCTCTAGCGGGACTGGAGGAGAACTATTGCAGGAATCCAGACAATGATGACAAAGGGCCCTGGTGTTACACCACAGATCCAGACAAGAGATTTGACTACTGCGACATTCCCGAATGTGAAGGTCAGGGATGGCTCTAGGAAAAGTTTTCCTATTCTGCCCGTTATGTGTGGAGCAATTTGCTGTAAATTGATTATCTATGGGGATATTAATAATAATTACTGCTGTGTTTGACATCATCAAGTAATATATGACCTCTGGGAAAAGACAAAAATTTTGCACAATTTCCATTATGGATCTAAATTATCTTTATTAACATGTGGTTCAACAGGGACAAATATAAAATTAGATGTAAACTCTAGATGCAAACTTCTTATGCTTAAAGCTCTGACACAGTTTAAGCCAGAAACATATTTGCATTTCAGCTGTTAACATAAAACCACAAAATCAATACAATTCAAATACAGATTAATTTAACATGGTAGACTTTGTCATGTTGTTGGAACCAAGCAATGAAACAGTTTTAAGTCAGCAATCTATTGTTTCAATGGAACAATCAATTTAAGAGCATGTTTCAAAAGTCAATGTTAAAAGAATGTAAAATATCCTATGGGAAAATGTTCTCTACTTCATATTTCCTGCCACATTTATTGATGCAACAGGGCAGTGAATGAAGGTGGGATTTGCATAACCACGTGGATTGAGTATGTACTGGGTGATGGCTCAGTTTCCCATCACTTCCTCTATTCCAACCATGGGCATTCTTTATTTATTTGTACACTGTGTTATGAGGGCATTTGGCCCTTTACTGACATGAGAGTATCCTTTTTATATCTGGTCTGCTTCCATTTTCCTTATTGCCACATAAAAATTAAAGTCTTATATTCTTCTGCCATATCACATTATATTAAGAATTGCAAAGTTCCCATTTTACAGGGATGCAAGAAAGAAAAACAACCAGCATGCTTCTCAATAACAATAAAAAGAGAAGCATTGTCCCTTTAGGTGAATATTGTTCCTCTCTCGAGGTCACGAACACAAGCAAAAACCCTGGCACTAAAATCCTGAGAGGCTGCCGGCTTCTTTGGCAGTTACCCAGACAATCAGAGAGAGCTTCCCGGTGGCTCGGTGGGAAAGAATCTGCCTGCCAATGCAGGAGACACAGGAGATGCGGGTTCCATCCCTGGGTTGGGAAGATCCCCTGGAGGAGGAAATGGCAACCCACTCCAGTATTCTCGCCTGGAAAATTCCACGGACTGAGGAGCCTGGCAGGCTGCAGTCTACGAGGTCACAAAGAGTGGGACATGACTGAGCAAGCATGCATTCAATCAGAATAATTCCATAGGAATTTTTTGGAAGAGAGACCACAAATATTAAAAAATTCTAGTAGAGAATTTACAGACTCCTGAGATTATATGCAATCTCTCCCCACAACCACCAGGGACCAATACATGTAGCCAACCTTGAAGACAAAGTATTATGGAGTTGCTGGGTTTGGTCAAGACTGTAATAGTCAAGAAGGTATTGACCATATCTGCTAATTCTACCATTTGAAAAAGAGAATGACATTTTAGATTGTATTAGAAAATTAAGCCTTTATGGCCAATTTTGTTGCTAGGTGATTGTTGGAAAATTATCAACGAACAAGTGGCAAAGGTATTTGAGACATTTCTAGTGAGAGTCTAGTCTTTACCCTTTTTTGCTTCATTCATTTCTATTTCTTTCTTCCTTTCTTTCCATTCTTCCCAGTTGAATGTATGCATTGCAGTGGAGAAAACTATGAGGGCAAGATTGCCAAGACCAAGTCAGGACGTGACTGCCAGCCTTGGGACTCTCAGCTCCCACATGCCCATGGATATATTCCTTCCAAGTAAGTCTCACTGGCAGTGAAACTGGATGTTTAAGCCTCTGCAATGCTATGGGTAATTTAATATTATTTAGGTATTTTAGCATTCTTCAAAAAGTGAACACACCTGATGTTTCTTAATTTCAAAGTTTGCATTTCCCTACGTGACCGCAAAAGAAGTATACATTCTTTTTTTAAAATTTTTTTAATTGAAGGATAAGTGTTTTACAGAATTTTGCTGTTTTCTGTCAAACCTCAACATGAATCAGCCATAGGTATACATATATCCCCTCCCTTAGAAGTATGCATTCTTACTAGTCAAAATGTGGTCCATGGAAGAGTGCTGTCACCTGAGCATTTGTTAGAAATGCAGAATCTCATCCCCATTGAGTCTGGATTTGCACTGTAACCAGATTCCTGGCTAATTTGTAGGTTAAATGTAAGAAATATAGATATACACATCTATAAACATACAATATACACACCTCGTCTGTGTATTTTCCAAATAGTCCCCTCTTGTTTGTATTCCTTTCTTTTTTCTTCATGCTGATGAGATTCAGGGCTTCCTACCCTGTGATCTGTGGGTGGGCTTTATGAATCCCTCAATATTTTACATGGGTTTATATCAGTGTGTTTTTATGGGAGGGAGGATTCCTAACTTTCACTAGCTACTCAAAGGGTATCATTAATCTGTAATGGAAATAGAAGTCCCTGATATAGAAAGCAATGGTGAATTGTAGGGGACAATTTTCTGCATCTCCTATTTCACATTAATTGTACTTAAAACACCTCCTTCTCTGTAGCTGCTTCTGGTCATTCTCTTCATTCTGTGACTATAGGATTATAATGGGGCTTGTAAAAACTTGTAGGAAAAGAGACTAAGTCAGAGATTTCAGTGTGGAAAGCAGCTTCCCTTGCATTTCTGTACCTCCTGCTTCAAATAGCTCTGTTAAATCACCACTGTTGTAGTTTTCTTTTCCCTACTGCACTCCAAAGAAGAAACACAGTGAAAGCCTCCAGCCTCAGAATTGGTTAAATTTATTTCCCAGAAACTGGAAGAAGAAGATTGTCTGAGCCACTACCGGTTGCTCTGTCCATCCTGACAAAGCATTTACAGTCTCAGGAAGGGACGTGAAATGAGCCTAGAGGGACCCGAGGCATGGTGTTCATCCCACAGGCTCCATCACTCGGTCCCTGCTGGCATGGGGTGGGGTGCTCCCTGGCATACACACAGGAACATAGCTTATCTGTCCCCGTTTCTACAAGTTTAAAGGTTAGCAGGATCAGAACTGGGTAGACTAGAAGGACCATTCCTTTAACCTATGAAGACATCAACCTCCAGGCTGAACTGTTTACTAAATAGCTATCTCTAGCCAGTAAGTACTTTGTGGTTTAATAATTGCTATCATTTGCAGCTGAATCATTGAAGTTGGCTGACATAAAGTTTTCCAGATGGCCCAAATGATAAAGTTGATCCTGTTCCATGATTGTGGCACATGTAGACTGTTAGAATATCAATCCTTGGAACACTGAGCTAATCTTTCTTTTGAGATGGTCATCACATTGAAGATAGCCTTCATCCGGTCACCTCCTTGAGTGCCTGACTGTGCCTAGCACACAGCAAGTGCTCAATATTTGCTCGTTTGAAATGATTCTCACCTGTGAATGTGAATGTTCAGTGCTGTCAAAGTCCTTCTCGCACCTTCAGATTTCCAAGCAAGAATCTGAAGATGAATTACTGCCGTAATCCTGATGGGGAGCCCCGCCCCTGGTGTTTCACCACTGACCCCCAAAAGCGCTGGGAATTCTGTGACATCCCGAGATGTAGTAAGTATGGTTCTGACCCAGTCCTCAGGGACCTTCACCTCTTCTCTCAGAATCAAGAGCGCTGTGCCTGGAAAGAGCCCCACAAGTCCTATGGGATGTGATTATTCTTTTAAAGCAGTTTATAGGTTACTGTAGTAATTGATCAGAGCATCTATTTTTTATGTTTTTTTGGGGGGGATGGGGGAGGGGTCCTCTTTTGCCTCTTTTGAGTACAGATAAATGAAGGCTTTTGGGAGTGATCTCTGGTACCCTCCCGTTCTCTAGTGCTAAAGGCAAATCAGATCCACACCTTCTGGTATCTGGATTTCATTATTAACCAGTGAAGTGAAGGCACTCAGCCGTGTCCGACTCTGGATGGTAGCCTACCAGGCTCCTCCATCCATGGGATTTTCCAGGCACGTGTACTGGAGTAGGCTGCCATTTCCTTCTCCAGGGGATCTTCCCAAACCAGGGGTTGAACCCGGGTCTCCTGCATTGCAGACAGACGCTTTACCGAGTTCTTTCTAACTGTAAGCAAAGTGGCGTCTCAGGATGTACAGTTTTTCTGTATGGCCAACTTGGGAGGCAGCGGCAGGAGAAGAGAGGTCTGGGGAAAAAGATGAAACAGCAGACCTAGAGGGAATGACTTGGAAAAAGCCTTTTTATCATATTTTCCTTTTATAAGGATTTGAAGCCAGGCACTGAACAAGGACTGTTGAGACTGTTAAATGGACTCAGTGGGTCCTGAGGTCTGGCCTCCTGTTCTTCACTCAGACGGTCACGCTAAAGTGATTAAAGTGACTCAGTACTCTCCTTAGGAACATCGGTGTCTCTTTCTGTCTTCTTTTTCCCTTGAGGCTTTCTTTTTTAAAATTGACGTATCATTGATTTACAACATTGTGTCCGTTTCAGGGGTATAGCAAAGCAATTCGGTTATACATATGTATGCATATATCTGTATTCTCTTCCCCCCGATTCTTCTCCTTTATACTTTATTACATGATATTGAATATACTTCCATGTGCTATATAGTAAATCCTCGTTTATCTGTTTTACATATGACAGTGTGTCTTAAGAATTTCTTGATTTCTCACTGCACACCCTTTTCCTTTGAGACACTATTTTCTTTCTTCCCATGGACTCTCTATCTTGTTTGTCTTTGTGGAATACTGGGAGTCAGTCAGTTATGTGTCCTTAAAGAATAATTTATTCTTCAGAAAGGAAGTTGGTTTACTGGCACACGTGCAGATCTGGGGTCGGATACGACACATGTTGAGTCTCACTGTGTGTGTTGAACTGAGAATGCAGAAAAAAGAGAATACAGAAAGGAGCATTTACTCCAAGGGTCTTGTCCTTGGAGGGGTTTTTCATAAGCTGCTGCTGCTGCTAGGTCGCTACAGTTGTGTCTGACTCTGTGCGACCCCATAGACGGCAGCCCACCAGGTTCCCCCGCCCCTAGGATTCTCCAGGCAAGAACACTGGAGTGGGTTGCCATTTCCTTCTCCAATGCAGGAAAGTGAAAAGTGAAAGTGAAGTCGTTCAGTCGTGTCCGACTCTTTGCGACCCCATGGACCGCAGCCTACCAGGCTCCTCCGTCCATGCGATTTTCCAGGCGAGAGTACTGGAGTGGGGTGCCCTTGCCTTCTCTGTTTTCATAAGAGGGTCTCGTAAACATTGATTTTACCAGATCAGCTTCTTCTGAAAAATGATAAGCAACATTCAAATGCGGGATTCTGGAAGGATGAGAGGAAAAGAGGAAGGACACTCCCTGCATCCACCTCCTGTAACTTCCATCTGCGCCTCCTTTCCGTAGAAGCACTCACTGTAATGTATCTTCCCCTTTTAAGCCACACCCCCGCCCTCCTCTGGGCCAACGTATCAGTGTCTGAAGGGAAGCGGCGCAAACTATCGAGGCACAGTGGCCGTCACCGTATCTGGGTACACGTGTCAGCGCTGGAGCGAGCAGGCACCCCACAAACACAACAGGACCCCAGAAAACTTTCCCTGCAAGTAAGTCCGCTCTGGTTTCATTTCCTTGTCAAGGAAAGGAATGAAACATTCCATCCTTGTCATGGGATGGACTGCAAGATCCCACTGATGTGCCTTGGTTTTAGTGACAATAGGAACCTCGGCTTAAAGCTTTTGGGAATGAAAACTGGTCAAGTCACCTGCAAGGGAAGTGACATTTAGCCACTGGTTTTCCTAGAAAACTGGTTCACAAGTGTGGTTTCCCGGGCCTCCAGCATCAGTATCATCAGGAAATTTGTTAGAAATGCAAATTCTTGGAGATCCTCTTGCCCATCTACTAAATCAGTGACCTCGGAGTGGGTTTCAGCAAGGTTTTGTATGAAATGTACAGTAAGGTTTGAGAACACAAATTCGAGGGCTATGATATGTGCTTTCGGAGGCAAGAACAGGGTAGAAAACACCCATTGTGTTTCCAGCATATAGCACAGAGCCTGATGCATAATAGCAAAAGATCTATTCTGCTTCATGATATACAGTCAAGGAATACATTTCAATCATTCACCCAAGAGGAGCATCCGTGCCATGACTCTATGGATTCCCGCTCAGCATAAGTTTCCACCCATTATTCAGTTGGTATGCTGCTGCTGCTGCTAAGTCGCTTCAGTCATGTCCGACTCTGTGCGACCCCACAGACGGCAGCCCACCAGGCTCCCCGTCCCTGGGATTCTCCAGGCAGGCACACTGGATTGGGTTGCCATTTCCTTCTCCAACGCATGAAAGTGAAAAGTGAAAGTGAAGTCGCTCAGTCGTGTCCGACTCTTAGCGACCCCATGGACTGCAGCCTACCAGGCTCCTCCGTCCATGGGATTCTCCAGGCAAGCGTACTGGAGTGGGGTGCCATTGCCTTCTCCGTCAGTTGGTATAGTTCTAGAGAATTAGCTGGGCACACCGCCAGTATCACCATTAAGAAGTATGTGTGCACTTTGTTATTTCTTTAGCCTTTTGGAAAGCCAAACTCATAGTCCCTTTCTTTTCCAGAAACTTGGAGGAAAACTACTGTCGTAACCCTGATGGGGAAACAGCCCCCTGGTGCTATACAACCAACAGCGAAGTGAGGTGGGAATACTGCACCATCCCATCCTGCGAGTCCTCTCCGTTATCCACGGAACATTTGGACGTGCCAGGTGAGAAGGGCCACGGGAGCTTGCTGAGGGTGCCATTGCTCCATATTTTTGTATTCCAGAAGCATTGCAGTAGCTTTGGAAATGGTTTCATTGTGCTGTGGTCAGAGAACATGCCTTATGATTTCATTTATTCTATTTTTAAAAAATTTATTTGTAATGGGAGGATAATTGCTTTACGATATTCTGTTGGCTTCTGCCATACAACAACATGAATCACCCATGAGTATACCTGTGTCCCCTCCGTCTGGAACCTCCTCCCCGACTCATCTAGGTCGTCACAGAGTAGTGCCTTGAGCAACCTCTGTTTTATAGCAGCTTCCATTAGCTATGTATTTTACATTCACTTTGAATTTGTGGAGGCTCATTTTATGGTTCGGAATAAAGTCCTCTTGGTGAATGTTTCATGTCCTCTTGAAAAGAATCTGGCTTCTGTTGTTGTGTATGGTTCTACAAACACCGACGAGGTCAAGCTGGTTAGTATTGTTTGGCTTTCCTGAATCCTTGTTAATTTCTATCCTCTTTCTGTTGATTACTGAGAGGTGATCGGTGATGTTAGGTGTGCGTTCATCTATCTCTTTTCAGTCTTGTCTTTGCTTTATATATTCTGGAACTCCTTGTCAGGCACAGACACACTTAGAATTCTTGTCTGCAAAGAAATGACCCCTTTATCATCATGTAATATCTCTCCTTATCTCTAGTAATAGTCCTTGTTCTAAAGGCTACTTTTGCTGATATGAATAGAGCCATTGCAGCTCTATTTTTACTAGACTTTGGATGATGTCTTTTTTTCCTCAGTTTTTTAGTTGAGATGTTTAGACCATTTGCATTTAATGTCATCATTGTTAACACGGTTGGATTTAAATCTATCATCAATTTAGTTATTTCTAATTGTCCTACTTCAATTTTGTTCCTTCTCATCTTTCTCTGCATCTGATTTAATTGAGTATTTTGTATTGCCTTTTATTACCTCTGATTTTACTATTTATTTAATGTTTTCAATATACATCTTTAACTTACATTCTACCTACAAATAATATTATTTTACTTGATGTATAATGTAAGAAACTCACAACATTGCAATATTTACTCTGTCCCAAAATATCATGTTATTGTTCTGAGTTTACATCTATTATTTTATAAATTTCACAATAAATTGATACTATATTTGCCCTGAAGAATCAGTCATGTTTTAAAGAAATTAGAAAGAAAAAAATAAAGTCTTATATTTATTTTTATTTATTTATTTCTACCATTTCTTCTATGCTTCGTTTCTTCTTGTTGGTTCTCCAATTTCCATGTGATGTCATGTTCTTCCTGTAAAAAACTTAACCTCTTCCATTTTTTACAGTACAAGTCTGTTGATGATGAAGTCTTTCAGCGTTTGTATGTCAGGAAGAGTCTTTATACTGCCTTCAGTTTTAAAAAAACAATTTTTGTTAGGTATAGAATTCTGGGTGGACAATTTTTTCCCCTTTTACCACTTTAAAGATGTTACTCTATTGCCTTCTGTTTTGCATAGTTTCTGATGGAAATCTGTATTTCTCTGTATTTAATGTTTCTTTTTTCCTCTGGTTGCCTTTAAGACTTTCTCTCATTTTCAGTTTTCAGCAGTTGATTATGGTGCATCCCAGTGAGTCTATTTGTTTACTTATATATTTATGGTGTTTATCCTACTTGAAGTTCTCTGAGCTTCTTGTGTTTGTGGATTATCGATTTTCATTACTTTTGTAAAATTCTCAGCCATCACTGCTCAAATATTTCTTTTCCCCTGCTCTCTCTCTCTCTCTGTTTTCCTGTTTGGGACTTCATCCACCTGGATGTTAGATCACTTCATGCTGCCTCGTATCACTTGTATGCTTGTTCTATTTCTTTCCCCACTCTTTTTTTTGCTTTGCATGTCAGTTCAAATAATGTTTATCAATCTGTTTCCAAGTTCACTGATTATTTCCTCAGTTCTGGTCAGTCTGTTAATCAGCCCATCAAAGGAATTTTTCATCTCTGATAACATGGTTTTTATTTCTAGTATTTACATTGGATCATTTTATTCTTTTTTAAAAATAGTTTATTACTTTTCTGACATTCTTCATCTCTCCATGCACATTGTTGACCAGTATGGTACTATAAGATCCTTCAACATAGTCACCATAATTACCTTATGATCTCAATCTGATAGTCCCACACCCCTGGCTGGCTCTGAGTCTGGCTCTGCTGACTGTTTCTCTCTCAACAGTGGCTTTTTTTCTTTTCTTGTGTGTGCGTCTTGTAATTTTTAATCAAATGCTTGGACTTACTTGTAGAGAAACAATAGCTATTGAAGCAAATATTATTTACACTTTGAAATGGGCACCCTTCTTTTATCAGTATATGTGGGTAATTGAGTTAATATAATTAGCAGATAAAAGGAATTTAGCTTTTGTTGTTGCTGCTTTTGCCTTAGGTGAACCATAGGTTTCAAATCCCCCCAGTGATGAGGTACAGTCCCCTTGTACTTAGAGTTGGGTCTGGGGTGCTGAAGAGCTTTCTCGGTGTTCCTAATCCCTTCTGAACTTTTAGTAAGCAGTAATGTCTGCACCTCAGAGGTGGGGCTCACTCTGCACTTTTAACCTGGCCCTACTGATAGATACTGTTTCTGGTCACTCTGTGCTAGGCTTTTGGTGGAGGCAGGCGTTCTCCATCTTCCTGGTCTGCTCTCAGCCTTAGACTCCGGGCACCAGATGCTGTGCTATACTTAGTCATTCAGTTGTGTCCGACTCTTTGTGACCCCATGGACTGCAGCCCACCAGGCTCCTCTGTCCATGGGGCTTCTCCAGGCAAGAATACTGGAGTGGGTTGCCATGGCCTCCTCCAGGGGATGTTCCCAACCCAGGGATCAAACCCAGGTCTCCTCGCATTGCAGGCAGATTCTTTACCATCTGAGCACCTGGCATTATTTCTCAATATTCTTTCCCCTTCTTCCCACGGAACTAAACTCTAAGCTGTATCTGTGTTGAGTCCTGGGTCGAAGAATAGGAGACTTCGGCTTTGTGTTGGTGAAGTATCCTGGCACAGTAGAATTTTCTGCCCCTGTTCCAGGGCCCTACCCCTCCCTGAGAAGCAATGGATCTTTGCCTGAGTCCCGGATGTAGGCCCATTTCCCCCAGCAGCTGAAGGCTTTGGCTTTGTACAAGCAAAGAGTCTGGGGAAATGCAGAAGGTTTCCGTGTCTTCCTCACTGGCACCCAGTCACCGCGTGCAGCCTCTACAATGAATGCATCTCTTTCTGGAGACCTGCCCAGTTGTTTTCATGAATACCCGGTGGAGATCCATAAAAGAGAGCTTGCACACAAGTGTAATGTTCAATTATAAGCACCCTGCCCTGCTTATTTTTTCCCCAAGTTTTAAATTAACTATTTACTCAAAATTAAAGTGTTAGAATGTTCTGGATCTATTGTTTTCTTTGCATGTCCATTTGCCTCCCAATATGTAAAAAGAGGATGTTGTTAATTCCCAGAGAGGATATTCTGTTTGTGTAGTAAATTATTTCACATGTTTCTCTGTTCCAGTCATTAGTCACTGGTTTCTTCTCTTTCAATTTCAGTACCACCTGAACAAACTCCTGTGGTCCAGGACTGCTACCATGGTAATGGGCAGAGTTATCGAGGGACATCGTCCACTACTGTCACAGGAAGGAAATGCCAGTCGTGGTCATCGATGACACCACACCGGCATCAGAAGACCCCAGAAAGCTACCCCAACGCGTATGTCTTTGATTTTCAACCAGTAGAGGAGACCCCCCAGCTTCAATTTCTGTTTAAAGGGCTATGCTCTAAACTAATGTCTTAGGACTAAATTTCCTTTGGCTCCAGAGTATGAGATAAAATGTTTCAGGCAGCTTGCTTTTGTGCAAAATTTCTGAAAGAAGAGAAGCTAGAGGCTGGCTCTCTTTCCTGAGTAGTGTTTCAGAAGCAGGGTGGGATAGACAGAGGGGCTGAGGTCCTACTAGTGGGAAGCTCAGAAGCGCAGATGATTGAAGGCTTAGAAACAGGATCACTCCACAGCTCTTGCCTATGGATCAGTGTCATCTTTCAGCTGTGGAGTTTTACCATTTTGTCCTCCAATTCCTGAAGTGTTTTGCGTTTGCCATTGGGTAATAACCCGACCTGTATAGTCATATTGGGTCCTGAGCACTGGTGGTCTCAAAGGAATCTGAATTACCAGAGCATTAAGAGCAAACGCAGGAAGGCAGATTAGAGTCAGAAAGTACACAGATACTGATGTGCAAAATGGACTTCAGTGAACAAATCAGTGGGCATAATAGTGGACAAGATAAGACTGATCAGACCAGTTTTTCTGCAATACATGGCTATAAAAACATGGAAAAATTTCACATGATAGACAACAGGCAGCACAGGACTGCGACTTTTCAGAAAGGAAAATAAATTAGATTGAACTTGCAATGACCCTGGTTTTCTTCCTGGAATTACTTCTGGAAGAAAGTATCTCCTTGGACTGCAGTGCAAGGAAATGGAACCAAGGCAGGCCACAGCAGTCTTGCTGATCTGAGACAGAGACTGGAGCTGGGGCTTAGTGAGGCAGCTTGGATTGAGTGGGCTGGGTAATCTTGAGAAAGGATCTGTGCAGAGAAGGTGCTTCAGAAATACATATGGAGTTCTCCTAAAGTCTTTGGCTGAATGCAAAGCTACACATGCACAGGGAGGGATTCTGCAGTGAACAAAGAACAGGGAACTGTGACATAAATGGGGATTATAGAACACCCAGGGCACTAGGAGATTCTGTTTGCAGAGTTGAGGTTCTTACAAGTCAGAGAGGAGAAACCTCAGGGGACACCTTGACCATTCAGTAAGGAATCCAGAAAAGTCCCAGTTTATCAGTTGTTTTTGCTGTTGAGTCGCTAAGTCGTGTCCAGCTCTTTGCGATCCCAAGGACTGTAGTCCACCAGGTTCCCCTGTCCATTTATCAGTAGGGTTAGTGTATTTCTTGGATAAAGGTTATTCTAAAAACATTTGAGCAAAGATTAAACAGAATCCTAAAAGGATCAAAATTATCTCCAAGTAAATTAACTGCCTGCCAGAAGAAAATGCAAGGGTCCTGAGAGGACAAAAACAAACGATCCCAGTAAGAAGACAACCTAATAAAAATGGGCAAAAGACTTCAACCATTTAAAAGATGTTCCACAGGGAAAGATATGCAAATAATCAATAAGGACCTGAAAAAATGTTCAACATTTTAACCATCACAGAAGCAAGAATTATAGTCACAGAGCTGCTAATGCTGCTCTTCAATCACTCAGTCATGTCCCGCTCTATGTGACCCCGAGGACTGTAGCCCGCCAGGCTCCTCTGTCCGCGGGACTCTCCAGGCAGGAATACTAGAGTGGTTTTCCCATTTCCTTCTGCAGGGGATCTTCCCCACCCAGGGGTGGGACTTGTGTCCCCTGCATTGCAGGCACCTTCTTTTACCACTGAACCACCAGGGAAGCCCCTATAACCGCAGTGAGATACCACCCAACACCCAACGGCAGTGACGGTTACTAAAAAGACAAACAGTAAGAAGTGGTTCTGAGGATAGAGTGGGGACAGCTGTCATACATGGTGTGTTTCCGAGTGTGTGCTGAGTCATGTCCCACTCTTTGGGACCCCATGGACTGTAGCCTGTCCGGCTCCTCTGTTCATGGGATTTCCCAGGCAAGAATACTGGAATGAGTTGCTTTTCCTTCTCCAGGGGATCTTCCCAACCCAGGGATCAAATCCACATTTCTTACAGCTACAAACAGATCTACCAGAAAGTTCTTAGCAGCTTTAGTCCTAAAATAACCCCAGACTGGAAGCCACTTCAGTGGTCACCAATAAGAATATGAATAACTGGTAAGATACTCATACCATGGAATACTATTCAGAAATAAAATGCAACAAGCTACGGATACCCTCAAGTTGCGTGGGTAAAAGCTCAAAAACACTGAGAGAAGGGTATATCCTTGCATGAGC
This sequence comes from Cervus canadensis, assembly GCF_019320065.1. Classification (NCBI taxonomy): domain Eukaryota; kingdom Metazoa; phylum Chordata; class Mammalia; order Artiodactyla; family Cervidae; genus Cervus; species Cervus canadensis. The sequence continues at coordinate 31,220,791 of NC_057418.1, read as the reverse complement.
CCATTCATATGAAGCTCTGGAGTAGAACTCAATAGTATTTGCCTCCAGGGGGAGAGCAGCCAAGACTGAGCAGGCACCCAAGGGAGGTTTCTGGGAGGGTGATGGACACGTTCTCTGTCACAGCAGGAGTGTGGGTTATGCAGGTGTGTGTTCATCAAAACTCGTCCACCAAAGTGCCTTTATGGAAAAAAGACAGCAAGAGCCTGTTTCCTGTGATAAGCCTTTCTAACACATCCAGTTGCTTGGAAATCTGCTGACAGGCTTCCTGTGGGCCCGGGCCTGAGACGGTCACTTGTCTATAGTCCCCAAAGGAACAGTGTTGGATTCCCATAGAACGTTGGATGTTCCAAGTGATCTCATGAGTCACAATTTGTGGGTCTGCGTGCCAAAGGGGAGTCCAAGGCTGAGACTTCTGAGAGGCTGGGGCAGAGTCCTTCGGAGGCCCCAGGGGTCCAAGCTGCCTACTGAGCCCCAGGCCCCTCCTCTGCTATTTCTGACTCAGCTCCCGCAGAAGCCCTGGTCTACTCAGACGTCCCCCTTCCTCCTTTTGGCCCCACTCTCCTTTACTCACATCCCTTTCCCTTGGTCCCCGAATGGCTGCAGGTAGACGGGCCCGGCGCCTCTTCCCGCGTGCCCCAGAATGCATCCTCTAGAATCCTCACCCAGCTAGTTTTCCTGGAGGCTGCCACAAGCCTTCTGCACCCCCAACCCACCTGATCTGTCCATGCTATTTACTATTTATATTACTGCCATGAGTTTTTGTTTCTCTGTGAAATACAGTAGGGCTTCCCAAGTGGCTTTGGTGGGAAAGAATCCGCCTGCCATTGCAGGAGACAGGAGTTCGATCCCTAGGTCGGGAAGATCCCTGGAGTAGGAAATGGCACCCCACTCCAGTATTTTTGCCTAGAAAAGTCCATGGACAGAGGAGCCTGGTGGGCTACAGTCCATAGGGCTCCAAAAAGTGGGACTACAATTGAACACACACACACACAATACACCATGAGTAAAAACAGACTAAGAGGGTTGACCTGGGAATATCATCCTCTTGTATGTCTTTTCTGCCTCAGATAAAGTTGTTTTAGTTCCAACTTCCATAGCCCTACTCACACAGAAGAGAAAACCAGACATATAGATGTATTTGCTTGTACACAAAAAAATCTAAAATATGTGCTTTGAAATCTATATTGGTTATCCCTGGGGAATTTATTTAACACTCCCAGGGAAAGGAAAACATTCTGATACTTTTTCTTATAATGTATATATGATCTGTTTTTATGTGCAGCATGTATTACTTTGGATTGTTTAAATAAAAATTATAACCTATGTTAAAAAACTCAGCCAGTTCTTCAGAAATTGAGGACCATCTGTGCCTGTGACATTAGAATAATAATTGGCATCTTTGGTACTTCGGACGTCCCTTGTGGCTCAGCTGGTAAAGAATCCGCCTGCAATGCAGGAGACCTGGGTTTGATCATTGGGTTGGGAAGATCCCTTGGAGAAGGGAAAGACTACCCACTCCAGTATTCTGGCTTGGAGAATTCCGTGGACTGTGTAGTCCATGGGGTTGCAAAGAGTCAGACACGACTGAGCAACTTTCACTTTGGTACCTTAAAGAAATATTTCAGCCACTTCATTGTAACAAAATTCAGAGGGTGCTGGGGTGCCCCTGAAGATTCGCTCACTCTCGTGACCTCTATTTCTGTGGAATTTACAGTGGCTTGACAATGAACTACTGCAGAAATCCAGATGCTGATAAGAGCCCCTGGTGTTATACCACCGATCCGAGGGTCAGATGGGAGTTCTGCAACCTGAAGAAATGCGCAGAAACAACAGAGCAGGTGGCAAAAGTTCCTGCGGCTCCCCAAGCCCCAAACGCAGAGAGTCCTCCTGAAGCAGGTAAGAAGTCTGTGGCCAGACATCCGTGTACTCGGGCAGAGAGATGATAAGAGGTGGAGAGTCTTCCGGAGGCAGAGGCTTCATTGCTGAGGGTGACTGAAGCTCTGGCTGAGTCTGCGATGGGAAAGGCTGCTTCAGGGTATCATCTGGGGAAGCCAGAGTTGTTCTTGCTGGCCTGATGGGCGTGGGCGTGTCTTTAAGGGTTGAAAACTAATGGAATGAACTTATGGACCCAGCGGGGAAGGAGAGGGTAGGATGAATCAAGCAAGTAGCATTGACCTACATACACACTATTAAGTGTAAAATAGATAACTAGTGGGAAGATGCTTATAATATAGGGAACCCACCCTGGTGTTCTGTGATGACCTTGAGAGATGGGATGGGAGGGGGGTTGTTGTTTGTTCTTTTAGTTGCTCAGTCATGTCCAACTCTTCCCGACACCATGGACTGTAGCCCGCCAGGCTCGTATGTCCATGGGATTCTCCAGGCAAGAATAGTGGAGTGGGTTGCCATTTCCTTCTCCAAGGGACGGGGGAGGAAGGCTCAAAAGGGCATATATATATATATATATATATATAAATGATTGATTCACATTGTTATATGGCAGAAATCAACACAACATTGTAAAGTAATTATCCTTCAACTAAAAAAAGAAAAGAAAAGTAATTGCCTGTGAGGGATGGATACAGTTTTGAGCCTGGGTGGGTTGAGAGGTGAATGATAGTGGCTGAGATGGGACATTCTAGAAAAGCGAATCTCTGCCTTTTGAGTGGAGGGGTAGAAAGGACCGATTTGGTTTTGAGCGTACAGAGTTAGGAGGGCCAGGAGGACTGTGGATGATCACCTCCAACAAAGGCTTGGAGAGAAGCGGATATGTAGCTCCAAGGGTCCGGGGGCCTGAGGATAAGGACGTCATCCGAGGTGGGCGGCAGAGGATAACCGGGCTCTTCTCCGCCTCCCCCGCCCACATGCTGAGCCTCTGGTCCTGTGACTGTCGGGCGGCAGGGATGCTCAGTCCTCCGACAGGCTGAGGTCACAGAGGGGACCGACTCTGCCCCAGCTCAGTGGTCTCTCGGCTTGTCTGGGTAATCCAAAATCAGAAATGATCAAAGTGAGGACTCGGTTTCAAGTTGAGACCCCCTCTCCTTCTGGAGGTGGACTTGGCCCCTCTGAGATGCTGGAGAACCTTACCGCGGCTCCCTACTGTCCCCCTGTATATCTGCTGTACGTGTAGGACCAGCTCATCTCTGCCCCTCTTTCTTGGTGAGACTTTGGGCACTGTGCCCCAGCTGGGGATCCCTCCTGATGAGACCTCACGTGGACCCAGCTGGTCCTCCCACGTGATGCCCCATGTGTGATCATGGGTAACTCACACACTGGTCCTGGCACACACTGGAGGTGGCCCAGCACAGCCCTGCTCCTTGGCCAAGGGGCCAGCTGGCCCAACTTTTGCTGTTTGGATTTTCCAGGTGCCAATCAGAGCACTGTGCCCTGGGTCCCCATATGTAACACTTATCAAGGGCTCAAGCCTCATCCCCAAGGCACGAGGTGAGGGAGGAGTTTGGGGAAGGGACCTCAAGCTATCCCTTTATTACCTCTTTCATCCCAGAAGGTGGCAGAGCTCTGGCCAAAATAATATCCTTTTATAAAATCCTCTTCCATCTGCACTTTCTCCATCCTCGCCGAGAGTGAGTTGTTCAAGGATCATCTCACACTTCGTAGTGGCATCCCTGTTACTTACCTCTCAGTCTGTTATAAAGCTGAGTATCTCAGTGTTCCGGCCAAAGTTCCCATTCTAACACCCGGACGTGTGATTCCTTCTGAGACAAGAGCATCTCCGGCCACTTGTTAAAAAAATTGTCAGAGCTCACCAAAGCCTCCAGGGCTCCTGTGTTCCAAAGGACGTGACCACAGCCTGTCCTGAGAGATGCCGAGCGCTGCTGTATTTGTTTCTTATTGCTGTGTCAGTGTGGGACAAGTGACACCGTTCTCCTTTCCCTCCAGACTGCATGCTCGGGACGGGCAAAGGCTACCGCGGCAAGAAGGCCACCACGGTGGCCGGCGTCCCCTGCCAGGAGTGGGTGGCCCAGGAGCCCCACCGAAACAGCATCTTCACTCCAGAGAAATACCCACGGGCAGGGCTGGAGAAAAACGTAAGCCCCTTTGATTCAGACCCTGTGTTGCCTTTTTTTGGACCAGCCTTCGCAAACTGAATTGAACATCTGCTCCAGCGAGGCTGCCTAACTGAGTGTTGGTGTGGGGTGGGGAGGGGATGCCAGAGGGTTCAGGGGACTGAACCTGTGATCCAACAGCCTCAGTGTGGGGGGTACAGTTAGCGCAGGCTGGCCAACCCCCTAGCTTCTTATCTCTTTCATTTGCCACATTTCCTGCCTGCTTTTGTGACTGGTTTATAGTTTCCGGCGTTTGTCCTCTAGGTCCCGGTGATCAAAGATGACCTTCATGACCCTGTAGTTGGATGTTCCTAGAAAAAAAATTGGATGGGCCCTCAGGACTCTGCTAGGATTTCCCCCACACTCACACAGTCTCTGAAGGGTTTCCTTTGAGGGGTGTAGAGGGAACAGAAGACGCAGTCTTTCCATGGCTGAGCCACGGAGGGTGCCCGGGCTAGGGGAATATGCAATTCCGGAGCAACAGTGAACGGGAGTCATCGGGCAGAAGACTGACCTGGATGAGGGCCTGTCCCACGTCCACAGTCCTCTCTTGCTGGGTGGCTATGGGTCCCGCAGACACAGGGGAGACCCCTTTATATAATGCCCACCTCTAGAGCCCTCAGGGTCTACTCCCCTTCTCCAGGGCAGTGGCCTCACGGTTGAAGCTCCTTTTGAACAAGGAGACGTGACCGATGACATTCTGTGAGTCAGAGGCTTCCTAAGCACCCTGAAAAATGACTCTGCCCACCTCTCTGCCAAAGAAACATGACCTTTCATCTTCTAAGGACAGAAGTGAAATCTCGTATCTATCACCTTCTCTGCCATGCCCTGCCCCGCCATGCACCCTCCCCCAGACACCTGCCTCTTTTTCCAGTACTGCCGTAATCCTGACGGTGATCCCAATGGTCCCTGGTGCTACACCACGAACCCAAGGAAACTTTTTGACTACTGTGACATCCCCCAGTGTGGTAAGCTGCTGTCTCTTTTGGAAAGAAATGGCTTCTAAACAAACGCGGTTTCACCTGGTCACTGATCTGTAAGATGAGAGTTTGGGCTGAGTACTTCTGGGCAGGAGACGGTCCCCTCACCCCCAGAACCCTCTTTTCATCCTGGGCATCTTGAATCAGTCCTACTCATGGGCCCCCTTATTAGGCACTCCTCTCCTCCAACACTTAACAAAATACATACAAAATCCTCCCAGAGAGCAAGTTCAGAGGTGATCTCTCTAGCCTCCAGGTGGTTCCACTGGCCTCTCCAATGTCTGGGACAGGATGCCTGAAAGACAAATTCAGAGTCACCCAGACAGGAAACTCTCTCTTTCAGCAGCTGAGAAGTAAGAAAGAAAACACAGACAGCAGGAAACAGCTAAACATATAGCGTCTGCTGTAAACCTATATACTGTCATCCTAATTCAATGAACATGGCTCCTTACTAAGGCCCCACATTCCTTATCCTAAGATGACTATGCATTAGCCATGCATTCACCAGACAACGTAGAGAAAGCTTGCTTGAGTTCTTTCCTCATTTCTCAGACTTTTCTGGGGGAGTCAGAAGCTTGGATCACAGAAAGGGGAGTTGACCTTTGTTCTGAAAAGTCTGGGCTAACAAGTCCATGTACAGGTCTGGAGAACAACATAAACGGCCTTGATCCAGACCCTGTTTTACTCTCTGCTGACCCTCCGTCTGTGCAGAGGGCTTCTGTCCTGATTCCTGATGATCAGCCTGGACTTCTCCTTTGCATGGTTTGATGGCTTGTGTTTGTGGCTGCCACGTGGGTGGACAGGCTGGAGAGCAGAAAGTGCAGCTGCATGGTCACTGAAGTCCGCGTCCAGAGGTGGTTTGGGAGGCAGCCTGGGGAAGGGGTTCAGAGCACGGAGCCACCGTCAGGCTTTGCTTCGGCGCCGCTCCTGCCTAGAGCGGGGCGAGGAGGGTGAGGCCAGGGTGAAGGAGCGATTCTCTTGGCCGCTGTCACCGTGCTCCCTGGGCTGAGGAGGAGCGTGTAGCCGACTGCTTCTCCACTGTGCATTTTCTCAGTTCTCCAGACGCTGTGTCAGTGGTCCCCCACCCGAGGGTCCCCAGTGGGGTTCGTGTCTTCCTTTCCGCTCCTCCCTCCCACCCTTCAGCTTTCTGGAACCCCCACTGCCTCTTGGGGCGTGGGCTCGCTGACTTGGCAGGGTGTCTATCTGGCGGTTGCCTTTAAGTTGTCGTATATCATGCCATTCCTGCCCTGGGCTCTATAGCTGTGCCAGGGAGTCATGCACCTCTGATGCCCACAGAAGGGGACCTACAGTAATATCCCAGCGGCAGCCCTCGGCCACCAGCAGACGCTACAGGCTTCTCAAGTGTCAGGAGGCCTGGGGATCCTTCTGCAAGAAACAGGTTTCAACATCAGACCATGCGGTCTGATCACATGCCCACATCGTGATGAAGTGGGACAGTCCTGGGACAGGACTTTCTGACACTGGGACAGTCCTTTCTCCATCCTTTCCTCTTTCATCCACTTCTAAGAACCTGGTTCTTTTCCGTCCTTGACTTGGGTGAGGGTACCAGAGTTGTTCAGTTCAGTTCAGTCACTCAGTCGTGTTTGACTCTTTGTGACCCCATGGACTGCAGGATGCCAGGCTTCCCTGTCCATCACCAACTCCCGGAGCTTGATCAAACTTGTCCATCAAGTCAGTGATGCCACCCAACCATCTTATCCTCTGTCATCCCCATCTCCTCCTGCCTTCAATCTTTCTTAGCATCAGGGTCTTTTCTAATGAGTCAGTTCTTGGTATCAGGTGGCCAAACTACTGGAGTTTCAGCTTTAGCATCAGTCCTTCTAATGAATATTCAGGGTTGATTTCCTTTAAGATTGACTGGTTTGATCTCTGTGCTGTCCAAGGAACTCTCAAGAGTCTTCTCTACCACCACAGTTCAAAAGCATCAATTGTAGAAGAGGCCATTTCTTTCTTCTTTCTTTTTTATATTTACTTATTTGTCTGCTCCAGGTCTTAGTGGCAGGCATATAGGACCTAGTTCTCTGACCAGGGATTGAATCTGGTCTCCTGCACTGGGAGCGTGGAGTCTTAGACCCTGGACCACCTGGGAAATTCCAGGAGGCCATTTCTTGAAGTCTGCATGTGGAGGTTTATCTTACACCCCTCTGGGGCATTTTTGGAGCCTCTGTTGAACCTTCCAATGTAACATCTTCCTGCACACCCACCCATCAGAATGTAAAGATTACAAACCTCAGCTATTAGTATTTCCTTTTTCCTAGCGCTTAGAGCAATGCCTGGCACTACGTATGTATAGTGAACACATACTTGCTCAATGAGTAAATAAGTGAATGGAATCTCAAATGGCAGCTTCTCCAGTATGACAGGTCAGTGCTTCAAAGGATGGCTCTCCCAGGGTAAGGGGACTTTTTGTGTGTACTTGTATGGTTTTTGCTAACTTTATTCGATTTTTCAGAATGTGAAATCTCTTTGAGTTATGACTTTTTAAAAAGGTTATTTTCATTTTTTTTCTCTCTTTAAAAAAAGGATTTTTATTGCTCATTCCCTGGGGGATTTTGGATTTCCTTTACCTAAATGAGAAATTTCCTAATAACCATTTTCCTTAAAATTTCCAAACTTTACGTTGTTTGTAACTCACATGGAAAACATCTTTAAAATGAAAAAGTACCGTTGATTAACTTTTTAGGCTACACATAAACTTCTTTAAGCAACTCACCTGAAAAATTTGTGTAAATATTCTGTATTATTAAAACAAATGGCACCATTCAGACTGCACAGAATAGCGTAAGTAAAACAATTTGAATTCAGAACTACATTCTGTTCAGCCCAGTATTCTGCTTCTCAATTTTACCAAGGGCTTGTGTGAGTTTTCTCTTTAATAATAACCTCAAAAATTGAAAGATGCCCATTTAAAATATAATTTTATTTATTTATATTCATTCATTTTAAATTGTAAATTTTTGTTATTGGGTTTAACAACTCATTTCAATTCCACCAACACAAACAGTACAAATAATAAGTATTGTAATTAAAAATAAGTAGTACTTCAGTTTTGTTTTGAATAGTGAGACCAGGGTACCATAATATCTGTGGTTATTCTTCTCTTATTCCATTTCTGTAAGTCTACTCTGTGTAAGGCACAGTAGGAGAAATTAAGGTCAGTATTAGAAAGTAGGATTTCATTATATTGCATCCTTCTTTAAAAAAAAAAAACCTTCTATATATAGATTCCCAGAATAGGCCAAGACAATTGGAAAGGTATTTGGAAAATTCAGATTCCAGCTTCACTAGAGGATAAAAATCTCTTGGCTGATTAATACTCAAATTTTTCTCCTTATAATATTTTTTATTAACTATGACTTATGCTTCTATTTATGAAGATCCTAAAGGGCTCCAGACAATGGAGAAGCATTTTATGAATACCTATGTACTCCCTGAACTGTTGTGGACATTAGCGAGTGATACCAACCAGAGATGGGGCACTAACCCCAATCTCCAGGAACCCAGCAGGCCAGGTGGATGCAGAAAGCAGGTGGGAGATGAATAGAGAGGCACGTGAAAGGAAGTCATCCCCAAGGTGCTGGGTTAGTCTTGGGAGGCTTCCTGGAAGAACTGTCCTGAAATTGGCCGAGAGAAAGCATCATTTCAGTTTAGGATAGTTATCCTTTCTACACACATGCACACACACCCCCCCACACATACATGCACACACAGAGATTCATAATTTAAAAAATACTCTTATTGTCTTCCAATGGGGATGACAATTATGGTTTTCAGCAAGCTTTACATGGTTCAGATGATGGTGGTGGTGGTTATGATGGGAGTAACGATACAGTCTCTTGATATATCACCTCAAGTCAGAATAACAACCTGTGTCAGTCAAGCTCTTCTCCACAAAACTCTCATTCTAACGCCTGACTCTTCCCAATTTATTTAATCGCTTCCTTAAGAAAACAGTGAAATAGAAAAGTACTTATATTGTCTAGAAAGGAGAGGGCTCTGTGTCTACTACCACTTCTTGCAACTTAGAAAAAAAATTCCAAAAGATGTTTACGAGTTGACTATTTACTTTGAGTTTGGGGATGTGAAAAATTCAGTGCTTTGGGCACGAGTCGTGACTTTGTCATGAGTCGCTCTCTTTCACGTCTTCAAATGCAAATTTTCCCACGTGTGCCACAGAGACCTCTTCATTCGACTGTGGAAAGCCCAAGGTGGAGCCGAGGAAATGTTCTGGAAGGATTGTAGGCGGGTGTGTGGCCAACCCACACTCCTGGCCCTGGCAAGTCAGTCTTCGAAGGTAACGCCATTTCCAGAAATGATTTATTCTATCCTTCTGGGTACGCGCTGCAAAATCTTTCTTGAGATTGACATAATACACATTACTGTGAATAAAACAGATCACTAGTGAGGACTACTATACAGCTCCGGGAACTCCACTCCATGCTCTGTGGTGACCTGAAGGAAGGGGCTGGCTATATGTGTATAACTGATTCACCTCGCCGCATAGCAGGAACCAACACCACAGTGCAAAGGATCTATACTCCAGTGAAAATTAAACAAACAGCAACCTTTCTACAGTCAAATAAATCCACGCACCCCCAGTATCAGAACCTGCCTCTAAGTTCAACAAAGGAGTAAGGAAAACTATAAAAAATTTTTTTCTGTGGTTGTACATTAGTTGTACATTGGTTGTACATTAGTTGTATACTGGTTGTACATTAGTATAGTTGCTACACAATATTCTATAGGTTTTAGTTTTGCAATATGGTGATTCACCATTTTTAAACGTTATACTCCATTTATCGTCATAAAATATAATGTAATAAAATATTGGCTATGTCCCCTATGTTGTACAATATAGCCTTGTGGCTTATTTTATAGCTAATAGTTTATACTTAATCTCGTACCCCTGTATGGCCCCTCCCATCTCCCTTCTCCCCTCTTCCCACTGGTAATCACTATTTTCTTCTCTATACCTGTGAGTCTGCTTCTTTCTTTTTTTTAAATTATGTTCTTTTCTATGTTATTTAATTTGAAAATAATTTGAAATTAAAAATTTTTTTTTGATCTGGGTAGCTGTCATCAGAATTGTTAAATGTAGCAATTTACACTAAGTTCCAATATTGCTGGAAAAATATGAAAGATGCTTTAAGGGTTTATATAGATACCCACAGCGGCTTTGTAAAATGAAGAGAAAGGGATATTTTTAGAAATCAACACCTGGTGGGGGAGCATAAAGATAAAATTATCTATAATGTTATATCACAGATGCAGAGTCTTTTTCCCTTCCTGCCTTCGACAGTTTTGTGAAGTACTGAATTTAATCAAAAGATGCTCACCCATATCAAAAACTCCTCTTTTTCAGTGGAGAGTAGCTCTGGATCGCCATAATTGAAGCGTGATCATCCCCATCCTCCAGGACCCAGACGGTTCTGGTGATCTTTCACTGGTGTTAGTCTTTGATCAGCCCCTTTCCCCGGGTGTCTCATTCAAAGCACACGCGCAAAAATGGGCTGATCCGGCTGTTGATGCTTCCTCTTCGCATGGGCACCCATGCCCATGCGCCCAGGGTCTTCCTTCCATTCGCTGGTGAGATGGTGTCTAAACGCTGCATTGGCTGTCCTTTTCTTTGCCTGATCACGTAGTAACTGCTTGCGATGCCTGATCCTGCGAAGCTGCTTTCACGTATTTCCTAGTCCCTCTTCCCCAAGCTGCGCTGGGGTCTGTTCCCTGATTGATAATTGCCTTGCTGGCTCCCATTCACTTGCATCTGTGTCCCTTCCATTATGATGGTCTTGAGAGCGGCTCACACGAGTTTTATGAGCTATGAGTTTATGAGAACCCAAGCAGTTCTACAACGTGAATGATTTAGGGGACGTTTCCCCCACCCCAGAGCAAACTTTCTCAAATAGCGTGAGCAGCAGATGCCCTGGAATCACGGGCCACTCAGGATCCCATTTGGCACCCTGAAGAATGACTTGTCAGGCCTAACATAGATCTCCTCCAAAAGAAACAGAAGAGCCCTCAAGGGGCTGGGGTCCAGGGCCAAAGGGCCTTCTGTTGGAGCCATGCCGCTTTGCTCCCCTGGGGACTGGCCTGGCCTGAGCCCCAGCCCCACCCCACCCTGCACCCCGAGTGGTGGGGTGACCTCCGGAGGACCCACTCACTGCAGGAAGCTCAAAACTCCTACCGTCCTCGTGGCCACCTCGTCCTTTGGGAACATGAGCGACCTTGAAGCAGAGCGAGCACCACTTTTGGACTTTCTGTAGAATTAAATCATCAGATTTAACTAAAATCCTGGCACATTTTCCTTCCAGATCGAGGCAGCACTTCTGCGGAGGATCTCTAATAGCCCCAGAGTGGGTGCTGACGGCTAAACACTGCCTGGACAGGTGTGCGTTAGGGGACCCCAGACGCGAAGACTTCCTTGTCTTCAAGACTCCGTGCCTCCTTTTCATCGTCTTCTCCCTCCTCTCTCTCCCTTCCCTTGTCTCCTTCCCTCTCCTCCTTCCTTCCATGGCAGTGATACTGGGGACGGGGATTGGGGGCGGATGTGAAGGGCAGAATTGCCAGGGCCGCTGGATGGGAGGGGGGCGGTGTTTCTGGAGAGAAATGAAGAAGGCAGACCCAGTCAGGCAGGTTGCAGCAGGATCAGCAGCAAGACAGAGCTTTTCGCCCCGCGGGGCGTTGGTCTCCCCAGGCTCCCCGACCTGGTGTCTGCCCTGGGCCAACCTCAGTGCTGGTTTCATCCTTCCTCTGTGGTCTGAGAACCTTCCTTAACCGCCAGGTTCAGGAAGACCGTGAACTTGGTTCTTGCCATTCAGAGGCCTCCGATTGTAGGTAGCCGAGGGGGGAGGAGATGCGGTGTTTATGGCTCCAAAGGGCACCCGACGCAGGGCTGGTCCCTATTTTGCTGCTAATGTGGACGTCTTCTCTAGCCTTTTAGTGCCGTCATTCTACAAGGTCATCCTGGGTGCACACTTTGAGAACGCCCGGGAACCGAGTGTCCAGGAAATACCAGTGTCCAGGATCTTCCTGGAACCGTCTCAGGCGGACATTGCCTTACTCAAGCTGAGCAGGTACTGCTTTGCCCACGACGATCACCTTGTAAGCCCTGAGAACTTTTGCTCGTGGCTGGATTTACGAGCTGTAACAGAGTTGTGTGGGGCTGGCACCAGCTAGGACCCCAAAGGCATCAGGCTTTGGGAACAGCATTGACCTTCAAGTGAGGAAACCTGGGCTCAGCCCTGCTCGCCTCCTACAGGGGCTGGGTGAGGATGGAGGTGGGTGGAAGGGAGAATACAGGTGAAGGTGACAGCTAAAGGGGTGTTCTTCCCACATGGTCATGACAAAGGCATTAGGACTCAGTTTCCTCAAGCGGAAAAAGAGTGTGTTGAAACATGAGGTACAGGTTATCCCTACAATTCTCTCACTTAATAAGTTCCCCTGGGGCTTCCCTCGTGGCTCAGACGGTAAAGTGTCCTCCGGCAATATGGGAGACCTGGGTTCAGTCCCTGGGTTGGGAAGATCCCCTGGAGAAGGAAATGGCAACCCATTCCAGTACCCTTGCCTGGAAAATCCCATGGACAGAGGAGCCTGGTAGGCTACAGTCCATGGGGTCGCAAAGAGTTGGACACGAATGAATGCCTTCACTTCCCCAGTCAGCTAGTATACATTCATAATCAGAGAACTATTCAGTTATTCCAGGTTGACATTCTCTTTTCAACATAATAATATGCTCGGGAGAATCAAATGCGATTATGTATGTCAAAGCACTTTAAAAAAGAAAGGCAGTGTGCACACACACTCACAATTCACAAGAGCACATTTGTCTTCCCGTCTCTGGTTTTACGTTTCCTGTTGAATGGCTGTTTTATTAAGTCTGACAAAATGATCATTTTTTTTTCTCTGTCACTTAAAAGTTAGCGGTATTTAGAGACAGTTCCCAAGAGAGTGAGCTAAATAAAGAGACAGCTATTTCGAGAATAGTCACAGGAAGGACAGCCAAAATGGAGGGCTGATGGGTCCCAGATGACAGGGGGCGGTAGTGACCGTGAGGAGGACGGCCAGGCCAGTGTGAGGCCAGCAGTCGAGGGGCTGAGGGGGGCTCTCTGGGCCCGGGCAGAAACACGTCATGCGTTTCCTGGGTCAGTCCATGAGGAGTGACTCCCTCCTAGAAAGGGAAGACAGGGCCTTCTCAGCTTAGCCTGCTTCTTCTCCTTTCTTCACGGTCCCCTGGGCCGTCAGGAAGCTCTGTTCCCCAAACAGGTGATTTAGTAAACGTGGGGTTCTGGACGTGTTCTCTGATAGCCTGATACGTTTGCGCTTCTGGGGACCCACCCTCAGGACACTCCCCACACCCTAGGAGTCTCAGTCTTCGGCATTCCATGAGAGCAACCTATACATGAGCGTGGGCCGCTGCTTGTGGGAGGCGGGCGCTCTTCTGGTGGTGGTTCAGTTGCTCAGTCCTGTCTGACTCTTTGAAACCCCGTGGACTGTAGCCCGCCAGGCTCCTCTGTCCATGGGTTTTCCCAGGCAAGAATATTGGAGTGAGTAGCCATTTCCCTTTCCAGGAGATCTTCCCCACCCAGGGATCGAACCTGTATCTCCTGCATTGGCAACCGAATTCTTTACCACTGAGCCACCTGGGAAGCCCTAATAAGATAGAATCAAGTCCAAAAAAATCAAAGTTCTGATGTTTGATTCTCTGGAATTCTAAGGCATGCAAAAGTTTATTTAAAAAAAACATTCTACTTTGTTTATGCAAGGTGATTACTTCTAATCCTCTTTCATTTGGTGTCTTGCATTGTATCAGATTCTTAGAGCCATGGTGTTGTAACATTTATGGGTGAGGAATCTGAGGATCCCAAAGATGGGACAGCTTGCTCCTGGTGATACAAGGCACTTGCTATTTTTAAAGCCCTGTATTTCAGCTGGATGGTTCACCTACTGATTAGAGCCCTGTTAACTTGATATAAAAGCGTGCATGGTATAAAATTCCCGTAGTGCCAGAATAGACAAGAAAAGTCGTCGTCATCTCTGCTCCCACCTCTGGTTTCTTGTCCACAACCTGTACCTTTTAAGTAAAACGTTCCATTTGTTTAACTCGTAAGATCCTATAGGCAAATGTGAGGGTGAAAAGTTGTTTTCAGCTGTCAGTGAAGCAGGGAAATAGTAGCTGGGAGGGCTCTGGGGCTCTGAGGCAGGTGGCCTCCTGTTGTGGGTAACCAGCCAGTGACTTCCCAGGTGGCTCAGATGGTAAAGAATCTGCCTGCATTGCAGGAGACCTTGGTTCGATTCCTGGGTCAGGAGGATCCCCTGGAGAAGGGAAAGGCTCCCCGCTCCAGGATTCTTGCCTGGAAAATACCATGGACAGAGAAGCCTGGTGGGCTACAGTCCATGGGGTCACAAAGAGTCAGACATGACTGAACAACGAACACTTTTACATTTTCATCCAATGAACGGCAGAAGTCTCCCAGCCCGGCAGTCAAATGCAACTTTTGATGTTCTGCTTTCAGCCCTGCCATCATCACTGATAAGGTAATCCCAGCTTGTCTGCCATCCCTGAATTACGTGGTCGCAGACCGGACAGAATGTTACGTCACTGGCTGGGGAGAAACCAAAGGTAAGATAACTGTCGTGACTCACGTGATGAACTGCTTCTGACCTGCAGCCTGCATGAGGAGACGGGCGTGTGTACCAATTCCTACCAGCGAGTGAGGTCCACTCCCTTCCTGACTTTGTCTGGGCACCTGCCCGGTCTCCATAATCGGCCATCCGTAGACATGGACGAGGGGAGGGGTGGTGTTTCCTTGAGACTCTCAGCCTGTAAATCCAATGCTAATACTGTCTCCTCAGCTAAGTAGGGTGTTGACACAGCTGCAGGTTAAGGGTGTTAGATTATTTACGTGAGCTTAACCACACAGAGTTCTTAAAAAGTGTGGGTCAACAACAAGATGATATTTCAACCAGTCTCCCCCAAATACCCACACAGTCTGTGTCTGTGTGGAGAGGCTATTGGGGGTGGGGCAGACAGACCGCTGGGGGCAGAAAGAAAGGTCCCAGTTCTAGGAAGGTATTTGGCCTTGGTGGACGGGGTGAGGACAAAGAGGAGACGTTTATGCAGGATCCTGGATCAGCACTCGAACTATAATTTGGGGATCCCAGCTTCCCTTTGCAGTTTGTCCTGCGTTATATTATAACACAAATTATTGTTATATCCTTCAGACCCAGGCCTAGGAACATTATAAGGATGTCTTAGATCTCTGCCTCACTTTCTTGGAAGTGCTGGTGGAGGACATCAGAGTGGAAGTCAGGAGCCCTGGAATGTAGTTCTGCCTCTGCCATTGGCTAGGGAGAAGGGACCAGTCACCTGACCTCGTGATACCATTTGGCATCTAAACCCTCATCCATAAAATCCATGTTTTCAAATGATGTTCTGCATGTTAGCCTCAGTTTTCTCATCTGTATAAGGTCACTGTGCAGATAACGATAATGTATATGAAGAGCTCAGTGCTTTGCAGATGGTATTTTAGCAGCTTCTGTGCTTCTTGTACAACCACAACCACCATCACTATCTCACATCATCACTGTCGTTATGGCCACCATCACCATGGACACCACCATCGCCATGGACACCACGTCACCATCAGTATCGCGATCAACCCCCAACCCTCCTCCTCATCCCCATGGTCACCGTCATCAGGAGGCATCACCTAACCCGTGTGTAGCTGAGCCCTCTTGGAAGCCAGGCCTGCCAGACCCCCAAGCCCAATCACTGTTTCCTCACCCACCACCTGGCACTGGACTCCCCTGTCTCTCCAGGCCTCATCTGAATGTGTAATTTGAGAAAATGATTCTTGATATATTCATTGGACCAGGAGTCACAAAACACGAGTGAGGTCTGTTTACCGATGTTCTATACATCAGTAATGACACTGGATCAGTCAGTGTTCTCAGCCTCTCCGTGTGAAGTAGAATTCTCCCATTTAGTCTCTAGTCTTTCCCTGTATTCCAAAGAAGGTAAGGGTTGATGTCCAGGGGGTCATTCGGGCCAGCCCCTCGTCAGCAATGGCTGGGTACCTTCAGGGACCTCCTTCTCTCTCCCGACTGCACCGTCCGGTCCCTGAAAGTGAAGTCGCTCAGTCATGTCCAACTCTTTCGGATCCCATGGACTGTAGCCTACCATGGACTGTAGCCTACAGGCTTCTCCATCCATGGGATTCTCCAGGCAAGAGTACCTGGAAGAGTAGGTTGCCATTTCCTTCTCCAGGGGATCTTCCCAACCCAGGGATTGAACCCGTGTCTCCCGCATTGTGGGCAGATGCTTTACCCTCTGAGCCATCAGGGAAGCCCCGTCAGGGCCCTGGGTCACCCTTAGTCTCCTAGCGTCAGGCCCTCAGACGTGCCATCTCTATTGTGGCCACAGGATGGCAGCACCTCTGCACACAACAATTTCTGGTCAATTAGAGAATTTGTCCCTGGCATCACAGCGTCTGTCTTGCTCAGAAAGCAGATGTCAGAGCAGGACACTGTTAAATAATTTTCAGCAACAATTTTCCGAGAAGGCTTCACCATGCACAAATCTACTCAGTTCAAACAATACACCCACTACTCAATGCTCCTGTGGTCAGGACCTTCCTCCCCTGCTGGACCAGCACTGGGACTCACCCATCGTGGTCAAACAGTGATCCTCTTACGAGCGCCTGTCAACTCCAGTGTGAGTTTTCTGAACTCAAGACAATTTTCCAAGTTTGTTTCAAAGCCTTTGGAGAGCTAGTACCTTATTTCTTGGCTGTTCATGCTGGCAAAGCAAAGACTTTGTAAAACTCGTGAAAGCTGGGCTTGCAAAGTTGGAAAACTGGATTATTTGTGAAAATACTGAGACATACCTGGGTGTGTCCATCTGGAGAAACATCATTTCTTCTTGTGATTGTGCAAGGGTTCTATTTCCACTTGCCAAAGTAAGACAGTAGTTTTTCTTACACACAAAAAAGAGTAGGAAAGACAAGCCCATGGAAGAGTCTTTACTGTCCCTAATTGGCAAAGGAATGTAGATTTTACTTTTTAAACTATTTTGATGAGTACAGTTCGGTGGCATTTAGTATATTCACACTGTTGAACAACCGTCACCACTATTTACAGAAATCTTTAGTTCAGTTCAGTCACTCAGTCGTGTCCGACTCTTTGTGACCCCATGGACTGCAGCACACCAGGCTTCCCTGTCCATCGTCAACTCCTGGAGTTTACTCAAACTCATGTCCATCGACTCGGTGATGCCATCCAACCATCTCATTCTCTGTCGTCCCCTTCTCCTCCTGCCATCAATCTTTCCCAGCATCAGGGTCTTTTCAAATGAGTCAGCTCTTTGCATCAGGTGGCCAAAGGATTGGAGCTTAAGCTTCAGCATCAGTCCTTCCAATGAATATTCAGGACTGATCTCCTTTAGGATGGACTGGTTGGATCTCCTTGGAGTCCAAGGGACAGAAATGTTGCTTCAGACCAAAAGGAAATCCCAAATCCATTAGGTAGTCACTCCCCACTCAAATTTAATTATAAAGATGAATTATAAAATGTATAATCTATATATACAATATAATTGTATAAAATATATAATCTAAATATACATTTATAAAGATGATAAAAGTCCTTACTGTGTAATGTTGTGTGAAAAAAATGTGCAATATGATGTAAGGTAGAAGAAACATAAAAATCCTGGAAGAGAATATGCAAAATACATATGGTAGCACTAGTATTTTTCAATATCTCATATATCAAAAATAATTTTCTCTATGATTTGAAAAAAGGAGCAGAAGATAACCACACAAACAAACCTCAAAAATCCCATAAAGAAGCCCAGATTAATTAGGACGTGGGAACATGAAACCTTATGTAATATTTACACTTTCAAGGGTCAAAAAGAAAAAAAAAAGAATTCCAGTAGTTTTGGGAACTGACTCCTTGTCTTATGCAACCTCATGGATAAACCAGAGACCTATGGTTACTGCTCTGCTGTTCTGGAAGTTCCCTTGTGGACACGGTTCAGATCCAGTAACCCTTTCTTTCATCTTTCTAAACACAGGCACTTCCGGTGAGGGCCGCCTGAAGGAAGCGCGGCTGCCCGTGGTCGAGAACAAGGTGTGTAATCGCTTCGAGTATCTGAACGGGAGGGTCAGGTCCACGGAGCTGTGTGCGGGCGATCTGGACGGAGGGTCCGACAGCTGCCAGGTAAGAAAAGACGAGAGAGATCAGCGCTCATCTTGCGTTGGCCTGCCTCGGCCCCTTGGACGTTTCAGCCCCAAAGCCGCAAATACGAGCAGGATTTGTCAGTCGGAGGCCGCCGTCTAAACATTGCCCAGAAACCTTTAATGTGTGTCTCTGATGATTGATCAGATCATCAAGGGTGATTTCCCAGCCCTCGAGTTCCAGGCTGGTTGTAAGGGCGTAGTTACATCACGGTCACAGCCCCCACCCCTCTGGGAGGGTGCTGGTGCATAGGACCTTTCCAGGAGGGAAGGGAGGTCGGTATAAGACAAAGACTCCTGCACTCCTTCTACAATTGTTCTTGGGGTTACCCTCCCTAAGAGAAGCCCCCAAAGCTTGAAGGCACAAGTACCGTTCTCATGAAGGATTTCCTGCCCACCCCCCGACCCCCAGGAGACACTAAATGGTGTGGTTTTGTTGAATATACTTTGCTAAGTACTGAGGCACAGCAGATGTTCAAATAATATGTTAGTAAGAAAAGTGAAGTTGCTCAGTCGCGTCTGACTCTGCGACCTTGTGGACTGTAGCCTACCAGGCTCCTCCATCCATGGGATTCTCCAGGCAAGAATACTGGAGTGGGTTGCCATTTCCTTCTCCAGGGGATCTTCCCGACCCAGGGATCGGACCGGGGTCTCCCACATTGCGGGCAGACGCTTTACCCTCTGAGCCACCAGGGAAGCCCCTGGTTAGTAAGGAAAGGAGTGTTCAAATACTGCGAAAGCGTACATTTAGGTAATGGAAGGATGATGTCCCATAATAAAAGGAGGGATGCTTAATCCCCTCATTGCTTTTTCCCCTCCCTCTGTACAGGGTGACAGTGGCGGGCCTCTGGTCTGCTTTGAGAAGGACAAATACATTCTACAAGGAGTCACTTCTTGGGGTCTTGGCTGCGCACGCCCCAATAAGCCTGGTGTGTATGTTCGTGTTTCCACCTATGTTCCTTGGATTGAAGAAACTATGAGAAGGCATTAATTAGATGGGAGACAGTGAAGCACCAACGGTTCTAGAAGCTGGAACTTGGGTAGGGAATTTAGCATGCTCAGCAATAATTGACAATAATCAAATCAAGTAAGACACTGTTATTAGCTGCCATCTACTGCCAAACCTCAACATTTTTTTGTGATGTTGTGAATAACTTGTTCCTGACTGTGGACTGCTGGATTCTGTAATAACAAGGCAATACAGCTATGACATTTGTTGAAAATAAACTCGGTACTTCTTTTGATTTAACTCTTTGATTTTCTTTCTTTTCATGTTCTTCATCCATCCTACCAATTGGAAATAATATAGCTCTTACAGACCTGAAAGGTTTTGTTCTTCCTCATAAGGAACAGAGTACTAAAAAGCCTGTAAGATTAACAGAGAAATCCTAGTAAGTCACCCATATATTCACCCTGATAATGAAGGATGCCTTGACATATATCTTTAATGTCTTTATTTTTGGCACTGAGATAAATGTGTTCAAAGCTGCAACGTGGGGAATCATGAGAAATTCTACTCTTGGGAATAAAGACCGTTACTGACAGCTTGGCTCAAGCCTGGCACAAGGCCCTGGGCAGAGAGTTGGAAACCAAGCAACAGAAGTGTCATAACACCAGACCAGTGAAGAGTCTGAATGTTACTCTGGGCCACACATGGGTCTAGGAATGGTGCCAAGAGCCTGGAAAGGAGCAGCGAACACATACTGAAGGTGGACCACTTAATTTCCATCAGTAATTGGCTGCCTGGATATGTGGTATACTCTGTCATGTGGGAAGAGTGTTTTACAGTGATGCATGTTCAGAAAGAAGAGAACAGATGAAAACTGATTTTTCTTGACAATTTATGTATATTTTTTTATTGTTATCAGAATTCAAATGTCAACTCAAAATACAATTCCAAGGTGATAATACAAGGAACAACAGTCATCTCGTAGCAAAGAGATACAAAGGAAGTGAAAACACCAGTGTATATGAACAAAGGGTGAATGTAGGTAGCATCATGTCCTTAGAGAATGGTGTTTATTTCACTGAAAAACCGAACACTCACATTCAATTCTGATGTGCTTTAAGGCTTAAAAACTTATTTTACAATCAGCGCATACACCGTACACGTTGTCACAAGTTCATATAGAAAATTTTCTTCCAAACTGGCAAAATTACCCTTTGGCTCCAATTTTACCAGTCCACCCAAAATAACTCATTAAACAATTTTGTATGAGATACATACTGAATCTGAAAATATAACAAATATAACACGTAAAGCAGAACATCATAAAGACAGCATTTTTTTGTGTGTTTAAACTCCACATATTGAAAGTCTCAGAAACAAAAAAAAAGATCAAATTGCTTTTTAGTACTTCTAAAGTCATCTGTAAGACTTCTGCTAATTCTTCTAAACATGGCTAGAACTTATCTTTCTTTTACACTAAAATGTAAGCTTCTCCTCAAGACAGGTTAAAATTGTCAAGATGAATGAGATCTGCCCGTAGTTTTCACTCTTGACTGTGGGCACCTTCATAAAACTGAACTCATATATAAGACAAGTATCCCTTTATGATTAAAATCATAAGACCCATGAAATCACATATTGAAGGTGGACCACTTAATTTCCATCAGTAATTGACAATCCATGGGTTTCATCAGTAAAAAACTGAATAGGTGACTCTCAGTGTCTACTAAAGGAGAGCCAAGATTATCCTGACTCATCTCTCGGGACCAAATCTGATTTTATGAACAATACAGCCAAATCCTCAGCTTGCACAGATTTGTTCTTACTTCTGGGACGAGATCTGAATGTGCCTGCAAACCCAGATGCTCCAGGAGCTTGTGGAGCTCCAGGTGCTCAGAGAGGAAGTAAAGGCTCAGCGTCATATGACCTGAGGTCCTTGATTCAGCTTCTTCTTTAACAGGCTTCCCAAATCTTCATCCACCCTGGAATCTTCAGAACGCAGTTCAGAGCCTCAGTTTCTGCATCAGATTTGATGAGCCCATCTCTGCACCCTTTCCCCAGATCCGTGGTTTGCACATCCTGCCTTCTGGATGGAGCCGTCATGAGAACTGGGTGGGGCTCCTCTTGTCTCACCGTAACTCAGTGGGTCAGAGACTCTGCCCCAAAGTGAGAAAAAGACTTCAGGAGAAGCTGTGCACGCAACGGGCTCTTGGCTATATCCCAGCCACATGTTACATGTTCCCAGAAGCTTTGACAGCATGATATCTCCTGATTCATCCAACATCATATAAAAATACTCTGGATAGTTTGACTGTCTTTGTAAAGTATTGAAAACACTTGAAGCTGCAGCGCTGAAATGGACACACACAACGTCTCTGCAAGCCACGTCGGTTCCTTGGTGGGGACCAGCCTGAATAGCTCCTGCCTTGCGTCTTTGGCAGCAGCCTCAAAGGTGAGAGTTTGAAACCTGGGGTTTCTTTTTCTTGCCACACTTGCAGGAATGTGGGCTGACAAAGGAGAAAAGAGACCTGTTACGAGAGATTATATAACTAACGGGGAGGAAGTCTTTATTACTACTCAATAGCATAGTTGGTTTTGATCTAATACACTCAAGCATAACTGCTCATAAAAACCTGCTTTGAAAGGAACAATGAACTATTTCCAAGCTCATTTTTCACCTGCTCTCAGACCCTGGGCAGGAGTTAATTCGCATATATAAATTCTTTATGACTTTCTATCCTCTAACAGATGGTTTGGAAATGAGCTGCTGATGTCAACAAAAGAAAGGAGAAATTAAAAAATGATTAAGTGCTGTTTTAGAGGGGAAAATGATCACAAATTTCAGTAACTTGGGCTGAGTAGTTTTCTTTTTTCCCCCTCAAGTAACTATAGAATGCAATCAATGTGCTTCATTTACAGAACTGTAGATCAGACTTTGATTAGGTGTTTTTTCAAGGGTAGGGACTAGGCATAATTAACTTACCCAATTTTTGTTATGAAAAGTTACAAACACAGAAAAAAAATTAGAAAGAAATTCATGTAAGTTGAATTTTTGTTGGCCTAATTCTTCCTGTTTATTTATCGGTTGAATATTAATTTTCCCTGCACACCATCCAGATGGGCTTCTCATCTCCAAAGCTCCATCTCTTCAAATTGTTTGATTCTATTTTTAACATGATTGAATTGGCAGAAGCGTGTGTGTGTGTGTGTGTGTGTGTGTGTGTGTGTGCACGCATTCAGTCATGTCCGACTCTTTGCAGTCTCACTGACTGTAGCCCATGAGACTCTCCTGTCCCTGGATTTCCCAGGTAAGAATACTGGAGCGGGCTACTGTTTCCTACTCCAGGGGATCTTCCCAACCCAGGGATCGAACCCGAGTCTCTCATGTCTCCTGCACTGGCAGGAGGGTTCTTGATCACTAGTGCCTCAAATGACCCCCTCTGCCTCCACGCTGTTCCTGATGAGGTTGAAAATCTGACCTCTGCCTGGTTTGGGGATCAAGAATGGGTGTGTCACTCTCACTGTGGAAACGAGTGGCAGTAGGTGGAGTCGAGTCAAAAGGAAGAATGTGGTCCCTCTGGTTGGAGAGTTGGCCCAGAAGGCCTTCACCACGAGGGCGGCAGGTATGCAGAAAAGGACTCCGCAGCACTGAGACTCGGACGTCTTAAAACTCCAGTGGCACATCACAGGCGTGTGCATCCAACAGTCAGCACCGAGCTCTTCCTTACATTCCACCCCGTGATCCTGGCTGGAACGCCCTCCTGGGTGTCCCAGCCCTGAGCAGACCCTTTAGGGCCTGGGAAGTTACCTTTAAAGTCTGGATATGTTTTTCAAAGATGATCCTATTCCCTTTCTCACCATTTCACCTGCTTCATCTAACCTTCAATGTTCTCCTCTCCTTCCGACTTCTAGCATGACTGCAATTGGAGGGACAGGATTGGATAACCACCATACTGATCTGGCTCCAATACAAATAGTTGACACAAATAATCTGACACAAACCAAATAATTGTCTGTGATGCCACAGCCAGCAGAACGTTTATCCTTTCTGGATAAAGCAAGACCTTACCATGGTGTAATTTTCAAAAGGACAGCTTTATTAATAATACCTTTTATACATTTATTAATTTTGGTTTATAAAATGGCAGTATCTTAAAGAGAATCTCCCACCTCACCTCAACCTTCAAGTAGCATTAGTAGGACTGTTAGTCGCTCAGTCTTGTCCGACTCTTTGTGACCCCATGGACTGTAGCCGACCAGACTCCTCTGTCCATAGAATTCTCCAGGCAAGAATCCTAGAGTGGGTAGCTGTTCCCTTCTCCAGGGGATCTTCCTGACCTAGGTATCAAATCTGGGTCTCCTGCATTGCAGGCAGATTCTTTACCATCTGAGTCACCATGGAAGCCCCAAGTAGCATTATTTTAGGGTAAAACCTAGGTAGAGCTTTGGTTGAGGCTAAGCGATTACCTATCTGTTTACTTACAAACAAGCATAAGCATCTGATTGAGTTACTCCATGGGACAAACGTCTACCTGTCCTCTGATTGGCTGCTCCTGTTAGAAGTCAGCTGGTGGTTCGATTTCAGTACACTGCTAAGGTTTTCTTAGGAATGTTCTGAGATGTTCTGAACATTTGTCAATGTGGTTCTTGAGAATAGCATCAGGAAACAGGACAATGAAATCAATATATATGTTTTAAAGTCTGGTTAAAATACCTGTAAGACACTTAGCAATGGTTGCCTATCTCTGGAGAGGGTGATGGTACCTCATTAAAGAGGATATGAAGACAGAAATCTCCAATCCTACCAGGAGATTCTTGTTATGAAGCTACTCATAATCAAGTAGGATAGAGCCTAAGATAATGAAACTACCTCCAGGGCTTCCCTGGTGGCTCAGTGGTAAAGAATCCACCTGCAAAAGACATGGGTTTGAGCCCTGCTCTGGAAAGACCCCACGTGCCTCGGAGCAACTGAGCCCACTCACCACAACTACTGAGTCCCGAGAGTCCTACAGACCGTGCTCTGCAACAAGAGGAGCCACCGCAAGGAGCAGCCAACACACCGCAGCCAGAGTCGCCCCCGCTTGCCACAGCGAGAGAAAACCCCTCGCAGCAATGAAGACCCAACACAGCAAAAATAAGTAACACACGGCAGTCACAGCTGTTCACTAGGCAACGCCAACCCCAGTCCTAGCACACAGAAGTTGTCAAGTCTTTCTGAGCCTAAAAAGTGAGGACAAGAACTTCTATCGCACACCACCACTTTGAGAATGAAATGACATATGTGAAACCATCGATCACTTACACAGGATCCTAAAAGTTGTCAGTTTCTAATCTCTACCCAATCTGCCAACTGACGAAGAAAGCTGCCATGATGTTACTAACATCTCCACCTTCTCATAAATGTATCTGATAAAATTTAGAGGTCCATATCCTTAATTTCCAGGTCATTGTTTAGAAGAAGACTGATTTTTATTTTTCAAATTAGCTGTTAAAGTATTTGTTTAAATTCACAAATAAGGACTTCCCTGGGGGCCCAGTGGTTAAGATGCCAAGCTTCCAATGCCCGGGGCATGTGTTCGATCCCTGGTTGAGGAACTAAGATCCCACATGCCAAAAAAATTTTTTAAAAATTTCAAAAAAAATAAAATTCACAAATGATACAAGACCATGTTGTCATGGTTTTAAAAAATTGAATGATGCAGAAGTCTATGGGGTATAAAATAAATGTTCTGTCTTCTCACCCCTCTTCCCAAAACATTCCTACCTCCAATGGTATATTTTATCATTTTAGGTCTTTCCCTATACATTTCCATTTTCATAATCTCTCTTATTTTTATTATGAAAAATTTCAGAGAAAATTAGAATGCATGTAATGTGACTTTTTAATATAAAATACATTTTATGTTTAAATGTTGGTTGGATATTAACTTTCTCTGCACACTATTTAGACACCCTCCCCCTAAACTCAATCTCTTTCTCCTTCTCCCATTTTCTTTCTGCTATCATCTATCTATCTATCATCACCTGACTGTCATTTATCTTCCCATCTAGCTATAGAGAGGGATAACTCTTGGTTTTATTTTTTAATAAATACTATAACACATTGTTCAGTGACTTTTCACTTTGTAATCCCCCTTGAAAATCTCTCCATGTCTTTCATATATCTACATTTCTACTATTTAAATATCTGTGTAGCAATCCATTTTACGGATATATTATCATTGTCACCATTGGCTGCCCAGGGACGCACATTTAAATTATTTATGCTTCGTCCAGTCATCAAGCCTTTTCCTTTAGATTCTGAGTTTTCACACCTTATTTGGAAATATTTCTCTCTTCATGACCACATTTAAAAAATAAAACATGTTCATTTCCAGATTTGTTTTTCGTCACCCTTTTAAACCTACTTTGAATTTTTTGCTTAAAATGCAAGACAGGGATTTAATATTGTATCCCGTTCCCCACATTCAGTGTTCTCAGCCCCGTCCTTTCCCAGTGGGTTTGAAATGCCGCTTTCAATTAGGGTGTGCTGACTTTTGTATCGTACCTGCTAAGCTTTTCTACGTCATCCACTGTTTCTGGCAAGGCGATGCCCTTGGTTTCAGGCAGGAGCATCACAAGAGCACCGCAGACGGATGCCAGGGTACCTGTGGGACAGGGAAACAAAGGTACAGTCCCCAGATGGCACAGCCGCCCGCATCGCCCCTGCTCCCCCTGGAAGCCGCTGCGCTCACCACCCTAACTCCCCCGCCCCCCGCAGCAGTGCTCTGGTGAGGTCACCCTGCCCAGCTCCCCAGCGATCCTCTGTCACGATCTCACAGTTCCTCAGCGTCCTCAGACCCTGGACAGTCCCACCGCCCCTGCGCTCTTGGCGTCCATCCATATACTCACTCATCTCATACTTCTTTATCTGGGACCTACTAAGTGCCGAACAGTCTGAGAAGCGCCCACCTCCTACTTCAGGGGGGGAAACAGAGGCCACTACGGAGGAGTCGCTCAGCATCCTTCAGCTGCCCCCATCCCTGCCCTCCTCCCGTCGCGTGACCCGACAAGGCTGGTCCCCACGTCTGCCCAGGAGCAGCTCTTGGAGCCTTTTGGGCTGCTCGCTGTAGGGGTTCATCCTCTGTCTCCCGCAGCTTTATCCCTCTGGTGATGCCTTGAAACGTACTCAAATCTCTCCTCTCTACAGAGCCTTCTCACAAACTCACACAATCCTCTAGCCACCATCCTCCTTTCTGTCTTAGAACCGAAATCCTTGAAACACCACCCTTTCTTGTTTTCTGTGAAAGTTGCTCAGTCGTGTCCGAGTCTTTGAGACCCCCATGGACTAGCCAGCCCATGGAATTCTCCAGGCCAGAATACTGAGTGGGTAGCCTTTCCGGTCTCCAACGTATCTTCCCAACCCAGGGGTCAAACCCAGGTCTCCTGCATTACAGGCAGATTCTTTACCAACTGAGCTATCGGGGACATATCTTCATATTCTAGTGCTGTGCCAGTAAATATCTCCAGAAAACAAAGTCTTAATTTTCAGCATTTGCCTATTTCCAAGATGTAAATACGCCCGTTGTGCATCATTCATTCCAGCAACGCAGCCCCGAAGGTGAGGCTCTGGGGAGATGGGCAGCAGTATCTCCACCGTGGACTCCAGTGGACACACCAGCCTCAAGGTCAGACGCAGCAAAGCCCGATGAATCAGGAACTGAGCAGGTGTATTTATTACCTCTGCTTTTCATCTCGTATACCCAATTTTTAATGATAACTGTTAGTCACTCAGTCACGTCCAACTCTTTGGCGACCCCATGGACTGTAGCCTGCCAGGCTCCTCTCTCTATGGGATTCTCCAGGCAAGAACCCTGGAGTGGGTTGCCATTCCCTTCTCCATGGAATCTCTCTGACTCAGGGATTGGACCTGGGTCTCCTGCATTGCAGGCAGATTCTTTACCATCTGAGCCAGCGGGGTGGCTCCAGGATTCTTGAAAACTTCACAACTGACCTTGGTGGGCCAGAGTCATGTCCCACACCCATGTGCTCAGGTCTGGGCTCTCCTCAGGGTCCCCGCCAGCCTGGCTCCCGCCAGAGGACCAGGGGCCGCCACCACCCGGCCCGGCGGCCCCGCCTCTGGCCCCTGCTGCCCGGCCTCGCGGCAGCTCTGGCAGTTGATGGCCTCAATCGCCAGCCCCTGACAACCCCGGCCCTCGAGTTCCTGGTCTCCCTCCTGCTCCCCTCACCCCGCTCTCGTCCCCTGCCTGGCGCCTCTCACTCCGCTGACACTGGACGCTTGTGGCTCCTTGGGGCTCCGTCTTGGGCCCCTTCTTTCCCCTCACTTTGCCCTGTTTCCTATGGAGAGGGGGGCGGGAGTTCGGTCACTCGCATGGTTTCAGGGGTTATCTTCATCCAGGTGGCTTCCAAACCTTCATCTTGAGGCCACCGTACCCCTGACTCAGCTCATCAGACCTACTGCCTCCTCACCATTTCAGCCTGGGTTTCTTAGAGGTACCTCATCCTACAAGCAGCCCAGACAGAATTCCCACACGTCCTCCCGCAGACAGGCT
The DNA here is from genome assembly GCF_019320065.1 of Cervus canadensis. NCBI lineage: Eukaryota > Metazoa > Chordata > Mammalia > Artiodactyla > Cervidae > Cervus > Cervus canadensis. The sequence continues at coordinate 31,192,981 of NC_057418.1, read as the reverse complement.
CCTCTGAAGCGTGCTAAACCCTCCTATGGTTCCCCCAGTCAGCAGCGTCGCGGCCCTTCTCCCTGCTCCCTCTGGGCCTCACCCAGTCAGTCAGCCCCTCTTGACCAAATCAACCTCCAATGTATTTCTTCAGATCCATCCACTCCTCAACGCCTTCGTGCCATCACCTCAGACCCAGTCCTGGCCTGGTTAGAACAACATTCCTTTAATCGTCCCTACGAGTCCCCTCTAAGTCCCTGGCATATCGGCCATCAGAGTCAAGTTTCTCAAAGGTGGATCTGACCCTGCCAACCCCAGCTTAAAACTCCACACAGCTTCCCACTGCGGTTTGGATACAGAGCAGACCCTTTGCACATCCAGTGGTCGGGCCCCAGCGGGTCTCCCCAGCCTTGTCTCTCTCTTCAGGCCCCACCTCACACATAGCAGTCTGTGGAGAAGGTCGCCATTTCCTCCTCCGGGGGAATCTTCCCGACTCAGGGATCGAACCTGGGTCTCCTGCATTGCAGGCCAGTTCTTCACCATCTGAGTCACCTGGAAGCCCCAACTTCCTCTTACTGTAGGTCTTCCCATTGCCTGGAGCTCCAGCCTGCACCTCTCACATGAGGAACTTCCCCTCACCTTCCCCTGGCCCCGTCCTCCCTGACTCTCTCTCCCCTTGACTCCACGGGATGGGTTAGCGATCCTGTGATGTGCTCTCACACACCCTTCTTTCTTTTAACATTTGTTTATTTATTTACTGGCCATGCCAGGGGTCTTAGTTGCGGCATGTGGGATCTAGTTCCCTGACTAGGGATCCACCCCCTGGGCCCCTGAACTGGGAGCACAGTCTTAGCCACTGGACCACCAGGGAAGTCCAAAAGTGAAAGTGAAAGTGGCTCAGTCCGACTCTTTGCGACCCTGCCAGGCTCCTCTGTTCATGGAATTTTCCAGGCAAGAATACTGGAGTGGGTTGCCACTTCCTACTCCAAGGGAAGTCCAAAGACACCCTTCTTTATCACATGCTCTTGTGAGCAGCGGTTTGGAAAGGCAGCTCCCTCTGCAAAGCAAGGGCCTGCCCCCCGGCACCAGTGCCCAGCTCAGCCAGCCCGCCTCCCGGCCAGCCCCCCATCTTGAGGGACTGGGCTCTTAGACAGCTCTGTCTTGGCTGAACAATGCCTTCTCTTTGCTTGTTCATGCTGGCCCAGAATCAATGCTGAGCTTGTTTATCAGATCCCATGAAATAGTCTGAAATGACCATTTACTGAATCACCGGTGAGACGCTGACTCTGTGGTCCCAGCCTTGCTGAAGGACTACTGCGTTCCTCTGGGTGTATGTCCTCGTGGATGCAATATTTTCATTGGAGTTTAAAACTGCCGAGCAGTGAGTGACCAGCCTTCGTTACCAGGAGCAAGCAAGTGGAGGTGGAGGAGAGCAGGTGAGCAAGGAGCCAGCCAGCATCCTCTCTTTCTAATAAGGAGAGGGGAGGGGTGTGTGAGACCCGGGAAGGAAAGCTGGACTGGCAATGGCAAGGCACCAGCTGGAATTACCCCAGGCCCCGCCCCACGCTATGGTTCCATCCCGTCATGAGTTTCAAGAAGACAGAGGGTAGGAAGGAGGGTGTGAACCTGATGGGCATCAAAGAGCTCATGGTACGTGTGCAAGGGCTTCTGTGTCCTCTGTTCTTTGGACATGGTGCTCTCAGCATCAAAGCAAATGAAGATATGGCGTTGAAAGACATGGAACTTTCAACAACACAATTAATTTTTAGGCTTGTTTTAAACACACAAAAGGTCCTATTAGGTCCCCCAAAAACTACTGGTTGTGTCCCACAATATCATAAAAGAGTTTCACAGTATTTGATTTTAACTCAGAACCTCAACAAAGAAAGCTAAATCGAACACTTCTTTAAAAAGTGCATTTTGTTCCCATGCTGCCAAACCCTGCCTTCCAGATTTTTTTTTTTTTGCAGGAGGGGAAGGGTGGTTTATGCCTTGTGGCATGTGGGATCTTAGTTCCTCAATGAGGGATCGTACCCCATGACCCCTTCGATGAAAATGTGGAGTCTTAACCACTGGACTGCAAGGAAAGTTCTTAAGTTGAACACTTTTCATTGCAACCCTTTAATATAAAATAAATGTAAATGATTTAGGGCCCACATTTCACTGTGGTTCCTCAAAACCTGAAAGAGTTGTTATGGGAAGAGCAAATGAATATCATGAATATCGAACCTGGTCATCACTGTAGGTTCTATTAATGCAAAGAATGTGGATGAAAGCATTTAAGAATAGTGCATACAGTGAATGCTTACCAAAGATGATAAGAGGTAGTTCCAGCCAAATGGCTGCTAGCCGGAAGAGCAGAAATGGGGCTATAATCCCCCCAAAATCACATAAACCGGAGCACAGTGAAACTCCAAAGTTTCTGCAGAATAAAAAAGTTGTTTGAAATAAAAATATTTAAATAACTTCAGGATGAATAATATTTTCAGATATCTAAATAAGAGAAATGGTAACAATATTTCCCATTTCTCTAGTGTTTGACATTGAAAACTTCTCCTCCCTTATACTCTATGCAAATCATTTCCTACGCAATTCATTTCCAAGCTGCACCAGTTCACACCTGTCACTCTGTGACTCAGAGTCACAGCGAGGCTAATTGGAGCCAGGGGGTGGAGTCTACAGTATTGGTGGAAATTAATCATCCATCATCGGCTTACTGCCCAGCCCACTCTGTGGCACTCATGTGCCCTCGTGGGGCCTAGACTGACAGTGAGGTGTGCTCATGAATAGTCCCCCCAGAAAGAAGGCCAGTTTGCACTAGTAGCACACATTATTTGATTTCACCCTTCAGGAGCTGGCTGTGGAGTGTGGTCAGAGCAGAGGCTGGAGCCTTTACACCGAGGGATGATGGGAAATGTAACTCATGCGGCAAGCACACGCACCAGATTTTCTGATTTCAAGTCTAATGCCTGCACGGCGTGCATGCTCAGCGGCTTGAATCATGTCTGACTCTTTGCAACCCCATGGACTGTAGCCCGCCAGGCTCCTCTGTCCATGGGATTCTCCAGGCAAGAATACTGGAGTGGGTTGCTGTTTCCTTCTCCAGGGGGATCTTCCCGGCCCAGGGATCAAACCCGTCTCCTGCGTCTCCTGCGTTGCAGGAGGTCGACTTAAAACATGCACCTGCAGAATTACTTAGGAGAAACCACGATATGGATGTTGGAATTACCGTAATGTTGTTGGGTACAATTCTGAATTTACCAAATAGACAATTTCAAAGGCCATGGTTATGCCTAGTCTTCCCAGGGTAGCAACAGTGGTCCTCAACCAGGGTATTCCTGCAAACACACAAAGTTTGGGAAGGAAGAGTTAGGGGCCTACTTTACTTTCAGTACAATTTTACAAAACAACAAAAGGCATTTGCTTAGTGTAGAACAGCCTAATTTAAGTGCAAATGATGTGTGTGTGTGCTCAGTCATGTCCGACTCTTTGAGACCCCATGCACTATAGCCCAGCAGGCTCCTCTGTCCATGGGATTCTCCAGGCAGGAATACTGGAGTGGGGTTGCCATTTCCTCCTCCAGGGGATCTTCCTGACCCAGGGATTGAACCCACATCTCCTGGGTCCTTTGCTCCTTTCCTCTATAGTAACAAGTGGGAAATGCCAAATGTTTGACATTAAATATTTATTTTGGGGCATTAAGAGAAGAAAGAGTACCATGTCGGCCCTCAAGGTCAGTACTTTAAATTTGTTAAGGGTTGGGCAGTTGATGACATCCTTTTAAGGACACTGGTAGGCTACAGTCCACGGGGTTGCAAAGAGTCGGACATGACTGAGTGACTTCACTTTCTTTCTATAGTTGTATACAATGTTGTTTCTGCTGGAGAGCAAAGTGATTCAGTGATACAAATACATTCTTTTTCATATTCTTTTCCATTATGACTTATCACAAGATATTGAATCTAGTTCCCTGGGCTATGCTTTGTTGTTTCATCATCATTGTTGGCATCTGCTAACCCCAAGCTCTCTCTCCATCCCTCTCCTGTGCCCCCTCCCTTGGCAACCACAAGCCTGTTCTCTGCGCCTGTAAGTCTGTTCCTGTTTCATAGATAAGCTTATTTGTGTCATATTTTAGATTCCTCGTGTAAGTAATATCATATGATGTTTCTCCTTCTGTCGGACTTACTTCGCTTAGAATGATCATCTCTAGGTCTACCCACGTTGCTACAAATGGCATTATTTCATTCTTTTCTATGGCTGAATCGCATTCCATTGTATATATGTACTACATCTTCTTTATTGGTTCATCTGCTGATGGACATTTAAGCTGTTTCCATGTCTTGGCTATTGTGAATAGTGCTGCTATGAACATCGAGGGGCATGTATGTTTTGAATTATAGTTTTGTTCAGATATACGCTCAGGACTAGGATTGCTGGGTCATATGGCAACTCTATTTTTAGTTTTTTGAAGAATCTCCATACTGTTCTCTTTTTAGTGGTTATACCAGGTACATTCCCACAATAGCCTAGGAGGGTTTCCTTTTCTCCATAGCCTTTCCAGAACTTGTTATCTGTAGACTTTCTAACGATGACCTTTCTGACTGGTGTGAGTTGGTTCCTCATTGTGGTTTTGATTTGATGCCACCCTTTCTTAGTAGATGTGGAGTTAGCACGTATGGCTGCATGAATAGGAGCTTGTCTGCTCTCCAAAGCAAAGTCAAGGGTGTTTAGCATGCGCCTGACTGTCATCTTTGAAAAGGAAACCTTCCCCCTTTATGAAATGGAGCAGGACCCCAAGGTCCTTGCCCCCCCCCCCCCCCACCATATCCTCTGCCTGCCTTTTGCCTATGGAAAACTTTGGTCTAAGAATAAGTTTAATCAGAGAAGTGAGAATTGCGGAAAACAAAGGAAAACAGTTAAAGGAGATTAAATAATTATAATGTAGTCATTAAGCATAGTCAAGGACCTTTACCTCTTTCTCACGGGCTATAGATAATATTCTGAGCCACATCCTGTGAGCTGTCTTACAGCTACTAGCACACCAGGCAGAGAAGTTAACTACATGATGATCAGACTGCACCCAGGACGTGAGCCGCCACGATTCCGAGAACTGGCCTCAGAGAAATAGGAATGAATGGACTCTGGAAGTGAAGATTAACTGGACCTAAGCAACCAGGATGACGCCAGTCAGACCCCCGATGACCAGTTTGAAGATGACTGTCAGAGCTGACCGTGCTGTTTCTGCATGTAGCCCCCTCCCCACTTCTGTCCATAAAAGCTCTTACCCCCCAGCTTGTGGTGGTGGTCGGGGGAGCTGGCCTTTGCACAGACGTCAGCCACCCTCCCCCCAAGTTGCCAGCATCTGAAATAAAGCAAAGTTTCCTTTCCGCCAACCTGGCCTGCTTATTGGCCTTTGAGCTGCAAGCAGACGGACCCACCACACAGCTTTCTGTAACATTTATCCTCATACTTGTTTATGCTCACTCAGCATTAAATGGTCCTCCTGCCTTCTAGAATTATTGCCCTTTCCTGAATATATAATTTTTTAGTAGAACAGTAGGCACGAATGAGGAAGATGAGAGAAGACGATGGAGCTCGGCAGATTTATGTGCGTTCTCTTCAGAGAATCAGTTCACTTCAGTCACTCAGTCGCGGCCGACTCTTTGTGACCCCATGGAGCGCAGCATGCCAGGCCCCCCTGTCCATCACCAACTCCCGGAGCTTACTCAAACTCGTGTCCATCGAGTCTATGATGCCATTCAACCATCTCATCCTCTGTCATCCCCTTCTCCTCTCGCCTTCAATCTTTCCCAGCATCAGGGTCTTTTACAATGAGTGAGCTCTTCACATCAAGTGGCCAAAGTATTGGAGTTTCAGCTTCAGCATCAGTCCTTCCAATGAATATTCAGGACTCATCTCCTTTAGGATGGACTGGTTGGATCTCCTTGCAGTCCAAGGGACTCTCAAGAGTCCTCTCCAGCACCATAGTTCAAAAGCATCCATTCTTTGGTGCTCAGCCTTCTTTACGGTCCAACTCTCACATCCATACATGACTACTGGAAAAACCATAGCTTTGACTAGAAGAAACTTTGTTGGCAAAGTAATGAATATTGAGAGAATATGGATATTCAGAGAATATCCAACTACTAAAAAAGCTAAAACTCATTAAACAAAACAACTGTCAAGGAGGGCGAGAGAGAAAAAGAGGGCTCCAGAGTCCAGGTCATGGCCAGGAGGCTCCACCTTGTCACATGCTGGCTGCTCACTGGCCAGGACGTCCTGTGGCCTTGATGTTGTTCCCAGCTGAGGACACCTGCAGCGCCCACGTTACCATCAGGTCGGGGAGGGAGGAACAGCAGAGATGAGCTGATGCGCTGGGCTGCCGTCCGTTCTGGCACAGTTGTAAACACGTGTTGTATTTAGCCTTTACTTTTCCATTAAGGCCAGGGAAGGGGACCAGGAAAATGCATTCCACCCCTTCCTTCAGTGAGCAGGTGGGGCGGGGCCAGATGCTGGGGAACGGAAAGCGGCAGCTGGTGCCCAGATTCCCTGGGTCCCGGCCCGACCGGGCAACCTCTTGCAGCTCTGCGACTGCAGAGGAGAATGCCTCCAGCTCCCATGGAAATAACTTGATTACCCAGGTTAGGTTCTTAAGCTACAGCTTTTTCTACTGAATCAAGATTGCTCTACAAGTGAGTCCCACTGACAACTTCAATGACAGTTTAATCTTATAACTGGTCATTCACGGGGAAAAAAACAAAAACCAAGAAACCATATTAACACACACACACACACACACACACACACACACACACACAGCATGAGAGATGTATGTGGTTAGCTCAGTGAATATAGATCAATAACTAGTCAATTCAGTAAAAGGTTAAGAAAATGCTTTCCGGTTTTCTTAAGAATCTCAACTCTTTCTAAGCAGTAAAGGCCAGTATCTAACTGCACTGGACAGAGATTCTGTTGAAATGTGTGATAAAAGAGAAGTTCGAGAAGCGTCACACTGTTTCAACAAAAGGGTAAAATGAAAACAATTCATAGGAGGTGTGAGGGATGTGTGAATATTAAGAGTGCACGTAAAAACTTCTGACCAAACCAGTAATATTCTAAGTTCCCCCTGGAGTGACGATAGTTATCTTTTGATAGCAACGGCAAGAAAGAAGACAATTTAAGATTGAGGACTGAAGCTGAAACTACCTCCCACAAACACCTGAGAACACATAGAAAGAGGGTCCCTCTGAAGGGGATTTGGTCAAACTGCTAGAGATTATTGGGAATAATTCCTCAGTGTTTGAAGAAAGGATGTAGGGTTTTAAACAAACACAATTTTATATCTCCTCTGAATGCCCCATCTGCAACAGACTCATTAATACTTTTTACTTAAAGAGAAAAGTCCAAGACAACTTTTTCATTTCAAAAAGACTTACCCAAATGGCCGGGTGTACAGCCATCTTGAATAAACTCAATTAAAAATGGTAGTTGAGTATGGGTCTTAAAAAGGTCTTTTAAACACAGGCAGAACACTCTCCGATATAAATCACAGCAACATCTTTTTCAGTCCAGCTCCCAGAATAATGGAAATAAAAGCAAAAATAAACAAATGGGTCCTACTTAAGTTCAAAAGCTTTTGCAGAGCAAAGGAAACAATAAACAAAATGAAAAGACAGCCCACAGTTGGGAGAAAATATTTGCAAATGATGTGACTGATAGGGAATTAGTCTCTAAAATTTACAAACAGTTTATGATGCTTAGAAGCATCAAAACAAACAACCCACTAAAAAAATGGGCAGAAGACCTGAATAGACATTTCTCCAAAGAGGACATACAGATGGCCAATAGGCCTGTGAAAAGGTATTCAACATCACTAGTTATTAGAGAAATGCAAATCAAAAGTACAATGAGATATCACCTCACACTAGTCAGAATGGCTATCATCAAAAAAAAAAAAAATCCACAAACAAGTTGGAGAGTGTGTGGAGAGAAGGGAGCCCTCCTGAACTGTTGGTGGGAATGTAAATTGGTACAGCCACTATGCAGAACAGTATGGAGATTCCTTAACAAACTAAAAATAGAACTACCATATGACCCTACAATCCCACTCTTGGGCATACATTTGGAGAAAAACATGGCCCGAATAGATACACGCACCCCAGTGTTCATTGCAGCAGTTTACAATAGCTAAGACATAAAAGCAATCTAAATGTCCATCAACAGGGGAATGGATAAAGAAGATGTGGTGCATATACACAATGGAATATTACTCAGCCATTAAAAAGAATGAAATAATGCCTTCTGTAAGAACATGGATGGACCTAGAGAGTGCATAGTGAGTGAAGTAAGACAGAGAGAAGGAGGAGAAATATCATATGACATTCCTTATATGTGGGATCTAACAAGAAATGATACAGATGAACTTACAAAACAGAAAGAGACTCAAAGATTTAGAAAACGAACTTACAGTTGCCAAGGGGAAGGATTAGTTAGGGACTTGGGGAAGGTCATGTTTACACTGCTATTTTTAAAACGGATAACCAGCAAAGACCTACTGTACGGCACATGGAACTCTGCGTTATGCGGCAGCCTGGATGGGAGGGAGGCCTGGGGGAGAAAGGATACTTGTATATGTACGGCTGAGTCCCTTTTTTGTTCACCTGAAACCATCACAACATTATTAATTGGCTATAATCCAACAGAAAATAATTCTTTTAAAAATAAAAAGCTCTTTTATTTTTCAGGCTTTAATTAGAATTCAGAAATTCGGGTCAGAGACAGGGGGTCTTAGACGAGGATACGGCCCGAATGATTGTTTTGAAATTGTTTCCAGAATTTCATTCTCCAGTCGGGCTTCGTGGGGGGGGGGAAGGCTGGTTAAACAGTTGTCTCTGAGATAATTTTAGAGCTGATTCCCCTAAAAGGCTGCTCAGTATTCTTCTCAGGGGCAGTCATCCTGGTGATGACGTCAAGAATGGCTGAGAGGAAAAGTCTTTCTAATGTTAATTCAACAGCCTAAGGAACCAAGTCCAAAAGTTCCCTTAACTGGAAGTGAGGACTCTCAGTTCAGGCAAGCAACCCCTGCTAACATTTGGTATTCACACACAGCTCCACGGATTTAAACTTACTCTTGGCAGTCAGTTACGACGGGCATGAGGCTACGAAAGCAGCCATATCTGCAGAACACACAAATAAAATGCGCCCAGAACAGGAGCAGGTCGTTTCCACTGTTGCTAAGAACAACTTTAAGACCTGGGAAATTCTGTCTACAAAATAAAACTGACCAGATCAAACAGGAAAGTCTATTCTTGGTCTTCTGTTTTCCAGTATATGAGAATGTTCTCTGTAAGACAGCTTGATTCCCACCCACTTAGTCACTTCAATATGGGTTTGGACATTTGATCTTTAATGCTTTCTGGGATCATGCTGGAGGCAACACACATTAAAACCATTCCAATTCGTCTGAGGCTAGAGAAAATCTGGGGGAGAGTTCTATCATGAAAAGATGGGCCACACTTAAGTCATTTTTTTTTCTTTACTTTCCTATGCAATGAAATATGTAATATTCATTATTAAAATAATATTAATTATTAAATAATATGGTATGCAATGACTATGTAATTAATATTTGATTTCTATTCCATATGGGATGAGAATAGATAACCTTGTCTTAGGAAACTACATTTAAAAATTAAACCTAAAACTATACAGTGCCAAAGTAAAACGGAGAGATCCGTGAAGTATCCAGTGGTCCTCATTTGCCACCTTCTACTAAATTGTGCATAATGCCCAAAGACAGAAATTACGTCTATCTCCTTAGAAAACGAATTTATGGTTGCCAGGGTGAAGGGGTAGCTAGGGAGGTTGGGATGGTCATGTGCACACTGCTAAATTTAAAATGGATAACCAACAAAGACCTGCTGTCCAGCACATGGAAATCTGCTCAGCATTACGTGGCAGCCTGGATGGGAGGGGGTTTTGGGGGCGACTGGACACATGTATGTGTATGGCTGAGCCCCTCTGCATTCATCTGAAACCATCATGATGTTGTTAACCGGCTATACCCCAATATGAAATAAAAAGTTCAAAAAAAAAAAGAAATTATGTCTATCTTGTTTTTAGCTCTATCCTTACTCCTAGTTTAGTGGCAGCAATTAATAGAGACTAAGTAGATATGCATTGACCTATATCTCCTCCAAGTCTTTTTTTTTTTTTTTTGGCCACACAGGGAGGCTTGCAGAATCTTAGTTCCCTGACCAGGGGATCAAACCTGGGCTCTGGCAGTAAAAGCACTGAGTCCTAACCGCTGGACCGCCACGGAATCCCCTTCCCCAACTCTTAAAATGCGTTAGTTCAGTGTGGTAGGTTGAACCATGTCCCCCAAAGTTCAGGTTCACCAGAACCTCAGAGTGTGACCTTATTTCAAAATAAGGTCTTTGCCGATGTCATGGTTAAGGCACAGAGATGCAGAGAAGGTCATGTGAAGGTGGAGGCAGAGATGGGAACGCTGTCCGGGAATGCCAAGGATGGCTGGCAACCACCAGAAGCCAGGAAGAGGCAGGCAAATATCCTCATTGAGAGCCTTCAGGGAGAGGGCGGCCCCGCCCACACCTGGAGTTCAGACTCCAGCCTCCAGGATATGAAGGAACAAATCTGTGTCGCAAGCCGTGCAGCTTATGGTAATTTGTTACAGCAGCATTAGGAAACTTAGATGCTCAAGAAAAATGAGATAAATGTAAACAGTTCTGTTTTTCATCAACCCTTCCAATATAACAGGATTTCTCCCCCTTCTCATTCTGAAGATGGGCATTCCTGTAATGGTATTTAAATAAGGTTATTTGATGTTTTAGGATTGCATAAGTATATTATTAATGAACTTATCTATAAATGTCTGACTGTTTTGACATCCACAGCATTATCAATTCTTTTCTGATCCTCAGTGGATTCTCAAAAAAAAAAAAAAAGACATCTTCTCATATGCAAAGTCAGAAAGAGAAACAAATACTATATGACATTATTCTGCAAGGAGATCATAACAGTCAATCCTAAAGGAAATCAACCCTGAATATTCACTGGAAGGCTTGATGCTGAAGCTGAAGCTTCAATACTTTGGCCACCTGATGCAAAGAGCTGACTCATTGGAAAAGACTCTGATCCTGGGAAAGATTGAAGGCAAAAGGAGAAAGGGGTGACAGAGGGTGAGATGGTTGGGTGGCATCATCAACTCAATGGACGTGAGTTTGAAAAAGCTTCAGGAAATAGTCGGGGACAGAGAAGCCTGGTGTGCTGCAGTCCATGAACCAGCACAGGTGGTTCATTCTTCTGAGAACCGTGCTCTACTTTGTCCACACCCTTCACTGGGTTGGCAAGCTCTCCAAGTCAAGAAATGCGTTCTTCTTCCCTTTGTAACCTTCGTGTTTTGCATGTGACTAGTGATATGGAAGAAATGTGAAAACAGGGTCAATGATATCACAAAATTAAGTCAGATAAAGGTGATCAAAAGCAAACTACATGAATTCTATTCCTGGGTATATATATGAGAAAAAAACCAAAGCCACTAACTGGAAAAGACACACATGCACCCCAATGTTACAGCAGCATTTTTACAATAACTAAGAAGCAACCTAAGTGGCCATCAGCAGAATGAATGGATGAAGAAGATGTGGTTCGTATTATCCCATATATAGCGACTGAACAACAACAATATGTGGAATCTAAACCGCACAATTGCACTCATCTCACACGCTAGTAAAGTAATGCTCAAAATTTTCCAAGCCAGGCTTCAGCAATACGTGAACCGTGAACTTCCAGATGTTCATGCTGGTTTTAGAAAAGGCAGAGGAAGCAGAGAACAAATTGCCAACATCCAATGGATCATCGAAAAAGCAAGAGAGTTCCAGAAAAACATCTATTTCTGTTTTATTGACTATGCCAAAGCCTTTGACTGTGTAGATCACAATAAACTGTGGAAAATTCTGAAAGAGATGGGCATACCAGACAAGAGGCATACCTGCCTCTTGAGAAACCTATATGCAGGTCAGGAAGCAACAGTTAGAACTGGACATGGAACAACAGACTGGTTCTAAATAGGAAAAGGAGTACGTCAAGGCTGTATATTGTCACCCTGCTTATTTAACTTATATGCAGAGTACATCATGAGAAACGCTGGGCTGGAGGAAACACAAGCTGGAATCAAGATTGCCAGGAGAAATATCAATAACCTCAGGCAGATGACACCACCCTTATGGCAGAAAGTGAAGAGGAACTAAAAAGCCTCTTGATGAAAGTGAAAGAGGAGAGTGAAAAAGTTGGCTTAAAGCTCAACATTCAGAAGACTAAGATCATGGCATCCAGTCCCATCACTTCATGGTAAATAGATGGGGAAACAGTGGAAACAGTGGCAGACTTTATTTTTTTGGGTTCCAAAATCACTGCAGATGGTGATTGCAGCCATGAAATTAAAAGACGCTTGCTCCTTGGAAGGGAAGTTATGACCAACCTAGATAGCATATTAAAAAGCAGAGACATTACTTTGCCAACAAATGTCCATCTAGTCAAGGCTATGGTTTTTCCAGTGGTCATGTATGGATGTGAGAGTTGGACTGTGAAGAAAGCTGAACACCAAAAAATTGATGCATTTGAACTGTGGTGTTGGAGAAGACTCTTGAGAGTCCCTTGGACTGCAAGGAGATCCAACCAGTCCATCCTAAAGGAAATCAGTCCTGAATATTCATTGGAAGGACTGATGCTGAAGCTGAAACTCCAATACTTTGGCCACTTGATGTGAAGAGCTCACTCATTGGAAAAGACCCTGATGCTGGGAGGGATTGGGAGCAGGAGGAGAAGGGGATGACAGAGGAGGAGATGGCTGGATGGCATCATCGACTCGATGGACATGAGTTTGAGTAAGCTTTGGGAGCTGGTGATGGACAGGGAGGCCTGGCATGCTGTGATTCATGGGGTTGCAAAGAGTCGGCCACTACTGAGCAAATGAACTGAACTGAAACTATGAAACAAATTTATCTACAAAACAGAAACAGACTCTAGAGAGCACACTTGTAGTTAACAAGGGGGAGGGCGGAGGGAAGGGATGGATTGGGAGTCCGGGGTTAGCAGATACAAACTATTCTATAGAGAATGGATAAACAACAAGGTCCTACTGTATAGCACAGGGAACTATACACAACATCTTGTAATAAACCATATGGAAAAGAAAAAAAAAATTAAGAAAAAAATTCTTCAAACTAAAAAGAGGCTTCTCTTGTGCTGACATAAAGTACTACAAGAGGCTCCAGCTGTCCCAGCAACCTCCCCCCTGCCCCCCCTCCCCCACACCTCCTGGAATGTGGAAATAATGAACTTGATCTAAAACACACATTCCCTGGGAGTTTGAAAGGCTTCCACTGTCCAGGGCCTGCTGCGTTCCAGGACAGGGATAATTGGCTGTGGGTTAGCCATGTTCACGGGGTTACCAACAACCTCTGTATCTCACAGCCGTCACCAAGCCCTCCCCTCCCCAATTAAACTCTGAAATGTCTCTGAAATCACCACCTCCCGTGCGGGCCTGAATGCCACCACCTTCATTCCTGCTCTCAGCATCTCTCCCTCCCCATTGCTATTGTCCCCACTGCTGCGGTCACTCGGAGGCGCTTCGCCGCCACCCGAAGCTCACAAGACCACACCCAAGCTCTTGGCCTGACTGTGAGGCTATCATTGCCGGACAGGGATTATCCCTCAGCCTCCGTGCCAGAGTATTCCCGCGATAACAAAGAAGGTTCCAGGATATTCCTGTGATAACGAAGAACGTTTGGTTCCTGAACCAGCAGAGACGGTTCATACTTCTGAGAACCATGCTCTACTTTGTCCGTACCCTTCACTAGGTTGTCAAGAATGTGTTTTTCTTCCCTTTGTAACCTTTGTGTTTTGCAGGGAATTAGTGATATGGGAGAAATGTGAAACAGGGTCAATGATATCACAAAATTAAGTCAGATGAAGGTGATCAGAAGCAAACTACATGAATTCCATTCCTGGGTATATATATGAGAAAAAAACCAAAGCCACCGACTGGAAAAGATACACACATCCCAATGTTACAGCAGCGTTTTTACAATAACTAAGATGCAACCAAAGTGGCCATCGACACATGAATGGATAAAGAAGATGAGGTCTCCTACATGGCAGGCACATTCTTTACCAACTGAGCTATGAGGGAAGCCCATATACATACATATGGAATACTACTCAGCCATAAGAAAGAATGTAATTGGCCATTTGCAGCAACATGGATAGACTTGGAGGGCATTATATTAAGTGAAATAAGTCAGACATAGGAAGACAAATACTACAAGATATCACCTATGTGTGGAATCTAAAAAAGTACAACAAACTAGTGAATATAACAACAAAAAGAAGCAAACTCACAGATACAGGGAACAAACTAGCAGTTAGCACTGGGGAGAGGGAAAGGAGGTGGGACGAAGAGGTACAACTATCAGGTGCTACAGTAAGCTACAAGAATCCATTGTACCATATGGAGAATATAGCCAGTACTTCATAATAACTATAAATGGAATATAACCTTTATATATCGTGAATCATATTGTACATCTGTAACCTATGCAATATTGTACATAAAGTAAATTTCAATTAAATTTTTTTAAAAAAGTAAACTGTGACTACAATCTAGGTTTTACACATCTATTTCACACACAAATGACCCTAAAACTGGAGAAAATGGAAAAATCTATAGAGTCAATCTTCTACACTCAAAGTCGTTACACTGATTTGGCAGAAACGGAGTGACATCACGAGAGTGTGCCTGGCACTACGATGCTGATGCTAGGGGACATTTGCTAAAGATGAGAAGTCCCCCATTCTTGATTATGTTAAGAGTTTTTTTCAAGGTCTTGGCTGCCAAGCAGACTTGAGGGACAGTTACCTTCTGGTAAGAACGCAGTGACAAGGCACGCCACCCCTGCCACGACATTGCTTGCCGCAAAGGGTAGGCGCCGACCAAAACGCTCAATGGTTAGTAAGATCAAGAGGGCTCCTGGCAGCTCCACAACTCCCGAGATGAAAAAGTCGATATAGAGGTTGCCTCCTATAATTCCCAGGCGCATGACGAGTCCTTGATAAACCACAGCGCTTGTGAACCTGGAGTAACATCGAAAGACAACAGAGAACAAGTAAGACAGAACTTCCACCTGATCTGGAGAGAGGGATGCGTTGTAAATTTGACACAAGCTTTGGAATCCATCGCAAACCAAACTTACCAAGCAAACATAAGTATAAGTGTGCACTTCCTCATTTGGGGAGTTCTCACCAGATCTACAAAGGATGGATTACTAACTTCCTCATCCGTAACAGTGATCTATACAAGAGAAGCAGATTTTCAGTAGCAATATACAGCAAGAGGCATCTGCATATTACAGATTTGTCATTGACCAGATTCCAAGCTACCGAATGATCTTACTGAACCGACCAAGGTCTTTCATTATGACATCTTAGTACCTGAGTACAAAAAGTTTGGTTCTCTAGACTTTGTCCTAGGTCAAATTCACAAAGGTGTGCTTGTTGCACTGAGAATCAGCAGTGTGATATGCTTGGAGTGAACAGAGATAAAAGGTGTATTCTAAAGTAAAATACATTTGTGCATTTGTTAAATTGGCGAAAACAAGTATAAAGATGCTGAAAGCAGGTTCTAAACAAGTTCCTTTATCTATTAACTCCTCAAATCTTACATTAACCAATAAGCTAGAGTCATGGTAAGTTCTAGAGAAAGGCTGGCATCAACAGTGTCCTTTTGTTCCTGTCCGTGTACTGGAATCCAGCAGCTTTTTGATAACAGGAAAATTCAGCTCATCCTTATTTGGCCATTCAAGAAGTTGGTCTTTCTCTAATTCAATTAAACAAACTGCTATTTGCCTCCTATGTATAAAGTACTAAAAAGGAAACAGCTGAACATACCCGATGCTTCTGGTCTTTTTTTTTTTTTACAAATTATTTTTGCATTAATTTTCGTGTATTTAAATATTGTACTAGAATAGTATTTATCTTGATTACTGAGCTTTTAAAATTCTTCTTCCTTTTTTGGCTGCATGAAGTGGCATATTGGATCTTAAGTACCTTGACCAGGGATTGAACCCACACCCCCTGCAGTGGAAGATGAAGCCTTAACCACTGGAATGCCAGGGAAGTCCTCTCTGCTTCTAGTCCTGTGTGCTGAAGAGACCATGACTCAGTCTCTTGCAGTGACCCCTGTGGCACACTTCCATGCACTTGCATATTTGTTACTTCTGCACAAAGAACTCTTACCCTCCCTAGTTCTGATTTCACCACCACTAGGAGGTCTTCCCTAACCTTGGGTAGAACTGACGATCTCCACTCGGCACCTCCACTTACTAGACTTCTATCATAGGCTCTACACAATTGCGTGCCTTTACAGGTCTACTTATTCTTCTCCCTACATGAGCTCTGGAGTTCTTGGGGGGCAGAGACTGTATTGTAGCACCAAGCAAAGTGTCTGGTGTCCAACCAATATCTGTGTGATGACTGAATGTTGAAACAGGAAGTCAAGTGCCTTGGCCATAACTCTGCGCTGAGTGTAGTCCTTGGTCTTCATCCTTCTGCTAAGTGAGAACCCTGGTTAGTGAAAACAGGACCCTCATTGTCTGTTTATTCAACTCCAGATCTGTTCCAGACTGAGTGGAAAGCTTGGCAAACTTTCCCCAAGCCTTTGTGTTGGAATTTGACTTAAATTCTCATGGACAGTACCTTGTCAATCACCTGTTCTAAACGTTACACTCAATGCATCAACCAAATCTTGATATCTGTTGCCTGTGCTTGCTCCGAGGAAAGTCATATACACACAAAGAAGACTGCAAAATGAATATCTTTAGATCATTTTATTTTCCTAAGTCTTTCTGACACTGTATTTCTTCTATCATTGTTGTTTAGTCACCAAGTCATGTTCGATTCTTTTGTGACCCCATGGCCTGCAGCCCACTAGGTTCCTCTGTCCATGGGATTTCCCAGGCAAGAATACTGGAGTGGGTTGCCATTTCCTTCTCTAGGGGAACTTTCCAACCCAGGATCAAACCTGCCTCTCCAGCATTGCAGGCAGATTCTTCACCACTGAGCCACCAGGAAAGCTTGTATTTCTTCTATAACAAGACACAAAGTTTTCACATTTCAAAATCTCGAAATTAGGTTGTGTCCTGTAACTCAGCTGATAAGAAAGTAATGAGCCACAGCTTCAATAGCATGGCTTTTCTCACTGAGCAGTGCATAAAATGATGATGTGTCTCCAAATTAACAGTATCCTGGGATCAATGAAGCAATAGTAGTTTCCATAGCAACACTAATGGAAGACTGCTAATTGATTCAACCATGCATTCTTTCCATCCCCCTTTGGATGACAGAACCCACAGAATTTTAGTTGGGCTTATGGCTGCCTAGTTAAAGTCATATTTTCTAGCCTCTCTTTCAATTGTGGGTGGTCCAGTGACTAAGATCTCAGCAATGAGGTGGGAGTAGAAGCCATGTGTACAAGTTCTGGGTCCCATCCTTTAAAAAGGAAATGGTTTGCTCTTCATTCACAGTTTTCCCTTTCCTGAGGGATGGAAGAAGAAGACACTGGTGAAATGGCTTTGATTACACAACCTATTGCAGGTGATGATGGAGAAATGAGATAAATGGAACCCGGGTCCTGGGTGACCTCATGGGGCAGAGAGCTACCTTCAGGGCTGGGCTACTTACCTCTGCATGGGCATGTAATAGAAAAAGACACTTTTCTCTTGTTTGTCGCTGTATTTTGGGGGATCTCTGTTACAGCAAGTTGACCTGTACTATAACTAATACAATCCTTATTAAAATGTTCCCTGAGCTAATCTTCGAAATTCTAAGACCCCTACCCTCACCTCTGCTGTTCCAAAAATGAATTAGGAATACCAGAAGCAAAAGAATTTAGTATGTCCCAACAATACAGTTGGCTCTTCACATCCACGGGTTCTGCCTCTGTGGATTCAACCAACAGTGGGGCCTGTGATTGGTTGAACCCATGGATGCAGAACTTGTGGATACAGAGCATCAGCTGAGACCCATTCAGTACAAGGGTCTTGAGCTTCTGAGGATTTTGTTATCTGCAGAGGGTCTTTGAACCAATATTCCACAGATACCAGGGGAAAACTGTATATTATTACATGGTTGGTTATCAGAATATTTTTCACAATTAGTTTCTATATATTGCCCACATTAAAATGGCTAACTCCTACTAAGTATGTAATATTTCTTAGATTCTGGGCTAATGAATTGATGAATTGAAATGAAGCATGAAATATTCCATTTAATTTTCATCAAGACTCTCTGGAGTTAGTACTCTTAAGGGTTCTGTTGTATAAATAGGTAAAACAAGGCTTAGCACACAAGGATTCAATAGAAGAAGGGTGGCTAAGCTAGGATGTGAAGTTCAGGAAGTTGATGAGAGCTTCTGTTCTTCATCCTCTCACTGCACTACTGAACATATAAAAACTGTTTATTCTAGAAAGCTTCTTTGTGGTTCATGGTAACTTCTATATAATTTTAGAGAAGGACATTATGCATTTGACCAAAAATCTAATCTTTAGCTAAAACACTATTTTATGGAAAAGGTGGCCTTGATGAAAATGATTTAGATTTTGAGGATCTTTAAGTTCCAGATTAAAATCACTTATTATATGAGGGCCTCTTTCCTCCATGGATGGATGACTTACTCCAGTGGTTCTTTTCTTTTCACTGAGGGTTTTTTCCACAACTCAGACTTGGGGTCATGTTTATGTCAGACTGTCCTCTCTCCAGGAAGTTCCTGACAGCATTGCTCATCTGCACATGGGCACCACAGTCAACCCAGAGCACAGAGGGGGACAAGCTTCTCTTTTCGACAGCAATATTCACAACGATTTATTCAGTTCAGGCAGTTCAGTTCAGTTGCTCAGTCATGTCTGACTCTTTGCAACCCCATGGACTGCAGCACGCCAGGCCTTCCTGTCCATCACCAACTCCCAGAGTTTACTCAAACTCATGTCCATTGAGTCGGTGATGCCATCCAACAAGCTCATCCTCTGTCATCCCCTTCTCCTCCCACCTTCAATCTTTCCCAGCATCAGGGTCTTTTCAAATGAGTCAGTTCTTCGCATCACGTGGCCAAAGTACTGGAGTTTCAGCTTCAGAATCAATCCTTCCAATGAACACCCAGGATTGATCTCCTTTAGGATGGACTGGTTGGATCTCCTTGCAGTCCAAGGGACTCTCAAGAGTCTTCTCCAACACCACAGTTCAAAAGCATCAATTCTTCCACACTCAGCTTTCTTTATAGTCCAACTCTCACATCCATACATGACTACTGGATAAACCATAGCCTTAACTAGACAGACAGACCTTTGTTGGCAAAGTAATGTCTCTGCTATTTAATATGCTGTCTAGGTTGGTCATAACTTTCCTTCCAAGGAGTACACATCTTTTAATTTCATGGCTGCAGTCATCATCTGCAGTGGTTTTGGAGCCCAGAAAAATAAAGTCAGCCACTGTTTCCCCATCTATTTGCCATGAAGTGATGGGACCAGATGACATGATCTTAGTTTTCTGAATGTTGAGCTTTAAGCCAACTTTTTCACTCTCTTTTTTCACTTTCATCAAGAGGCTCTTTAGTTCTTCACTTTCTGCCATAAGGGTGGTGTCATTTGCATATCTAAGGTTATTGCTATTTCTCCTGGCAATCTTGATTCCAGCTTCTGCTTCATCCAGCCCAGAATTTCACATGATGTACTCTGCATGTAAGTTAAATAAGCAGGGTTACAATATACAGCCTTGACGTACTCCTCTCCTGATTTGGAACCAAACTGTTGTTCCATGTCCAGTTCTAACTGTTGCTTCTTGATCTGCATACAGATTTCTCAGGAGGCAGGTCAGGTGGTCTGGTATTCCCATCTCTTTCAGAATTTTCCACAGTTTATTGTGATCCACATGTCTAAACAACCTTGGACACTGTTTTAAGTCTAGAATTCCAGATCCAGGAGCTTGGAACTGTGCTTACTGTCTGAAGCCCATTCAGATTGGTTTTCTGTTATTTGTTGCCAAAAGCAGAATTACTTTAAGAATTTAGTCCAGAACAATGCTTTTGCATAATAACAGAATATTTTAGCCAAAATAACTTTGCATTACAGAATGAAAATAATTGCTTTACTACTCCAATTTACTCTGTAAGAATATTTAGTATTAGTTTTAATTAGCCTTAATTTCAAAAGGTAATTAGCCTTAATTTCAAACTTTTCATATTTAGAATCAAGCAGTCACATGATCTCTGCTTTTCCAAAGCACATGTTTAACGCCTAATATATATCCTACACCAAAAGAATATGCAGCGCTGATAATAACTGAAAGTAATCAAGACCAATTTTCCCCATTCAATAAATGAAAGGATTAATAGTACTTCCAAGCAAGTGAGTATTTTGCCAATTTGAGAACAAATCCAGCTGGTCTTTGATTTACTAACACACTGTCCACAGTGACGCAGATATTCTGAAAGATGACCCACTTTCTGGGTGTCCAAAGACCTCGGGAGACTAAAAGCCATATCTTGGATGGAATTCATCCAGGAAAGTCTTGGCAACCCGTGTACAGTGACTGGGGCAGCGCCTACCCTTTTACAACAACTTCTAGCTCTGTATTTTGAAATGAAATTGTGCTTATTTTCTATCTCCAAAGTGTTTGCATAGTCTTAGATGTAAAAGAATAGAAATGCTACATCAGATTATTATAGATAGATAGATAGACTTTAAACTTGGCTTTATTGAAATATAATTTACATCCAGTAGTATTTAGCAACTTTAAGCTACATTTCACGAAATTTTGAGAAATGTGTCAAGTCACATAGTCACCCCTGCCATCATGATGTGGAATATTTCCACCACCCCCCAAAGTTTCCTCCTGTCTCTCTGCAGTCAGTTCTCTCCCCGTGATGTTCAGCCCCTGGTAAGCCCTCATCTGCGTTCTGTCATTGGTTTGCCTTTCTAGAATTTCATGTAAGTGAACCATGCAGTATGTTATCTTGAGTATCTAACTTGGCTTTAGAGTTTGTCATACATTTATCCATCTAAGAGGTGTCTGCCTGCTCTCATTTGGAGCAAAGGAAGATGGGAAATGCTCTTGGAAACGTCTGTCTGTTTGGATCCTTGTTGCCTAGTAACGCCACTCGTTGAAAAAGGGGCTGCTCACAGGTAAACTGTACAGGTTGGTTTCTTGATATTCATTTACCAAACTGATGGCTATTTGCTCTATTTGTTTCTCAACTGTCTTTTAATTCTTCCAAGACTTTAGCTCTACATCTACAATGATGTACCCTGAGTTAAAAGCATACGTTCTTCATCTTTCTTTGATTAATCAAGTTCTATTTATAATTCCTTCTGGTGCCTTCCTGAAACATTTCTTGAAGTTGACATTTTAATTTAAATTGCCAAGGAAGAGAAAGACACTATAAATAACAATCCGTTATAAATATGGTGTTCAGAGCTCTCCTGACAAGGGATTGGTTTCTGAGCAAGAAGCAAACTAACTTACAGTGAGCAAAGGGGAAAGGGTGGGAGGGATAAATCAGGAGTTTATCATTAACATATACACATTATTACATATAAAATAACCAACAAGGACCTCTGTCTAGCACAGGCAACTAAACTCAATATATTTTAATAATATATAAGAGAGAAGAACCTGAAAAAATAGGTAAACTTGTATGCAAAACTGAATCACTTTTCTCTACACCTGAAACTAGTACAACACTGTAAATCAACTATACTTCAATAAACAATTTTTTAAGAGATAAACAGCCAGGATCAGGCTAGAGATGTTTTATTTTACTTAGAACATTTTCTTACCAGCACATTATTTAAACAACCCCAAACTTTCATTCTCCTCCAGTGAACTTTTGTTCAAAACAACTCTCCCCAGTTTCTTCCCAGAACCTAATAAAAGCTAACCTTCCTTTTGTATCCTCAGACTGGGCTATGGTTCTCCTTAGTTCATGCGTCCCAATTTGTAGCCCTTCTGCTATTCCCAAATAAACTCATCTTTACTAAATAATAATTGCTGTTCATTTTGTTTAAGGTCAGCAATATACACATCTGGTACCAGTGAGTCTTCAAAAATGGAGACAATCTACTCCATATGAACATTATTTTTATGACATTTTGGAGATACTCTGCTTCCAGATGATAATTCAGTTGGCATTAAAAAAAAATCTTTTCAGTTAGTAAGCTGTAGCTTATACTTCAATGCACAAGTTAGGGAGATTCTTTAAAGGCACTCCTTTTGTAAAGACCACTGTCATTGTGCCTTCTGCAAAAAAGGAATAGATTTCTGTTATTATTAGGTTTTCTTATGTTTACCAGGCATATATAAAGTTCATCTGGCACTGTTGATCTCTGAGGCCTGAGGCAGAGTAATTTTGCGAGAATGTACACAGAACAAAAGATGCTTGGAGAACCTTCTTACTCAAAGCGTGGTCCGTGAATCCACAGCCTTTTTGCCAGGGAACTTGTTAAAGATGCTCTACCTTGGATGAAGAGATAAGAATCTGCATTTTTTCTTTAAAGAGGAGATTTGTGATTTTTCACTTTAGGCTCTGCTGGGTCTTCATTGCTGCAAGGGCTTTTCTCCAGTTGTGGCGGGCGGGTGCTCCTCTGCCGCTGTGGTGCGTGGGCTTCTCATCATGGTGGCTCCTCTTGCTGCAGAGGATGGGCTCTGGGACGTGCAGGCTTCAGCAGTTTCAGCTCCTGGGCTCCAGGGCACAGGCTCAATAGTTGGGGTGCTCAGGTCTAGTTGCTCCACGGCAGGTAGGATCTTCCCAGATCAGAGATTGAACCCGTGTCTCCTGCATTGGCAGGTGGATTCTTTACCACTGAGTCTCCAGGGAAGCCTCAGAATCTGCATTTTCACAACCTCTCAGGAGACTCGCGTGAGATGCCCAGGTGGTCCCTGAAGTCCTGCCTCACCTGCTGCCTCCTAGTATTATTCTTACTGGCTGGGAAGGAACGTGAGCCCCCAGGTTGAGAGGGAAGAACCCAGCTGAGCAGCAGTGTCTGGCATGGGGAAGGGATGATGTCGAGTGGTTGCATTTCCAGCCTTACAGTTTCACCTGGTGGATCTCAGTGGGTGGACTTTTTAACAGTTGTCATATGTTGCAAGAAAAAGGGAAGCCACTAATGGGCAGGGGAGTTTAATCCCTTCTTGAATCTAATGCTGACTTCGTGTCATCACAAATTCCCCACAGGCTCTGTTCTCTAGAAACGTTTTGTAAGAAGTCTGTGTGAGCAGAATAGCACTTGAGGATTTGGGGTTCACTGATTTGGAAGTCACCCTCAAAGTTAATCACCCAGTATGTCTTTCAGAGAAGCCCCAGGGGCTTGGGTGAGGCCGGGAAGGGGTGCTGGTCTGCCATGTCCCCTTGTCCACCTCCTCACGGTCATTCCCTTCAGTCAGGTGGAGGCTAGAGCCAGCAGGTCCAGGAATAGATGTTTAACATCACAGAACCCTGGCCAGCTGCTAGGTGGCAGCAAGGCTGCCTGGCATCCATAAAAGAGAATTTGCCAACTTGCCAACGGCACTCTGGGAATTTTTTAAAACCTCATTATGCTTTTAAACGAGAGTTTATTTTTGGGGGGGCTCCAAAATCACTGCAGATAGTGACTGCAGCCATGAAATTAAAAAATGCATACTTCTTGGAAGAAAAGTTATGACCCACCTAGACAGCATATTAAAAAGCAGAGACATTACTTTGCCAACAAAGGTCTGTCTGTCTAGTCAAGGCTATGGTTTTTCCAGCAGTCATGTATGGATGTGAGAGTTGGACTATAAAGAAAGATGAGAGCCAAAGAATTGATGCTTTTGAACTGTGGTGTTGGAGAAGACTTTTGAGAGTCCCTTGGACTGCAAGGAGATCCAACAAGTCCATCCTAAAGGAGATCAGTCCTGAATATGCATTGGAAGGACTGATGCTGAAGCTGAAGCTCCAATACTTTGGCCACCTGATGCGAAGAGCTGACTCATTGTAAAAGACCCTGATGTTGGGAAAGATTGAAGGTGGGAGGAGAATGGATGACAGAAGACAAGCTGGTTGGATGGCATCACCGACTCAATGGATATGAGTTTGAGTAAACTCTGGGAGTTGGTGATGGACAGGGAGGCCTGGCGTGCTGCAGTCCATGGGGTCACAAAGAGTCAAACGCGACTGAGCAACTGAATTGAACTTACACTTTTAAACGAGAGTAGAGGGCTTCCCTGCTGGCTCAGGGGTAGAGTCCGTCTGCCAATGCAAGAGACTTGGTTTCAGTTCCTGGTGTGGGAAGATCCCACACGCTGTGAGTAACTAGCCCCAAGCGCCACGACTTCTGAGCCAGTGCTGCAGAGCCCAGGAATGGCAGCTACCGAGCCCATGAGCCGCAGCTACTAAGCCTGCATGCCTAGGGCCTGTGCTCTGCAACAAGTGAAGCCAGCACAACGAGGAGTCCCCGCACCACATCTAGAGAAAAGCCTATGCAGAAACGAGGACTCAAAACAGCCTAAATAAATAAATAAATAAACATTTTGAAAAACTTCCCTTAAAAAAAAGATCATAGAGAAGATACTTATGATGACAATTCATATGATAAAATAAAGCTCATAATTAAAATGACCATGAGTATTTGATGCTTATTTGATGCGTATTAAAGTAGTTAATTTTCCAGGTGTCATGTATGGATGTGAGAGCTGGACTATAAAGAAAGCTGAGTGCTGAAGAATTCATGCTTTTGTACTGTGGTGTTGGAGAAGACTCTTGAGAGTCCCTTGGACTGCAAGGATATCCAACTAGTCCATCCTAAAGGAGATCAGTCCTGGGTGTTCATTGGAAGGACTGACGCTGAAGCTGAAACTCCAATACTTTGGCTACGTGATGCAAAGAGCTGACTCATTGGAAAAGACCCTGATGCTGGCAAAGATTGAGGGCAGGAGGAGAAGGGGACGACAGAGGATGAGATGGTTGGATGGCATCACTGACTCAATGGACATGAGTTTGGGTAAACTCTGGGAGTTGGTGATGGACAGGGAGGCCTGGCATGCTGCGATCCATGGGGTTGCAAAGAGTCAGACATGACCGAGTGACTGAATGGAACTGAACTGAAAGTAGTTAAAGGGATTCCCTTGGTGGCTCAGTGTAAAGAGCCTGGCTGCCAATGAAGGAGACACAGGAGATGCGGGTGTGACCGCTGGGTCGGGAAGATCCCCTGGAGAAGGGCAGGGCATCCCACTCCAGTACTCTTGCCTGGAGAATCCCATAGACAGAGGAGCCTGGCAGGCCACAGTCCATGAAGTCACAAAGAGTTGGCCATGACTGAAGCGATTTAGTACAATTTGGCATGCACACAAAAGTAGTTAAAAACAAATTCCAAGCACCTAGACCAGCTTTGTCCAGTAAAAACATAGTGTCACCTAGGTCAGTTTAAATTTTCCAGTACTAACATCAAGAATGTGAGAAGAAATAGGCAAAATTAATCTTAAGAATATGTTGCATTTAATCCAGTCTATCCCCAATACAATCACTTCAACAGGCGATCAAGGTGAAACTACTGAAGAGATGGTTCATGTGCTTTATGTCAGACTAAATCATTGTAATCCACTGTGCAGCTTACTCTGACATCACGTCCCTGTCCAGACCAGCCACACTTCAGGGCTCCATGGCCACATACGGCTGGTGGCCCCTGTACTTACTGGACCTTGGGCTCAGCCAGTTCTTTGGTGAGGATGCTCTGTAGCAGAGATATTATTCTGAGCATTTCCATCTGGCCTGAGAGAGTTCTACCCCTCCATTCCATCCCTCCTCGACTGGGCTCACTGCCTGGAACAGCAAAAAGTGCATCTTTCTAGAGGTTCCCTGGGATCCAAAGGTTGATGGGCTGCAGCTGTAGGTCACATGGTGGAACACTTCTTCATTTCTTAAAAACAAATCTGTGAGGGTTCGGAGGGAGGGAAGGTGTTAAAGTAAATGATGGTGGGGGGGGGTGGTGATGGTGGAAAAAAGAGCTTGCATTCTCAGTTCTAAAACTCTAACCTTGGGCTTCCCTGGTGGCTCAGGGGTACAGAATCTGCCTGCCAGTGCAGGAGACATAGGTTCAGTCCCTGATCTGGGAAGGTCTCACGTGCTACAGAGCAACGAAGCCCATGTGCTACAACTATCGAGCCTGACCTCTAGAGCCTGGGAGCCCCAGCTACTGAGCCCACACACCGCAGCTATGAAACCCGTGCACGCGAGCCCATGTTCTGCAGCAAGAGAAGTCACACCAACCAGAAGCCCGTGCACTGCAACAGAGAGTGGCGTCCACTCGCCGCAACTAGAGAAAAGCCTTCCCAGCCATGAAGATCCAGCACGGCCCAAAATAAATAAAAAAAAATATTTTAAGACTCTAACCTTCTAACCTTAAGCTCCATTACTTTGGACACCTGATGCAAAGAGCTGACTCTTTGGAGAAGACCCTGATGCCGGGAAAGATCAAAGGCAAAAGGAAAGGGGTGGCGGCAGAAGATGAGATGGTTAGATAGCATCACTGACTCAATGGACATATCTGAGCAAACTCCAGGAAACAGTGACGGACAGGGGAGCCTGGTGTGCGGCAAAGAGTTGGGCATGACTTAGTGACTAAACAACAACAATCGCAAAGACTCAGAACTTGGGGTTGGGGGGGGAACACCAGAATCTGATGTGAGTGGATGGGATTAAACACATCATTGATCTCCCCAATGGCACTGATAAATGTCACTGACCGTTGCTGAAACAGAAAAGTTCTAAATATAAAATGATAAAGAATGTCCAAAAAAAAAAAAGGGGTTACGATATACAGCCTGATGACTATAGTTAATTAATTATACTTTACTGCATATTTGAAAGTTGTTACATGAGCAAATCTTAGAAGTTCTCATCACAAGAAAAAATGTACAATGTATGTATGGTGATAGATGTTAACTAGACTTATTCTGGTGATCACCTTGCAATACACACAAATACCAAATTATTATGTTTAGGTATACTTATTATGATACCTAAAACTAATATTATGTAAACTTTAATCTCAATAACCCCCCAAAAGAATTAAATATTTTAAAAAAGAATGTCCAGTGTCTTAAACCATAGGAGCAGGTCTAGATACAGAAATTTTTAGTTCTAAATCAGTAAATTGAGTATCTATAAGTCACTAGTTAGCAATGATTATTCCTAAGAGGAGAAAGCTACAGTGAAATAAGTCACCTGCTATGTCACAAATAAAAGCGAAGCCACATACTCCACCCATTCACATTCTTATCATCATTTCTTTTCAGGCTTCTGAATGCTTCAGAAACTGTTTTAATAAGAACATGTAACAATAGACCATAAATCCACATGATGGCCTTTTTCCTCACTAGCTAAGGGATATTTTCCCCTAGGCTTCTTTAGCTCTTATACACACCCAGCTCTAGCTTTTCTAGGGCTTCAGGTGTTTGCAGAATTCAAGCAAGATTGCAACTTTGCCCAGCAGGATTCCTAACAGGTATCTTTCTGCCATGGCCTAAAGCATAGGGTAGCAGTCCCCAGTGTTTGCCTCACCAGGGGCTTGTTTCATGGAAGACAATTTTTCCCCAGACCAGGATGGGTGCAGGGGATGGTTTCAGGGTGATTCAAGCACATTACATTTATGGTGCACTTTATTTCTATTATTATTCAGTTCAGTCACTCAGTCGTGTCCCATTCTTTGCAACCCCGTGGACTGCAGCACACCAGGCTTCCCTGTCCATCACCAACTCCCGGAGTTGACTCAAACTCATGTCCATTGAGTCGGTGATGGCATCCAACCATCTCATCCTCTGTCGTCCCCTTCTCCTCCCACCTTCAATCTTTCCCAACATCAGGGTCTTTTACAATGAGTCAGCTCTTCGCATCAGGTGGCCAAAGTATTGGAGATTCAGCTTCAGCACCAATCCTTCCAATGAATATTCAGGACTGATTTCCTTTAAGATTGACTGGTTTCATCTCCTTTCTATCCAAGGGACTCTCAAGAGTCTTCTCCAACACCATAGATCAAAAGCATCAGTTCTTCGGTGCTCAGCCTTCTTTATGGTCCAACTCTCACATCCACACATGACTACAGGAAAAACCATAGCCTTGACTAGACAGACCTTTGTTGGCAAAGTAATGTCTCTGCTTTTTAATGTGCTGTCTAGGTTGGTCATAGCTTTTCTTTCAAGGAGCAAGTGTTTTAATTTCATGGCTGCAGTCACCATCTGCAGTGATTTTGGAGCCCAAGAAAATAAAGTCTCTCACTGTTTCCATTGTTTCCCCATCTATTTGCCATGAAATTATGGAACTGGATGCCATGATCTTAGTTTTTTGAATGTTGAGTTTTAAGCCAGCTTTTTCACTCTCCTCTTTCACTTTCATCAAGAGGCTCTTTAGTTCTTCTTCACTTTCTGCCATAAGGGTGGTATCTTCAGCATATCTGAGGTTATTGATATTTCTCCTGGCAATCTTGATTCCAGCTTGTGCTTCCTCCAGCCCAGAGTTTCTCATGACGTACTCTGCATGTAAGTTAAATAAGCAGGGTGACAATACACAGCCATGATGTACTCCTTTCCCGATTTGGAACCAGTCTATTATTCTATGTCTGGTTTTAACTGCTGCTTCTTGACCTGCATACAGATTCTTCAGGAGGCAGGTAAGGTGATCTGGTATTCCCATCTCTTGAAGAATTTTCCACAGTTTTTTGTGATCCACACAAAAGCTTTGGTGTAGTCAATGAAGCAAAAGAAGATGTTTTTCTGGAATTCTCCTGCTTTTTCTATGATCCAAAGGATGTTCGCAATTTGATGTCTGATTCCTCTGTCTTTTCTAAATCCAGCTTGAACATCTGGAAGTTCTTGGTTCACATACTGTTGAAGCCTGGTTTGGAGAATTTTGAGCATTACTTTACTAGCGTGTGAAATGAGTGCAATTGTGCAGTAGTTTGAGCATTCTTTGGCATTGCCTTTCTTTGAGACTGGAATGAAAACTGACACTTTCCAGTTCTGTGGCCACTGCTGGGTTTTCCAAATTTGCTGGCATATTGAATGCAGCACTTTCAGAGCATCATCTTTTAGGATTTGAAATAGTTCACTGGAATTCCATCACCTCCACTAGCTTTGTTTGTAGTGATGTTTCCTAAGGCCCACTTGACTTTGCACTCCAGGATGTCTGGCTCTAGGTGAGTGATCACACCATCGTGATTATCTGCATTGTGAAGATCTTTTTTGTATACTTCTTCTGTGTATTTTGCCATCTACTGTTACCTCATGTTAAGAACCTTTACCCATAGTTCTTCGGGCACTCTCTCTATCAGATCTAATCCCCTGAATCTATTTTTCACTTCTACTGTATAATTGTAAGGAATTTGATTTAGGTCATAACTGAATGGTCTAGTATTTTTCCCTGCTTTCCTCAATTTAAGTCTGAATTTGGCAATAGGGAGTTCATGATCTGAGCCAGAGTCAGCTCCTGGTCTTGTTTTTGCTGACTGTATAGAGCTTCTCCATCTTTGGCTGCAAAAAATATAATCAACCTGATTTCAGTGGACCATCTGGTGATGTCCATTCATAGAGTCATCTCTTGTGTTGCTGGAAGAGTACATTTGCTAGGAGCAGTGCATTCTCTTGGCAGAACTCTGTTAGCCTTTGCCCTGCTTCATTTTATACTCCAAGGCCAAATTTGCCTGTTACTCCAGGTATCTCTTGACTTCCTACTTTTTCATTCCAGTCCCCTATGATGAAAAGGACATTTTTTTTTTTTTTTGGTGTTAATTCTAAAAGATCTTGTAGGTCATCATAAAACCATTCAACTTCAGCTTCTTCTGCATTAGTGGTTGGGGCATAGACTTAAATTACCATGATATTGAATGGCTTGCCTTGGAAACGAACAGAGATCATCCTGTCATTTTTGAGACTACATCCAACTACTGCATTTTGGGCTCTCTTGTTGACTATGAGGGCTACTCCATTTCTTCTAAGGGAGTACTTCTTGCCCACAGTAGTAGATATAATGGTCATCTGAGTTAAATTCACCCATTCCAGTCTGTTTTGGTCCGTTGATTCCTAAAATGTTGGTGTTCACTCTTGCTATCTCCTGTTTGACCACTTCCAAGTTGCCTTGATTCATGGACCTAACATTCCAGGTTCCTATGCAATACTGCTCTTTACAGCATCAGACTTTACTTCCATCACCAGTCACATCCACACTGGGCATTGTTTTTGCTTTGGTTCCATCTCTTCAATCTTTCTGGAGTTATTTCTCCACTGATCTCCAATAGCATATTGGGCACCCACTGACCTGGGGAGTTAATCTTTCAGTGTCCTATCTTTTTGCCTTTTCATACTGTTCATGGGGTTCTCAAGGCAAGAATACTGAAGTGGTTTGCCGTTCTCTTCTCCAGGGGACCACGTTTTGTCAGAACTCTCCACAATGACCTGTCTGTCTTGGGTGGCCCTCCAAGGCATGGCTCATCGTTTCATTGAGTTAGACAAGGCTGTGATCCGTCTGATTAGATCTATTATTATTACACTGTGATATATAATGAAATAATTAAACAGCTCACCATAATGCAGAATCAGTGGCAACCCTGAGGTTTCCTGAGTTTTCCTGAGCTCAGGTGGTAAATACAGATGAAGCTTCGCTCACTCACCCTCTACTCACCTCCTGCTGGACAGCCTGGTTCCTAACAGGCCATGGACTGGTACCGGTTCGTGGTCCAGGGTTTGGGGACCGCTGGCATAGCGCAGTCCCCATCTGTCTCTGGGTTGGTGGCCTTTTCCGTGTAGGCTAATGACAGCCAGGGCAGCATCAGCTCCATCACACCGGTGCTCTCGGCCATGGTGAGGGGGGAGCCCAGGACAGTGTTCTCAGAGTGCTCTCGGGTGGGCTCGCCTGCCTCCTCTATCCCTGCAGGTCTTCCTCTCAGGGCTGGGTCCCTCTCCACTTTTCCTTCATCCAGCTCTCACCAGCCTCTCAGCAAGCAGCAGCGGTCCTGGTGCCCCCTCCAGTGTTCCGCATCCTCCTGGTTCACAGGCATCTTCTCAGGGCATTTTGTCTGAGTCCCTGCACCGAGCTGACTGTGCCTGAGGAGAGGCCTGGTTGTCCTTCAGTTCAGTTCAGTCACTCAGTCGTGTCTGACTCTTTGCAACCCCATGAACCGCAGCACGCCAGGCCTCCCTGTCCATCACTAACTCCTGGAGCTTGCTCAAACTCATGTCCATTGAGTCGGTGATGCCATCCCACCATCTCATCCTCTGTTGTCCCCTTCTCCTCCTGTCCTCAATCTTTCCCAGGATCAGGGTCTTTTCCAATGAGTTGACTCTTGAATCAGGTGGCCAAAGGATTGGAGTTTCAGCTTCAACGTCAGTCCTTCTAATGAATATTCAGGGATGATTTCCTTTCGGATGGACTGGGCTGTCCTTGCTCACCCTCTATTTAGCATGTGCTCCTAGGGGGTCAGTCCCCTTCATACCATGTAGTTTCTGCTCTCAGAATGCCAAAAAGCTGGGGTTTCTCTGACTGGAAAATGGGTCATCACAGTTCCTATTGCATTTTTCCATCAGAACTTTTGAAATTGTGTTTATACTTTGACCAAATTATCTTTTTTCTACCATTTATAAAGACACTATGTATAAAACCTACTCTATAGTAATTATTTGAATTCAAATGCACTTATATTCCTAAGTTAGTGTTTCTCAAACTGAATTCTGTATCCTATTTTAAAATTAAAAAAATTTTTTAAAATTTCTTTTTATTTACTTATTTGGCTGCACCAGGTCTTAGTAGAGGCACGCAAGATCTTTGATCTTCATTGTGGCATTTGAACTCTTGGTTGCAGTGTGTGGGCCCTAGCTTCCTGACCAGGGATGGAGCTCTGGCTCCTGCATTGGGAGCATGGAATCTTACCCTCTGGACCATCAAGGAAGTCCCCTGAATTCTGTATTCTTACTCATTTTTTTTTTCTTTTAAAAGACACCTATGGTGGTACTCATCAGAAGTACTATTTGTCAAATATGTGGGGTTCCCCTCCTCCTTCCCCAGCCCATTACAGGAGTGGGATAGGATTGCAGTGATTGGCCTGCGTGATTGATCCCTCTCCTTGAATCTGCCAAGGACTTGTAAGCATTTACTTGCTGAAGAAGGACCCTCAAGAACTTCCCCTTTTCTGCACTGGTCCAGGAGTGGCTGCTAGGACAGCCTGGATTAAAGAGAGAGAACCTTATGACAAGCTCACAACCCCGTATTCCTCAATGAAGGGTAGCCCCTGCTCACCACAACTAGAGAAAGCCCACGTATAGGAACAAAGACACAGCATACCCAAAAATGCATAAATAAATAATACAAAAACTAAATGATGCCTCTGCTTATTAACTGGTACTCAGAAAACTGGCTCAGTGTTGAGACCAATAAAGATAGATCCCTACTTCACAGAGGCAGTGGGGCAGATGAACAAGTCTGAATGTGGCAGTTAGAGCCGTAAGCGAATAGGAGAATGTCTGTGGCCTTTGGGTGCAGACGGTTTCTTAAACAAACCCAGGAAACAATCAATAAGCAAAAATATGCTGATCTGACCGTGTCAAAACATTTAAGGATTTAAGAATTTTTGCTCAATGGAAAAAAGAAAAAACAGGCAAAGTTAATGGGTAGCTAAAACAGTGAAGCAAAGATACTTGCAATGTCTAAAACCAACAACAGGGTAAAATTGAGAATAAAAAGGTGATCCTATAAATTGAAGGGGACAATCCAATCCATTAAGTCTAAAAACCCCAGAAAACTCAATATACATGGGCCAGGATACGGCGAGGCCATCCACAGAGGAGAAACACAAATAGCAAAGCACGAAGTGAGCTGAGCCTCACTCGTAACCAGAGATGTGCAACCTAAAACACTCCGGAGGCTGGCCAAAGTGAGAAAATAGGAGTACCAGATGTGTGTGGGGGACACTCAGTGGGTACACACAGAAAGCAAGCTGGCATTACTGACTCCTGGGCAAACGTCCAGACAAAACTGTAATTCAAAAAGATACACGTACCCCCCATCGTAACTGCAGCACCATTCACAACAGCCGAGATCATGGAAACAATCTAAATGTTCCTTGACAGAGGAAAGGATAAAATATATGTGGTACATATATAGTGGAATACTACTCAGCCATACAACAGTTCGAAAAAAATGCCATTTTCAGCAACACGGATGGACTTAAGAGACTGTGATACTGAGTGAAATAAGTCAGAAAGAGAAAGACAAATATATCATCACTTACATGCAGGATCTTAAAAAAGTGATACGCATGAACTTATTTACAAACAGAAACAGATCCACAGATTTAGAGACCTAACCTGTGGTTGCCAGAGGGGGAAGGGGAGATATTTTCACTGCGATAGATAATAATCGACTTGAACTTTAGAGGCTGGTTGTTTTTAGACAGCCCAGTGTACCATATAGTTTACAGAACTGTGGGACGAAATACTTCATGAACTGGAGACCATGTTTCACTCAGTTGTCATCAAAGTCTGTTCCCCACTAATTTTAGATCAGCCTGTATAAACACAGCGTGTTCACGGTTATGAATCATAGAGTGGATACTTGAATTGTTTTTAGCGAAATTTGTCCATGCCAGGCTTCAAAGGGAAGAATTTAAGCCTGGACATTCCACTAGTGATCAACACATGCAGCAAATACTTAATCTCTATTGTATTTGGTGGCATAGAAATAATCATGTTGAGCATTCATCCAATAAAACTTTTTCAGTGTCAAGATCTAAACTGTTAGTGGTGTGTGGGCTCTGATACATAAACAGGAAAGAAAACAAGGATTTGCCTTTGAGAGATGGTACAACAACTGTTCACCAACCAAGTTGTTCAATCCTTGCAACTGCACAAGTGGAACTTGTACTTAATGTCAGTGAAAGAGCAGAATACAGAAAAGTGGGCCTATTATATTGAATCAAAAAGTCAATGAATCTTGGAAGTTTTGTTTTTTTTATAAAGAATACTGTTTATCAAGTTTATGTGGAGCGAGGGCTTTCCTGAGAACTGCATACAACTTGAACTCCGAGAGCTCAGGAAACGATTGTTCAACAGATGGAAACTAATGTTATTTGTGCTTCTTGATCAGTGACTCTCATCCTAACTGAGTATGAGAACTTCTGGTTAATGTCAAAGAATTTAGCGATAGGAAAGTGAAAAAGTGTTAGCTGCTCAGTCATGTCTGACTCTTTGAGACCCCATTGACTATAGCCTGCCAGACTCCTCTGTCCATGGAATTCTCTAGGCAAGAATACTGGAGTAGGTTGCCATTTCCTTCTCAAGGGGATCTTCCTGACCCAGGGATCAAACCTGTGTCTCTTGTATTGCTAGAAGATTATTTACCATCTGAGCCACCAGGGAAGCAACTGTGGTTTTACTTCTGTTCACTGAGAATTCAACATAACACAGATTTACTATGAATTTAATAATGCCTTTCAGTTCATTAGTCAGTATCCATCACACAGCTTCTGTTTTCATCTGAGAAAATAGTACGTATTTATCCAAAATGTACTCTTAATATAAGTTAAGTAAGCAGGGAGCCTTGATATATTCCTTTCCCAATTTGGAACCAGTCCATTGTTCCATGTCTGCTTCTAACTGTTGCTTCCTGACCTGCATACAGATTTCTCAGGAGGCAGGTAAGAGGGCCTGGTATTCCCATTTCTTGAAGAATTTCCCACAGCTTGTTGTGATCCACACAGTCAAGGGCACTTTAGCATAGTCAATGAAGCAGAAGTAGCTGTTTTGTAACTTATATGCAGAGTACATCATGTGAAACGTTGGATTGGGTAAAGCACAAGCTGGAATCAAGATTGCTGGGAGAAATATCAATAACCTCAGATATGCTGATGATACCACCCTTATGGTGGAAAGCAAAGAGGAACTAAAGAGCTTCTTGATGAAAGTGAAAAAGGAGAGTGAAAAAACTGCCTTAAAAGTCAACATTCAAAAAACTAAGATCATGGCATCTGGTCCCATCACTTCATGGCAAATAGATGGGGAAACAATGGAAACAGTGAGAGACTTTATTTTCTTGGGCTCCAAAGTCACTGCAGATGGTAACTGCAGCCATGAAATTAAAAGATACTTGCTCCTTGGAAGGAAAGTTATGACAAACCTAGACAGCATATTAAAAAGCAGACACATTACTTTACCTACAAAATTCCAACTAGTCAAAGCTATGATTTTTCCAATAGTCATGAATGGATGTGAGAGTTGGACCATAAAGAAAGCTGAGCACCGAAGAATTGATGCTTTCCATTTGTAGTGTTGGAGGAGACTCTTGAGAGTCCTTTGGACAGCAAGGAGATGACACCAGTTAATCCTAAAGGAAATCCACCCTGAATATTCACTGGAAGGACTGATGCTGAAGCTGAAGTTCCAGTACTTTGGTCACTTGATGTGAAGAACTGAATCATTGGAAAAGACCCTGATGCTGGGAAGGATTGAAGGCAGGAGGAGAAGGGGAAGACAGAGGATGGGATGGTTGGATGGCATCACTGACTGAACGAACATGAATTTGAGCAAGCTCCAGGAGTTGGTGATGGACAGGGAGCCTGGTGTGGGGCAGTCCATGGGGCTGCAAAGAGTCGGGCATGACTGAACGACTGAACTGAACTGAACTGATCCAAAATGTATTCATTCCTTCTACAGACAAGACTTGGTTGTAAAGGGTTTTTAGACTTTGGCAGTAACTTGATGGCCCCTAAGGATCAGTGGTCCACTGGGCAGACTGCCACAGAATTCTTCCATTAGCTCTGGGCTGAGATAACATCTGCTGGGAGGCAGGAATGTGTGAGCAAGACTTCTCTCTAGTCACCCTCCATGCTCAATCCTTTGTTGTGGCTGTTTAGCTGTTAAGTCCTGTCCAACTCTTTGCAACCCCATGAACTGCAGCATGCCAGGCTTCTCTGACCTTCACCATCTCCTGGAGCTTGCTCAAACTCATGTCCCTTGAGTCAGTGATGCCATCCAACCATCTCATCCTCTGTCTTCCCCTTCTCTTGCTCTCAGTCTTTCCTAGCATCAGAGTCTTTTCCAATGAGTCAGCTCTTTGCATCAGGTGGCCAAAGTATTGGAGCTTCAGTTTCAGTGTCAGTCCTTCCAATGAATATTCAGGGTTGATTTCCTTTAGGATGGACTGGTTGGATCTCCTTGCAGTCCAAGGGACTCTCAAGAGTCTTCTACAGCACAATTCAAAAGCATCAGTTCTTTGGCAGTTAGCTTTCTTTATGGTCCAACTCTCACATCCATACATGACTACTGAAAAAATCATAGCTTTGACTAGACAGGCCTTTGTCGGCAAAGTGACAACTCTGCTCTTTCATACACTGTCTAGAGTCATCATCGCTTTTCTTCCAAGTAGCAAATATATTCCTAGGGATGGTAACAAAGATCTGCTCTTCTAGCATAAAAGTGTCCTTGGTTCAGGCCATTTCCACCAATATTCCCTAAGTTCTTTTCCTGGGAAGGATATAAGGACTTCTTCACTCTTTAAAACTTCCTTTATTCAGCCACCTTAAGAAACATACAGCCACTATTTGGAGAAGGAAGGCTTGATCTCAATCAGGTCCCCCTTTGGTACATGAAATTATACTTCCTTCCTTCCAACAGCACCGGATTCAAAGAAAAATGAAGACAGCAGAGATTCATATTATTTGTTCTAAACCAAGAAATACAGCCATCTCCAGATTTCCTGGGCTTTGTCCCTTTTGATAGCAACCCACTCCAGTACTCTTGCCTGAAAAATTCCATGGACTGAGAAGCCTGGTAGGCTACAATCCATGGGGTCGCAAAGAGTCGGACACAACTGAGCGAATTCACTTCACTTCACTTCACCCACATGAAGAAGCATTGCTATGCCAACACAATCTGGATGTTCTGCATCCAGCCACCTGTTTTTGTTGATGTTGTTGTTGTTCAGTCACTAAGTTGTGTCCAACTCTTTGTGACCCCAAGGACTGCAGCATGCCAAGCTCCTCTGTCCTCCACTATCTTTCAGAGTTTGCTTAAACTCATGTTCCTTGAGTCCATGATGCTATCCAACCATCTCAGTCTTTTGCCTTCAGTCTTTCCCAGCATCAGGGTCTTTTCCACTGAGTTGGCTCTTCCCATCAGGTGGCCAAAGTAGATGGATATTAATTTTTGTTTTCTCCAGGGAAGGGAAGATTTAGCCATTAAAAACCTAGCACCTGATACCTTTTATACCATCTACCTGAAGGGGACCTCTAGGGGTTGAAACAAACGGATCCTAGTGTGTTTTCTCCCTTAGGATTTAGCACAATATTCTCATGGTTATCTATATCAAAGAAGCATGTCTGTGTACACCAATAATCTGTGTGCACCAAAAATCAACTGAGCCCTGGAGAATTTAAACGATTTCACTCAGACTGCATCGTTCTTCTTAGGATTAGTTCTGGAAGAAAGGCAGTCTTCCTGGTGGGTTGAAGAACTAGAGGGTTGTCATGGTAACAGCAGCTCTGGATTAAGAGTAACACCCAGAAATTCCTGCCGGGGAGTGGGCGTGCAAGGTTCTGGAAGCTGTGCCCATCACAGCCTCCACAGCAAGGAACACTTTCACAAAGAGCTAGGATTTTCTCAATTATTCCCAGTAGGGAAGCACAGTAATTTGGATCGCAGAGACTGATTTTGCAAAAAACATAGGGGTGGGCCAAATGGCACAGGAACAAAACACTTGAGAAAGTTGCCATCTTCCTCTCTCACACACGGACAGAATGTGAAGATTTCAAAGATGGGTATTAGAGGACCATCCTCCTGGCCAGTGTTCAAAAAAGCAGGAACAGATGCACACTCGCTCTCTATTCGATCAGAGAGAGAAAGACCCAGAATGAAAGTAATTGAATTAGGCATTTTCACAATTCTCACAAAAAAGACCAAGCAATATGAACAGAATAAAAGAAGCCTGTGTGGCTTATTCATTTTGTTTTGTATTTTAATTAATTTTGTTTGTGATGCCACCAGGGCCCGGACTAGATCAGGAAAAGGCAAATGCTTCTCTGGGTTACCACGGGGGTGCTGGGGATGGAAGACGAGGACTATCGTTTCCAAGGGCAAGGATCAGCTTTTGAGACGGAAAAAAGGAGGGGTCCCTGGTTCCCAGATTATATAACTAATGAATGAGGAGCTGACGTGACTCTGTCACGACTATGTAAAGCTTGGAACTCTCCCTCTACTGTTGTAATCTGCATCATTTTGATTGGAGAGTTTGCTGGAATTTCAGCTTTAGGGAGAGTGGACCAGGTGAACAGAAGTGCTTTGGTTCCATGTCTGGATCTAGAACATTCCTCCAGGTGGAGAGGCCAGTGGCTGGAGGGGGACACCTGGGTCTCTGGCACGGCTGGCCCGTGTGGGACCCAGCTGGAACAGGTGCTCAGCCACAGCCGTCTCTAGAAAGAGCAGGGGGCCAGTGATCAGGAGGGCTAGCGTCTGACCTCCAGACAACGGATGGATGAGGAAAGACACAAGCAGTGAGCCTACTTTCAAAAGAAGGTAAACAGGGGCCAGGGCCTCAGTGGAACAAGCTACAGTTCAAGTCCAGATGAGGACCTAGAGTAGAAACCGGGGACTCAGTAAGTTGTAGACATGAAATAGGTACAGCGTTCTGCATGTGTGTGTGTGTGTGTGTGTATTTTTTGAAGGAATATCACTTCATATCAGACCTTCAAATCAAGGCTTGAAAAGTTAGTTTTTTAAAAGGGAACTAGGGATTGAGGAAGAAAGAGAAAGCCTAGTAAGCACCTGGAGGAAGGCGGGGTGCCTGCAGCTTGTATCTGACACCGGGAAATCCTAGGTCCCATTCTCTAGACAGGCCAGGCATCCCGTGTCTTCTCGCAGGCGTCAGGGTCCATGGTGGTCTGGGAGAGATGGTGAAGCTAGAAACTGAAAACCTTTGGCATCCACCCCTGGGGACAGCTGGGAAGGTGAAGACCAGCCTAGTGACAGGGTGACCAACTCACCCCGTTTGCTTGAGATTGTCTCTGAGTTTAGCTTTGAAACCAGTTTTCTACAGATCTTCTGGTCCTGGACACTCAAGGGCAATTGAGCACCCTAGTGGTCACCATCTGAGCCCATTAGTTGTCCTGGCTTCTGCAGATCTCATTACTCGTTAGAAAGACGTCCTCAGACACTGGGACTGACTGATATCACTGTATGTACATATGTAATGATATATATATATTTGTATTTGTATCTGGGTATCTTCCTAGGTGGTACAGCGGTGAAGAATCTGCCTGCTAATGCAGGAGATGCAAGAGATGTGGGATTGATCCCTGAATTGAGAAGATCCCACAGAGAAGGAAATGGCAACCCACTCTAGTATTCTTGCCTGGGAAATCCCATGGACAGAGGAGCCTGGTGGGCTACAGTCCACGGGGTTGCACAGAGTTGGACATGATTGAACAACTGAGCTCACACACATGTATTTATATTTATGTGACGCTGATGCTGAGTGCTTCTCTCTCACAGTTCTGATGGACATTATACTTCTCAAGCCTTCAGAGCAAGAAGCATACTGCCTGGTTATTTCATGAGGGCCTCTGGTGGGTGAGTGTCAGGGAGGGGAGAGAAGGCCTGTCTCCTAGGGTTCCTCACACAAAACACTGCTCTCCAGGAAGGTGCCCTGAAAATCTGCCTGGCCCGCTCCAGGGTGGAAATCTCATTCATCAAAGGATATGTGACTTGGATTCCTTGTTCAATTAAAGCCATGTGATGCTCTGAAACATTCTCTCTAGAGATCTATACCAATTAATGAGAGTCCTCAGACCTGGAAGATTTTTAGATCCAGTTTCCTTTAGTGGAAGAAATTTACTGTTTCATCACCCAACTTGGGAAAGGAACTCGTTCTGGACTCAACAGTCCTTCAGTGCTGCCTTTATGGCTTTTAAAGAACTGCCACAAACATTTTCGCCATGTTATGCAATATCTTCTTACTTTCAAAACATTAAAGACATGGGAATGAATTAGAACAATCCATTAAAATATACGCCATTTATAGAACTCAGGATATTTTCAAAGATATGTTTAAGTAGGGGCATGGTTAAATTAATTCTCAGCATCAAAGGTGCATTTTATCTTTGTGTTTCAACATTTTTTATGCATTCAAGAATATTCTAAATTAAAGCTAACATGGTGATATCATA
Organism: Cervus canadensis; assembly: GCF_019320065.1. Taxonomy (NCBI): domain Eukaryota; kingdom Metazoa; phylum Chordata; class Mammalia; order Artiodactyla; family Cervidae; genus Cervus; species Cervus canadensis. The sequence continues at coordinate 31,152,725 of NC_057418.1, read as the reverse complement.
TTACAGTAATCTTTTCTTTTCTTTCTTATTTTTTAAACTATGGAAGTATAACACATTTACAGGAGACTTAGAAAATACAGAACAAGGTTACAGAACAAAGTTACCTATAGTTCCACTATATATGGCTACAGTAATCATTTTAATGTGTCATGTTAAGGATGACAGCTTTGCTGGTAGAATGGAATCATTTATTCTGTATGAAGTCAAAGAGCTCACATGAGCTTCATGACAGCTGGAATCATGGTGTGGTTCCTCTTTTGGAAAAACCAAAATTACGTTTATAAAAACCCCCTTTTGAAAGGAAATGTCAGAAACAGACATTCCCAAAGCTGGAAAGTCCCTCTCTGCCGCAATATTGACGCTTCTGTAATGGTTCATTAAAATGTAGGCAATATGGCAGCTATTAAGAGTTGGAAGTCTCTCTGGTAACCAAGGTAATTGAAAAATTAGCCTGACCCTTTCTAATGAGGTTTTAATAAATTCTGTGTTGGAAATATATCAGAGTGGGATTGTTTACACCAATGATGGTCCCTTTGCGGTCAGAAAGCTCAAGTGTCAGTTTTTAATGTTACCCAAACATGTCACCATGGGAACTGCCCATGAGAGTGTTTCTGCATGGATGAGCATCAGTGTAACATCTGATACTTACATCTCAACAAGCTGTGATTAGCTATGAGCAATGAACTATATAAGTACATCATAAAAATAAGGACATTACAATCAAGCCTTACAGCTTTTTGAGTCAATAGGGGCATGACAATATTGCCAGCAAATGCGGGCACATTCAGTTCTGTGGTATTAGCTCTTTGTTAACTAGAGTTGTAACCTACTATTTTCCATGAGCATAGCCCACTAAGAAACAAGAGGAGGAGGAGGGGGGGAAGAGAGGGATCTTTAGGAAAAGGATTTTTTTTTAAATCCTTAAAAAAATAAAATGAAACGAAAACTGCTGCCAGAGTTACTACTGATGTCGTTGTATAATCCAGGTCAGTAGGTGTCATGGCTATTTCATCAGGGTATCCGTTGACTATTGATAGATGATGCTGTCCAACAGGCGTCGTGGTATAAGACAGTAGGCATTCATTGAGCTCATCCATCTGTGGGCTGCCTGGGAGACTGCTGATCCCGGTTTCAGGAGACTTTGCTAGAGCAGCTTTCCTCCCAATGTCCCTTAGTCTTCTGCATGCTCAGAAGGAGAGCCTGGAATGTTCTTCTCACAGTGATGGCTGAAGCCCAGAGACAAAGCCCAAGCACGCAAGCATGCTTCCTGACTCTACCGCATCACATCTGGTCACCTAGCATTGACCAAAGCAACCTGAATGACCAAGCACCAAAATCGAAGGGCAGGCTGTACACCCTACCCATCTGAGACCAAAGCAGGTTACATTGCTGTGTCCACCATCAGTGGAGCCAGGAAGTACTTTCATTCACCGGAAATGAGGGGGAAGATGTTACTATGTCAAACAGCAATCTAATCGACTACGATCCAGTGTTATCTTGATAGCCAAAAATGTGTTGGGTCACCAAACTCCACTCTCGCAGTTGAGCCAGTACTGTTATGATCAGCTACATTAGTTAGCTTTGATGGCAGAAACAAACACCCTCAAATTTCTGTAGCATACTGAGACACATTTAGCCGACAACAGTTTTTACTGAGGAAACAATGATCTCTTGGCCACATTCCATATCTCGGCCCTAGGTCAGCTGTTTCACCTTATAGCTCTTCTCATTCTGGACCCACGCTGAAGGAACAGCTCCAGTTTGGGATGTGCTGGTCTTGCAGCAGATGGAAAGGCAAGAGAGAGGTCAGAAACTCACGATGCCTTTATAGGTTCTGCTATGAACTGGTCCCCTACCACTTCTGCTTTTCAAGCCTAAAATAGACCAGGTTCCAGGGATGGAACAGGCTAGGGTTGGGAGGTAGCTGAGGCTCTTGTGAGGCTAGGAAGGTACAGCTGCTAGCTTTGCATCCCAGAAGAGTCTTTCTAATTCATTCTAGCTTCACTGCAACCTTGAATGTCCACCCCTAGGATGAGGTGGGAATTGGACAGGTCTTGGAGGATAAGGTCACTTACACGGTAATAACTCCTTCCAAAAGTCAGGATTTACCGAAGAAGAGAGGTTCTGTGAAAAGTGGGCATGGGTGCTTTGATGGTATTCTATCCAGGGATACCAGCTAAAGCAATGAAATGTTTTTGAAGGTGTGAAGTGATTATGTGAACATAAGGTTTCAAGGTGACCCTAACATTGACATGGGTGACAATCATCTGAGTCACCACAATGTGAGTAACTGACAGCCTTCTCTCTCACTCAGAAAATATAATGGGATCCTGCTTTGATGCTGGTGTTGGAGTTCAAATCAAATGTCTGCACTATTATCCAGTATTTTTGAGTAATGAAAGAGACATTTTGTGTATTATCCTGCTTTGTTGAAACATTAAGATCTCTGAAATTAAAAAAAAAAAACCATGATGGTTTGGCCTATAATTTGACTGAATTCAGCTATAGTAATGTATTTTAAACTGAAATGTAAAATTCTTTTCCTTTTTAAAGATAATACTTTGCCTTTTGGCTTATGTTGTAAAAATTTTTAAAGGTTGGAGATGGACAGGATCAGTTTGAAGACATTTGTTTAAAAAATTGAAGCACCCTTTGATCAGCAGGTGATTACAAGCACAAGATTGGAGATTACAAGACAAGCTTGGAAAATCTCATGATGCTAACGAGCAAGGAAGCATTCAGAAACTACTGAAAGTGTGGCAGACAGAATCAGGAACCAAGGAAGATGAGCCTTATTCATCCAAAGACAGGGGCGATTTGAGCACCAATAAGGATAATAACAAAAACAAAAGACTGAAACAGACATAGTATGTATAAATCCAGGAATCATAAGCAGGCTTAGAAAAACCCCATAATCCACAATGCATTGATTACTCTTTGAGAATGTAGGCAACCAATTCAGCAATGTGAAAAGAACAAGGGACTTCCCTGGTGGTCCAGTGGTTAAGAATCTCCCTTCCAAGGAGGTGGACTTGGGTTCAGTCTCTGGTCTGGAAACTAAGATCTCAACCCTAGCATTCTCCACCCCCAAAGTTGCTAGAAAAGCAAAAGTGAACCTACAGATTAAAAGACCAAAGAGGCTTATCAACCAGAATGATCAGTAACTAGGATCCTAAGCCTACAATGGTAGCCAGGATGCTGGAGTAAATTCTCCAGAGAAACTGAAGTTTAATTCAAAATTGACTTTTAAATGGAAATCATCTAACTGCAAAAACTAGAGTTCCAGTGTCTTGGAAGTCATCAAACCTACAGTTCATGATCTTTCACAATTAAAACCATGTAGCATGTTTAAGTATCTCCCTGCTGAAATGATTGCTATCCTGCTCATGAACTCAAAGCGAGTCAGTGGGCATTGGGCTGGACACCCATAGGATGTGGAACAGCAGCTGTTCTTGTGAACCATCTTCGGGCCTCTCAGAAAGACTCATGATAACACGTGACGTGACTGGTTAATGCGGCATCCCTTCATAAGCCGTTGGGACATGATATTTTTCTATACTCTTAAAACCTTGACTTAGATCTTATACTCTGGGATGTCATGTGCAATACCTTCAAGGTACTCATTGCATGAATAGAAAAAATACTCATTTGGCCGCTAAAACTGAGTACAAAGTATCATACATTTGATCCAGCTGTGGAGCCTGACAGCTCGCTTGACCACTACAAATTGAGAGGCAGGAGGATGGCTTTTCCCCTAAAAGCACAGCTCAAATGTGCTCAAACAACGACAAGGATTGACTAGTCTTCATAGTCAACAGACATGTTTCCTCTTTACCATGTATTTTACGATCTGTAAACCTCAAGGTGAGTGTCTCAGGTGTCTCAGAGGTAGAGAACCCACCTGCCAATGCAGGAGACACAGGGTGGATCCATGGGTCAGGAAGATCCCCTGGAGAGGGAAATGGCAACCACTCCAGTACTATTGCTTGGAAAATCCCACAGACAGAGGAGCCTGGCGGGTTACAGTTCATAAGGCCTCAAAGAGTCTGACACAGCTGAGCAGCTAAACAGCAAACCTCAAGGTATTGGGTTGGCCAAGAAGTTCATTGCGGTTGGTCTGAAAGGTGAACTTTTTGGCCAACCCAATTCATCATGAATCTGCTTCCAACAGTGACAACTGGTCCGCTGAAATCTTTGTAAATCACAGAGCCCGCTTAACGTAAGAGTGAAAGGAGGCAGAAATCCAAATGCACCTGACCAGGCTCTAGGGAGCTACGAAGCTAGGGAGTTGACAATAAAACCCACAAAACCCACTTTTATCAGAACTTTTCTAACTAAACAAACTGAATGCTACAAAAGAAAACAATATGAATAATAGTAATATTGAAAATTCTTCTTAAATATTCTCTTATAGTAATCCTTCTGTTATGGTGCATTCACTTAGTTTTTGCAGCTAAAGCAAAATTCTATCTTTTTTTTAGATGCTACTCTCTAATTATTCAGGCATTGCTTCAAATATATGTGTGTGTATATATATATATATATATCAACAGCATATTGAGAATCTTCCAAGAATGAGCTTTTAATCCATCACCCCTCTTTTCTCTCAGTGCAGTGATACAGAGGCATCCAAAACACCTTTGCTGGAGGAAGGAATGATGGAAGGATGGAACGAAAGATGGGAGGGAGGGCAGACTGTCTAGCATGTGTAAGTCTAAAGGTTGAAACAGGACATCTTTGTCCAAGCTCTGCTTGACATAGATAATATTTGCAAGACTAAATTTAAAAACAAAACTTTAGACTAAAATTGAATGTTAAGAAAAGATTTATAGTTTGTGTGAGTAAGGTGAATGAATGGTTAATTACTATGAGGTCTAGTAATTTGGTACAACTAATAAAATATGGACTAAATGACCAATTCACTTCAGCTATAATGCTATTACTACTCTGCAATTACTTCTATGATTCTTCCCAAGGTTTTTTTTTTAAAGTTAAACTGTCAATGATTAGTCAGATGTTTGATAATATGTGTGTGAGAAATTGAAATTCACACACTTTAACAATACTTGTTACCAGTAATATGTAAAATTACCTCTGAGTAATTTGGTGAGAGGTATTTCCCATTGCATTTGGCAATGCTCCTCAGAATTTTTAAGGCTTTATCTCCTTTCTTCCGAGTAATCAGCCAGCGGGGAGATTCAGGAACAACCCTAATGAGAAGAAGTCTTTTTTGAGTTATGCTTGTGAATTTCAAAAGTTTATGACTTGAGTTTCATTCAAAATGGATCTTACAATTAGATGCACGTATAGAAGATTCTGAGAGCTTAGAATTAGTTCTCTGAAATGTAGATTACCTTTGCAAGCTTATACTGAAAGGGAAAAAATGCTCGCTTGACAACTGAATCATTGCTCATGACAAAATAAATCAATATTACATTGCTCTTGCAAGAAGGCTATATTAGAATACACATCCTCAATTACATAGAAGAAAAGAACTGGGATTTAATGAGCATTTAGGAAAAGGTTAGGAACCTAATTTATATAAACTGATTTGCTCATATATTAAAATTAAATTAGAGGAATAATTAAAATATGTTCACTCTAACAAGAATCAAATGCCTACACCCATAATTTTCTGATAATTTAATTTTCTGAGGTTCTTAACATTTTCTTGTTCCCCTGAGAATTCCTGAGTAACATTAATTTGCTTAGTAAAATATACAGAGAAGCAATCTTGTTCACTGCATTTAAATTGCATGTTGAAATACTGGGAGGTACAGTCTGTTGCCTTGTGGTTTTCATAAAAATGTTACAAAATAATAAAACATAATTAATACTCTATTTTAAATGTGTTCTGGAATTTTATAATTTAATAATAAGAATTAGTCAAAAATCAATCAATAAATAACCTCTGAAAATTCTCTAGAAATTCTCAAAGCCCATAGCCATTCTGGAGATGTTAGACATCTCCGTAATCGCCTTCATGTCCATGTTTGTTTAGAAGCGTACATTCTACGTGTCGGTTGAGTAAGAATAAACATGATAATGACCAAAATCAAATTACCAGTAGTAAAGGAGGAAGAGAAAGTTGGGTAGTGTGATGGCTAGCTGGATTCCTTGCCAATTGGGGATAAAGTAGGCAATTCCAGGAAGAATTATGATTCCAAGGGTGAAGAACATTTGAATCACTATTCCCACAATCCTTCTTTGCTTTGAACCTACTATTTCAGTCACTGAGGGAAAACAAACACAGAGGTTAGAGAAGCTCAGTATCAGCTCTAAACAAACACAGAAACACAGACATCACACCTGTTACGTCCATCCACCAGCATCACTAGGACACTGTAAGTTCACTGTGCTCCCAAGCCCTCTGGTCAAACCTGGTGCATGCTCAGTCACTCAGCTGTGTCTGGCTCTTTTGCACCCTCATGGACAGTAGCCCACCAGGCTCCTCTGTGCATGGGATTTCCCAGGCAAGAATACTGAAGTGGGTTGCTATATCCTTCCCCAGGGGATCTTCCCGACCCAGGGATCGAATCCGCCTCTCCTGCAGCGCCTGCTTTGCACCGCGTGGAATCTATTGGTTTCTATCTGCCCCTAATTCCATTCCGATCATCCTGGGGTATGCTCCCTCACTGCTGTCCTAAGAACACAGCCAGGAAAACTCACCGAGACTGACGTCTCCTTAAAAACACTTCATAGAAGTTACCCCACCTACACCAGCCATCAACCATTAGGGCCCCCAGCTCTCTGCTTCCCCATCACTAAAAAGATTTGAAAGATCCCCAAAGTGGGCACCCCAAAGAGGGATCGTCTGGCAGTAACAGGAGAGAGTGGAAGCACACAGGTCTGGAGTGATAATCCAAGAAGAGGCTTCACGTTTCCCTGGTCACAAATCCACCGTGACTCTGAGAAGGTGCCCATCCCAGACACAACTGGAAAGAGAACATCCAGGACCTTCTCCAGGAACAGGAGCAAGGAGCGAAGAGAAGTTTTTCTTCGCTTTCCAATCAGAAGCCCATCTTTCTGGGTATAGAAGATAGCAAAGGTTTACAAGTGAAGCCCCCGTGTTCAGGTCATATCTCCTGCATGGTAAAAAGTGCTCCACTTGTGTGGAAGGAATAGAATCGAAGGAATAATATTTGAGAGCACAGCAATGTTAGCTCACACGGTGTCCTAGAAATACATGGAAAATGCTTTAAAAATGTTTCAAGGAACTACTGAAATTTTTATAAAAATTCATCTCTGAGAAAGCAAAGCAAAGGCTTCCCTGGTTGTCCAGTGGTTAAGAATCTGCCTGCCAACGCAGGGAACACCGGTTCAATCCCTGGTCTGGAAAGGTCCCCCATGCCATGGAGCAACTAAGTCCGTGGGCCACAACTTCTGAGCCTGCGCTCTGCCACCCACGAGCTGTAACTGCCGAGTCCATGTGCTGCAACCACTGAAGCCCAAGCTCCCCGGAGCCCATGCTCTGCAACAAAAGAAGCCGCCGTGAACAGAAGCTGTGCACCGCAACTCCGAGCGGCCCGTGCATAGCCACGCAGACCCAGTGCAACCAAAGATACATGAAAAAAAGAAAAAAGAAGGCAAAGCAAGAAAGCATGTGACTGCAGTATGGCTAGAAAGTGCTAGAAAATGGTTTGCCCCAGTTTTTTGTGATGTTCCCTATTTGGTTTTCAAATATATACATAATATATACCAAACACAGTGGTGGGAATTTTAACTTCTAAAGACTCAGCGGCTTGTCCCTCACCCTCCTATGTTGTAGGAGTAACCTCTGCAGAAGGAGTGAAGCGTCACCAGACTTGCCGGAGGAAGGCTGAGCAGTGGCACTTCTCATCCCCAAACCCTGGTTCTCAAACAGACAAGGAGACGAAGCCAGGTCTTACCGATCACGTAGCAGGTCATCCATGTCCCCTTTCCAAACACGCCTTGTAGGAAGCGGAAGATCACAAACACGGGGAAATTGGGGGCAAACGCCACCACGACGCCAGTGACGCCAACACCGAAACACGATAGCAAGTAAATGACTATTCGGCCGTACCTTTTTGGGAATCAGAGAGGAAGAGATTACCTTAAACGTTTTTTCCAACACCATGAGAAGACTATCCTTGTAAGTGTTGTTAAAAGAACTTCAAGTGCAGAACTTTTGTCCCCTAGAAGTTCCTGATCATCACGTCAAGGGTTACGGAAAGTGCTACGTCTTGTTTTATAGCAAAACCAGGGCAAATAAAAACATATGCCTCTGAAATGACATTATGAAGTTTAAAGCACAGAAGGCATCCTTTGGGACTGCAGTTTCCAAGGAGATAAGCTTCCCCATCTCTCCAGGTGCTCATCCACAGCGTTTTCTTGCATACGACCTCCCTGGTGGCAGCTTGGACACTTCCTAGCATTTCCCCGGGTGGAGTCAGAAGGAGAGAGGCACAGAAAGTAGCCGAAATGGTCATGACAGCCAAAAGGCCTGGCCTTCAATCTTGGCTCAACCATATACCAGGCATGCAACTGCAGGTGAATTTCCGTAGCAATTTCCATCAAGTTAACACAGTTTCTTGCTTCACAGTAGAGACAGAAGTGGTCTCGGTTTACCTGGGGTTTTAAATTCACTCTCTGCCTTTCCTACTGTCCTCCCACAGATATGTTGCTGTTTAGTTGCTAAATTGTGTCTGACTCTTTTGTGACCCTGCAGACAGTAGCCCGCCAGGCTCCTCTGTCCATGGGATTTCCCAGGCAAGAATACTCAGGTCAGAAATACTTCCCAGGGACAAGGAAGACAGAGTCCTGCGTGTTGAGCATCCAGGTATCCGCCATTAGTGTATGCATTGGCTTTTCATTTAAGCCGCACCATTTTCAAACCTTGGATTAGAAATGCCCTGGATATATAATAGTATTTCCATTAATATAAGAGGAACCTATGATGGGCCAGGAATTTGGATGTGTGCTTGCTCAGTCACTAAGTCATGTCTGACTCTTTGAAACTCCATGGACTGTAGCCCGCCAAGCTCCTCTGTCCAGGGGATTTCCCAGGCAAGAATACTGGATCCTCCAGTGGATCTTCTTGAACAGGGATCAAACCTGCCTCTCTTGCATTGGCAGGCAGATTCTTTATCACTGAGCTACCTGGGAAGCCACTTGCAGATAGGTGACCTACTCCATTGTTTCCTGTCCTTTCCTTCAAGAATATGAGACTGAAGCAGTTGAAAGACGGTCAGCCCTTAGGTGGGGCCAAGCAACACGCACGACTCTGCCTTCCTCCCCAGAGCACCAGGTCACGTCTGAGGTCAGGTGCCCAGCCCCTCCTGGAATGCAAGTAGGAAAAGCCCACCTGCTCCCAGTAGCTGATTTACTGTAGTTTGAAGACACCTTTACTGACTGTCAAAGAGAAACGCGCAGAAGCAAAACCTAATATTTAAATTAGAGAGAGAAACAGCAAAATGAAAGGAATACACATTGAAATCCCGTAACGCAAACCCAAATGGCAGCCAACCAAGAGAGAGAATGATGTGGGGGACGGGAGAGGATTAAGGAAGCAAAGAGGAATCAAAAAGGCTGGAAGTAGAAAGTAGGAAAGACACATAAAAGAGGGGGAAACAGCACCAGGCCCAGAGGAGGGCTGGGGGAGTGCTCGAGATAAAGAAGAAGAGGAAGGGGCAGAAACCAAAGGTTCCACCCATTTTGAAGTCCTGGTCTGGTCAAACAACGACCATCAACTGCCTACAGGATTTGGGGTGTTTTGTTGGAATTCGCTAATTAATTGCTGTCGGCAGCTCTGTAAGAGACCCTCCTGGGCTGGAGTGACCGTTTTGGCTTCTTTCTGTCCCTTTTTCCTTCTGATTCCACCTTCAGACATGCTAGCAAGTGTTGGACAGTAAGCCAGATAAGGTCAAGGGCCAGAGCTTTCTTGTCCCTGTCCTAAGCACCAGAAGCATTTTCATAGTTAGAATTGAGATAAATGAGTAGTTACACAGGACTACAATAACCAATAATAATGTCTGAAACATTTTGAACAGAGAATGACTGTCTTGAATAAGTCAAGTGTGTCTGCCATTAACTGGCTTATACTGATGGATGTTCAATAAGAGATAAAATTCTTTTCATGGTTTTTGGAAAACTCTTTTTGCCAAGTTTTTGACTGGTAGAATGAAATACAATTTTTTTTTTAATTGAATGAAACAAATTTGTAAGGGGCTGACTTTATGACTAAATCAAATCAAACCACAACTAGGGAGTTACTGAAGCACGTGGAATCACCTCCAGAGCGTCCAGCCAAGCCAGCTCTAGGCCCAGACACGAAGTCACTGCCTTGCTGGTCTATGTTCGCTCTCAGATGTCTTCAGACCCAAGTGGAGAGGCCCCAGTGGGTTGTACACTTCAAGGGGTAAGGAGATGCAGTTTAAGAAGAAGGAAAGAATGAGTCCAACCAAATAAGTGTTCAGTATCATGACTGGGGGCATGAAGACTCTTTTCCAAATGTAGAAAGCATAGCTTCCTAATAGTCAACACGAAACATCTCCCTCTGCACAGGTACACATCATCTTCTAGACGTGAAGTGGCTGTCTCACCCATGCCTACCTGTCCGCTGCATAGCCCAAGGTGAACGCCCCGGCCAGGAAGCCCAGGTTCAGGATGGCTTGTGTGAGATCCAGCATCCAAGCATTGACACACACGAGGTCAAACTGGAAGACAAAGAAAACCCGTGAGAGACCCGTGGCAACGCTCCTCCTCAAGACACCTGATCTTTTGTATCCTTGAACATTTTTGCTCGCACGATCCTTAAAAACTCTTAAGTGTACCACATAGGTGCTTTTACGGTGACATGTGTCTTCTTTATCAGTTTCACTATCTGCCATCGATGTAGTTTTCCGTACACTATAAATGCTGACATTTTAAAATCATTCTCCCAACTGTATCCAGTAGAGTACCATAGCCATGACAACTACCATAATCCGGTGAAAACAAGTTCTGCAAGAGTCTAAAATTTGACCCCAGTCTTTTTCCTCTTTGAATTCTTAGTTTCATTCACACATGGATATATCCTAATATTTTATGTAGAAAATATTGTGTTATGTATATAAATTGACATTTAATTAACTTTTGTCCTGAGACAATGTTTCTAAATATTAGAATCCTTTCCGATTGGGTTATATTCTAGTTACTTTTAGAACATGATATAAGAATGTAAGATAAGATGAATCTTGAAAAACAAGTACTATCTGGAGTAAAATTTTATTGGAAATGCACCTCCCTGTTTCTAGAACAAGGTTAAGAAAGCTCGGGGTTTTCCAGCTAGCTCATGTAATCTGTGGTTCAAGATTGTTTATTACTAGAATGAGCTAGGGTTCAACATCAATTCTATTCCTGATTTTTCATTTTTATAAACTTATGTGCCAAGAAAACTTATCTGTATAAATAAAGTAATGGGAATGGAGAGAGTTTTGTTACAGGATTGTTACCCGGTTCTATTGCTTCTTTCTCAACGCCAAGATTCACAGAACAATCCATCAATAAACTCATGTTTAACTTTTCTATCAACCAACATGCCATTTAAGACTCCCACAGTCAAAAAAAAAAAAAAAGACTCCCACAGTCTTGTTGTCAGAAAAGAAATGGGAACCACCAAGCTCATAAAAAGGTGTTCAATCAAATCATTCAGGTCATTTGCTTTCTTTCCTAGTTACTTCCTTACCAGTATTCCAAATTGTCCCACTGGTTCCCCACAGGTTTTAAAACTCCAGGTCAGTACATCTTAGTAAGACAGGAGAGAGATAGGAGTCCTTTCGCAAAGGGGGAGGACGTTAAGAAAAGATCTGTATCCTCATCAACTACATATCCTCGACACCACTTTGGACATGTGTGAGCTGAGGCTCTGAGAGCTGATTGCTTTTGAAGAATCCAGACCCCCCACCACATGACCATCTCTGCACACCTCCAAACGGCATGCTTGCCCCAACACGAAGAGCATTGCTCTAGTGTGACACGAAAATCAATGTTATTGGGATAAGAATTGTGAGTGGTCTGATAGATACATATTCATAAGCAAGCTGCAATATTTATTTATAGAACCTGAATTCTTGTCTCGGTCCCACAGCTAATATATGACCTGTCGACCAATATAGCTGGAAAAAAAGCTGGAAAAAAGAAGCTGGAAGCTGAGAATTGTAGCTTGCACTCCTCCAACCTCTGAGATACAGAACAAAGCATAGAAGATGTTCAATGTGTGATCCAGGTGGCATCATAGTGCTTTAGAAACTAAGTTATCATAGCACTTTAACCACTTAAACCGGTTAAGTATGGCTGCAAAAAAAGAAGCTGGAAAAAAGAAGACTCGGGGCAGTAGTAGCTGGCCCACTTCATAGAGCTACCGAAAAGATTGATGAAGACTAAAAAAGTAAGATTCTCATGTCTGACTCTTTGCGACCCAGTGGACTACAGCCCCTCTGGCTCCTCTGTCCATGGAATTCTCCAGGCAAGAATACTGGAGTGGGTTGCCATCCCCTTTTCCAGGGGATATTCCGACCCAGGAATTGAACTCAGGTCTCCTGCATTGCAGGCAGATTCTTTACTATCTGAGTCACCAGGGAAGCCCAAAGAAGTAAGAAGATACACATCTATGGATAGTAGTTGTAACTTAAAAGGGATGTATCATTAATATAGATGATGGTTTTTTACGGCACAACAATTTCATTTTAAGTAAACTTGCAGGTGATTATTCATCTGAAATAATTTCTCATTGGAATTAAGCATGTAAAGAATTCAACTAGAATTAAAGTATGTAAAATCTCAGAAATCAAATAGGAGATTTAACTGCCAGAGAAAACATTCTGACTCAGAAAATATGCTGATATCAGCCAATGTCAAATGTAAACTCCCAAATAGTAGAAGCTGCTTCCTCCAGCTGAGCTTCAGACACCTGGATTAGCCGTAGGTATAGGAATGTTTCTCCAGTCCTTTTAATGAACATATTTAGCTCCTTTTGAATTGTGTGAATTAAGATGCCTCTAAATACTTTTTAAATAGACACAAAAATTCTTTAATATAAAATTGATGACATTTTTAACTCTCACATAAGAGGAGCTATCTAAAAAGTTTTTCCCATATTTCCTATGACAATAAAATTAATTTAAAAGTTTAAGTGGTTAATGTGCTATGATAACTTAGTTTGTAAAGCACTATGATACCATCTGGACCACATATGGAGCATCTTCTATGCTTTGCTCTGTATTACAGATGTTCAGTTCGGTTCAGTCCTGTCCGACTCTTTGTGACCCCAAGGACTGAAGCACGCCAGGCTTCCCTGTCCATCACCAACTCCCAGAGCTTGCTCAGACTCATGTCCATGGAGTCATTGATACCATCCGACCGTCTCATCTTCTGTTGGGGGAGTGCAAACTACCATTCTCAGAATCCTGGGCCAGCAGGGCCCGGTTAGGTTCTGCCAGTAGGGGGCGCTGGTGCAGGATGAGAAGGAGGAGGGAGGCGGTGGCGGCAACGCTGGCTGCAACTGTAGCAAGGACAACGAGCAGTACTAGATCCCTGGAGGAGGGCATGCAACCCCCTGCAGCATTCTTGCCTGGAGACTGCCAGGGACAGAGCAGCCTGGTGGGCTACAGTCCATGGGGTCGCAAAGAGTCAGACACGACGGAGCGACTGAGCGTCACAGTGCTTCTAACCGCTCCCCGGCCACACGGGGCGAAGCGACAGGCCCGCAGGCTCTGAGATGCTGAGGAGCAGGGCAGGGGGTCTGCAGGAGCTGTCCCCTCCTTGCTTCTCTGGCTTTTCCAAAACAACTCAAATCCACATCTTTTTTTTTTCCCCCCAACCCCTTCCTGCTTTATATACCTGGTTTCTTTTCTTTTCTTTTTTTTTTTTTAATGACTGGGAGCCTGCTATCTTTCAAAAGCGTGTGTGTGTGTATCAGTCGCTCAGTCATGGCCAACTCTTTGCGACCCCATGGACCGCAGCCCACCAGGCTCCTCTGTCCATGAGATTTTCCAGACAAGGATACTGGAGTGGGTTGCCATTTCCTTCTTCAGGGGATCGAACCCGGGTCTCCTGCACTGCAGGCAGATTCTCTAACAACTGAGCTACAAGGGAAACCCTTCAAAAGCATAAAGTGAATTAATTTAAACAAATTACATACCTGGAAAGAAATGCATGTGCACACGAGTACACACACACACACACACACACACACACACACACACACACTTAGGTCTCCAGCACAGGGAACAGACTGCAGTCACAAGACTGAAGGGCTTGGTTTTAACTCTTGCTCACCCAGTTGGGAGGCAGACCCCTGCCTCCTGGGGCGTGTGTGTCATGGTCAGGTCTGAGCTCGCTGTCTGCTGCCCAAACAGCTCTGGGCCTGAGATGGTCTTGTGCCTAAAGAGTGGTTGGCAGGCACTGAAGCCAATGAATGTTATAGGCTAAGGACTTTTTCCTGAAAAAAAGTACTAAAATTTTGTTGTAGTTCCCAGGGAGACCTAAAACACATCTCCTGTCAGACCTAACTAAGTATGAATCAAAGTCACAAACATTTATGTCTGTCCTAAGGCAATCTATGAAGAACAAGTGAAGCATCTCCTTTTTACACATTTAAAATTGTTTTTAAATGCTCACAAATCCATTGTACCCATCCTGTTAATTTTCCTTTAAAGTAACTTTTATTTAAATTTCAACTCATTTCTATGCAAGGAAAATTACTCCCCTTGGCATGAGCAGAAAGCCAATCAGATAAGGATTCAAACAACTGTTTGTGGAATTCTGGAAGGATCTCATCATTTCATTTGCAGAAAGCACAACTCTAGCCTAATTAGTTCGTTTCAAAGGGCTTCCAACCAAGTGCTTTTCTTAGCTTTTCCTAGATGTTAAAATCCAAACAGACATTATGTCAGCTTGAGTTGTAGTGATAAAATGCTGAATCAGGTCATCATCAGATATATGCTCAAGTTTTGACGTCTAAATTATCCTTAGAACAAGGGCAACAGAATATCTTCAATACACAAAGGTGTAAGGTGAAAATAATGCAGGGATGCAAAAGACAGGAGTTCAGGAGGGGGCTTGCCTGCTCCTGAAGCCACAGGGAGTGACCCCTGATGGCCGGCAGCTGACTTTTCCATAGATGTGCTGTTCAGTCCTCTTGAACAAACTCTCACATAAGAGAGTCTAAGTTGAGAGGACATCACAGTATTTGACTCCAGCCACAGCCATGAAAAACTATTCATTCTCTGTATTGTTGTGGGAGAAAGAGAAGTCGCTGGAATTGAATGATAAGCTCCGAGTGCCTCGGCTTTGATTTTCTCAGGATGTGTTGTAAATTGAGCCATTCCGCATTAGCTCTCAGTTAAAACTCAACAGCCAACAAATGCTTCATCAGTGTTAATAACATCATGTACGCCCTTGGTTTGACCACCGGATGTGGGTTACCTCTGGCTACATTTAGCATTGGCCAGTCACACATTGACCCCATGGATGGATTCCATTTCTAATCAACAAGCTGCCATCACAGAGCCTGTTAATGGCTTAAAATATTGTAATCTTAGGGGCTTCCCTGGTAACCCAGTGGTTAAGACTCTGCACTCCCAACATAGAAGTCGTGGGTTTGACCCCTGGTTGGGGAACTAGATCCCACACGCTGCAAATAAGAGCTTGCACGTGGCAACTAAAAAGATCCTGCACGCTGCAACAAAGACCAAGGATTCCATATGATGCAACTAAGACCTGGAGCAGCCAAACAAATAAATATTTTAAAAACACTGCAATCACAAAGAAAATTATTTGGGTTGGATCTCCATGAGGGGGAAGCATGTCATTATTAATACTAGTTTTAACGAAAATTTCTTTAACATGATCTGATAGCATTATTTGGGTATTATTTGGGTATACCAAAATTTTCCTGCTTTTCTGATCTGTGTGAGCCATCATGATGAGCTGTAGGTATGGAAACGGATCATAAGTATTTAAAGCTTCCAGTGGTGTGCTGGCATCCCACAGATGAGGCCAGGAGGAATACCAGCTCAGGCTTCGTTTCTGCCTCCCTGGGGAGCTTATTACATGGCTCAGAGCTGTTGTTGAGTCGCTAAGATATGTTTGACTCTTTTGAGAGCCCATGGGCTGTAGCCCACCAGGCTCCTCTGTCCATGGGATTTCCCAGCAAGAACACTAGAGTGGGTTGCCATTACCTTCTCCAGGGGATCTTCCCAACCCAGGGATCAAACCTGGGTCTCCTGTATTGGCAGGCAGATTCTTTACCACTGAGCCACCAGGAGCCAGGGTAGCTTATGGGAAGCAAACACAGGGCAACTGAGATTTAAACTGCATGGGACTGACTAAATGCAAGAGGGCCCCAGAGAAAGACATGACTGGTGGGAATCCAGAGCAATTAGATTCATGGAGAAAGTGGGACATAAACAAAGCCTTCAATAATGAGCTGCGTTTAGAAGGGAAACAAAGGGGAAAGAAGGGTGTTTGAGCCGGGCGATGGGCAACCTAGGCACAGCGACCAAAGCACACGTGCCAGTGAGGCTCAGATCTGCCTGCAGCGAGAGGGTGGCGGGCTCAGACTTCAAGCTGAATGATCACCTGTGTCTATGCCCCCAGTGGGGCAGGTGGCAATGGGACAGAGTTTCTTACTCAGAAAACCAGAGGCCTCAAGAGCGCTCATAACAAAGGAGGAGAAAGATCTAAAGGATAGAGGAAGAGTCCAGGGAGAGGACAGCAAGACCCAGAGACAAGAAACCCAAGAGTCTGCAACAGTCGCCTAGAGCAGGCGATCACTGGTGTAAAGTGGCACCACGGTCTGACGCGAGGTTTACAGGGTGTCACTTGTTCTACAGGTGCTCTCCAAGGTCAATAATAGTCACACTTTCATATATATATAGAAGCTTCCCTGGTAACTCAGCTGGTAAAGAATCCGCCTGCAATGCAGGAGACCCTGGTTCTATTCCTGGGTCGGGAAGATCCCCTGAAGAAGGGAAAGGCTACACACTCCAGTATTCTAGCCTAGAGAATTCCACGGACTGTATAGTCCATGGGGTCGCAAAGAGTCGGACACGACTGAACGACTTTTGCTTTTCATATATAGTCAAGGAAACAAACTTGGAAATAGAAGGGACAGATGTCCTTTAAATGCACAGCTTTCTGTCTGAGCTTGTGAAACTGGAAGAAAGGAGAAAGCTACATTTACTTGGATAATAATAATGCCTCATTATTTATTAAGACCTTCGTGACTCACCTTCAAACTTCAGATGTTCAACCCGTTTTATTTCTTTGTAGCGAACACAAGCAATTACTCATCCGAAAATGTTTACGATTTCTCTAAAGAACTGAGACTGTCTGAGGACAAGAGAAAGCTGACTGGCTCTGAATCTGTACAGACCCAAGAACAGAGGCGCCGTGGCTCTGGAGTCAGCCCAGGCATCTTGATCGACCCCTCCTGACTTTGTGTCCCTTGGCAATTTTCTTAATGTCTTTTTAAAAAAATATATAAATTTATTCATTTTTATTTTTGGCTGTGCTGGGTCTCCGTTGCCGCATGGGGTTTTCTCTAGTTGCGGAGAGCAGGGGCTATTCTCGAGTTGCGGTGCGCGGGCTTCTCATTGCAGTGGCTTCTCTTGTTGTGGAGCAC
The DNA here is from genome assembly GCF_019320065.1 of Cervus canadensis. Taxonomy (NCBI): domain Eukaryota; kingdom Metazoa; phylum Chordata; class Mammalia; order Artiodactyla; family Cervidae; genus Cervus; species Cervus canadensis. The sequence goes on along the minus strand of NC_057418.1, from coordinate 31,135,099 downwards.
CGGCTGGAGGGCCCGCAGGCTTCAGTAGTCGCTGCGTTTGAGCTCAGAGTTGTGGCTCCAGGGGTCAAGAGCACAGGCTCAATAGTTGTCATGCATGGGCTTAGCTGTTCTGTGGCACGTGGCATCTTCCTGGATCAAGGATCAAACCTGTGGCTCCTGCATTGGCGGGTGGATTCTCCACCACCGAGCCACCGGGAAAACCCTTCTTATCGTCTTTAACCCCTCTGGGTCCCTGTCTATAAAATGAGCACCAGAACTGGCCTGATGCTGTCACTCAGATAATATATGTAAAGTACTTAGTATAATGCTCGAGACATTAAATACCCAATAAATGTTCCCAACTACCTTATGGTTAGCGATCTGACAATGGTTGTTGCTGTTGCTCAGTGTACTAAGTTGTGACCAACTCTTTGTGATCCCATGGACTGCAGCACACCAGGCTTCCCTGTCCTTCATTATCTCTCAGAGTTTGCTCAAACTCATGTTCATAGAGTCAGTGACGCCATCGAACCATTTCATTCTCTGTTGTCCCCTTCTCCTCCTGCCCTCAATCTTTCCCAGCATCAGGGTCTTTTCAAATGAGTCAGTTCTTTGCATCAGGTGGCCAAAGTATTGGAGTTTCAGCTTCAGCATCAGTCCTTCCAATGAATATTCAGGACTCATCTCCTTTAGGATGGACTGGTTGGATCTCCTTGCAGTCCAAGGGACTCTCAAGAGTCTTCTCCAACACCACAGTTTGAAAGCATCAATTCTTCAGTGCTCAGCTTTCTTTATGGTCCAACTCTCACATCCATACATGACTACTGGAAAAACCATAGCTTTGACTAGAAGGACCTTTGTTGGCAAAGTGATGTCTCTGCTTTTTATTATGTTGTCTAGGTTTGTCATAGCTTTTCTTCCAAGGAACAAGTATCTTTTAATTTTGTGATGATGATAATAAATACTATAATGAATGGTTTTAAAATGTAGTTTTCAACACTGACTGCTTGTTAAAATTACTTAGAATAAGTGAAAACAAGCCTAAGCTCTGCTCCAGACCAATTAAATCAGAATCTAGTCTAACAAGCAGGTGAGTTTGAAAACCCTGGGTAGGCACGGAGGTTATAGGTATACAAGTTACATGCCTGCTGAGGGGTAGTTAATTTTCACATTGTGTGCTGGGTTGTCTAGTGTCCCCCAGCCCTCACCCAGTTGATGTCAATCTGGAACCTCAGAAAATGACTTTATTTGGAGATAGGGTCTTTGCAGATGTAATTAGTTAAGATGAGGTCATACTGGCTCAGGGTGGGCCCTGATGTAATGACTGCTGTCCTTATAAGAAGAGGAGGCAGGGACACAGACATGCACATTGCAGCAAGGGGGACACACCTTGGGAAGACATAGGGAGAGATTGGAGCAATGCATCAACGAGCTAAAGACCACCAAGGACAGACAGTGTATTTGTTTGCTGGGGTTGCCATGACAAAGTATGGCTTTAAGCAACAGAAATATATCTTCTTACATTTTGGAGGCCAGAAGTCTGAGATTAAGGTGTCAACAGAGTTAGTTTCTTCTGAGGCCTCTCTTCTTAGCTTGAAGACAGCCATCTTCTCGCTGTGTCTTTACAGGGCCTTCCTCTCTATGTGTGTCTGTGTCCTGATCTCCATCTAACAAGGTCATCAGTCATCTGGATCAGGGCCCACTCAAACGACTTCATTTCAATTTAATTTCCCCCTTTGTTATTATTGTTTAGTCACTAAGTTGTGTCCAACTCTTTTGGGACCCCATGGATTATAGACCACCAGGCTCCTCGGCCCATGGGATTTTCCAGACAAGAATACTGGAGTGGGTTGCCATTCCCTTCTCCAGGAGATCTTCCTGATCCAAGGATCAAACCCGCGTCTCTTGCATCTCCTGCATTGACAGGTGGGTTCTTTACCACTAGTGCCACCTGGGAAGCCCTTGAAGACCACAGACCTGTTGAAACCAGAAGGTTGATGATCGTGACTCCAGAAATACCACCTTTTGACCTCACCATCAATCAATCAGAAGAATATGTGTGAGCGTGTCATGCACCTGGTGACCCTCGTCCTCACCTTGCCTTTAAAGACCTTCTCTGAAAGCCATCAGGGGATTTGGATCTTTTGAACATAAGCTGCAATAGACATCATTCTTTCCTTCACCACAATCCTGTGTGAATAGACTAGCTTTATTGTTGGTTCAAGTTTGGTTTGGTAACAGGATAACTTTTAACTATTAGTGTTTGAGATACTATACCCATCTAAATTCCCTAAAACACTGTTCATTTAAAGTGGCGCACAATATCTGACTCATATTTTTGCCAGTATTCTCTGTCCTGGAGACCAAGATCAGCCTTGGGTGTTGGTGATGAGTTGACTTCTCAGATACCCTGTTCTGTGATATTAACCATGTTCATGAGTGCTCAGTTGCTCAGTCACGTCTTGACTCTTTGCGATCCCATGGACTGTAGCCCACCAGGCTCCTCTGTCCATGGAATTCTTCAGGCGAGAATACTGGAATGGGTTGCCATTTCCTCCTCCAGGGGGTCGTCCCGACCCAGGGATCGAACCCGAATCTCCTGCATTGGCAGGTGGGTTTTTTAACACTGTGCCACCTGGGAAGCCCTGATATTAACCATACATAACACCAATACTTGATGTTCAAGCTTCAAGACAGAGGCCTCCCAAAATGGGTCTGCTCAGCATGTGTCTTTATGAGATATCACTAAAATAATAATCTACCTTAGAATAATAATAGGTCCTACATGTGGTATTAGGGAGCAGTGCCTTGGAAATGAGATGATCCCTCCTTTGATTAAAATCTTTAATAGCTTCTCACTTTTTAGAGAAGAAAGTGCAGGCTTTTTATTACAGCTTTCAAACTCTTCCCATAGCACCTCAACACATTTTCCAATCTTATCACCCATCACTCTTGGCTGCACTGGCCTGTTCACCCATATTTCAGTTATTTTTACCTTTGTGGGCATCCAGCTGTTTTCTCTGTCTGGAACACCATTTTCCCATCTCTTCTCTGTCAGATAAAAATTCCACTGCTTACTTCTTCAAGACCTAGATAAAACGCACTCCTTGGATTGGAGACACCCTAGCTACCAGATCCTTCATAAAAATCTATTTCAGTTAGCTCCAGAAGTCACATACCTTAACTGTGACCACATATCTTGAACTTTCTAGAAAAGTCCTAATACCATAATTTTCTTTGTCTCTAAGGTGCACTTGTTACTTCTCCTACTAGAGGTCCTTGTTTTGGGATTGATAAATTCATTTATGGGAGAAGACAATGGCACCCCACTCCAGTACTCTTTCCTGGAGAACCCCATGGATGGAGGAGCCTGGTAGGCTGCAGTCCATGGGATCGCTAAGAGTTGGACACGACTGAGCGACTTCACTTTCACTTTTCACTTTCATGCATTGGAGAAGGAAATGGCAACCCACTCCAGTGTTCTTGCCTGGGGAATCCCAGGGACGGGGGAGCCTGCTGGACTGCCGTCTATGGGGTCGCACAGAGTCAGACACGACTGAAGCGACTTCACAGTAGCAGCAGCAAACTCATTTACTGCAACACTATCATTCTGTATTATCAAATTAAAAAATCTGAAAAATAAAATGACTGTTTTAAAAAAAAATCGTTGCCCATACTTTTTAAAAACTATTTTTCATTTAAGCAACATGGCGAATGTATATAAATTAGAAGAAAAACAACCAGCTATTGTTGGTTTTGTTCAGTTGCTAAGTCGTGTCAGAATCTTTGTCACCCTATGAACTGCAGGACACCAGGATTCCCTGCCCTTCACTATCTCCCGTAATCACCTGCAATTCCACTCTATTATGAATATTTTTCTATACTTTTACCCATGCACATATTTATATACACACATGTGTTTTTAAAAGATAAGGTTATATTCATCTACTATTTTATTTGTTCTTTGTTCTTCTACTATTCTACACAGTCTGCATGGGATTTGTGAGTTTGTGAATCTCTTTTCCATACCATCACTATAAACGGTTACATTTAGTCTATTGCATATGTGATAATAATTATTAAACCTATTATTAGACCATAAATATTAAACCTATTCTTTATACCGGAAAAGAGAGTAGGTAGTTTTAAATTTTTCACCATTATAGAAATACACTGAAAGCCTTACTCTAAAAAAGAAATGCAAAAGCTGAGTTTTGAAATATAATCAAGTCATAGCAAGCAAAATGTAGAGATTTGGGGATGAAAGATTAAATTATAATTTAAAAAAAAATTCCAGTTCCTTTGTTAACCTTCTCATATGCCAACTTATTACAAAACAAATTTTGAAAAATATTAGGTAAAGCAGCCTGCTAATTTATGTAGGTTGCAGTTTCTTTTGTAAAATTCTTATGCAGACCCCTAAAATAAACATACATGAGCACATTCCAGAGAAATTAATTTTTTTCCAACGAAGTGTTTCAATCCCAGTTTTTAAGAAAATAAAATGCAGGATCTGTTTATATTAGCCTCATTGTTAATTAGAGTGATCAGAGGTTCTTCTTGGAGTTGATTTTTTATCCCTCACATGATAATAGTTCTCTGTAATAATTAAGAAATGTAGAGACATTTAAAAGGACATCATAAACACACTAAAATGACTCAGCATTTTGGAGACAAAGCTGTCCAGACGGCACAATGGGAAAAGAAAAACAGATGACATAGTCTGCATATACAGGTCAGATATGTTTGTGAGGGCAGGTAATAAACAACGAGATACAAATCAGAAACAAGTTCAGAACTCCTTGATTCTTATTAGGACTCTAACTGCAGTTATTCACGGGGGGTTGATTTGTATTTGAAACATACAACAATTAGTAACAAAAATGAGCTCACTATTTGATCATTATAAGTACAGAGGGCCAAACAAAACACACAGAAGGTATCCTTAGAAACACGATAATGTTTAAAACTAATAACAAACATGTAGCTGCCTTTTTGTGATTCTTCGGTTTGGGGAAAGGAAGGTGTCAAATTAGCTTATCATGAAACAAGACGTGGGGACTTTTACAGGTGCAAGAAGTAGTTCTACCTTATGTAGTTGGCATTTTGAAAACGGTACCAGGAGGTATTTTGCTACTAGAAATTGTCCTCAAATACAGACATAGATATTTGGCAGTTTTCTGGACTGTAAGATGTTATGGAACCTACAGGAAGGATTTATAAGCCATCTGATTGTAGGTTGGGTGAAACAGACAGAGGAAAACTACTAAAAATAATAACAATAATAAATCCCACAATGAGTTTAACCATCCCTTATAGGAAAATAAACACATGATCTTCTCTGTCCTTTGCAGAGAAAGACAGACTCCCCTGCCCCCACCTCCCATGTGAGGATTTGACACAGAAATTTTCAAAATCTGCCATCTTGAGATGTCAAGGACTTCCTGATATATATTACAGTCCATCAGGCATGGCTTGAAGAGGAATTCTAGGATCAAGAAGACCCATCACATCTTACTAGATTTCAGTTTGTGTGTTGCAAACACTGTTTCTCCTCTTGGAAACAACCATTACCAAAGATTTTCATAATCTAGTCAGAACATAGAGTACCATGTACACCTTTTAAAGTCTGCCAAAGACCATATTTTCTAATAGAACTCACTCTCATGACACAGGCAGCCAAGCTAAAGAAATACCAGCAATAGTGCCACATACAAATCTACTTCTCCAGAATATAAAAACTGGCTTACAGAAAGGAAATCTTTGGTATTTTCCCACTTTAATGCTTATCTTTTTTAATCTTCTAAAAAATCATTGATTTTGCTATGAATATTAAGCCATGTTCTCTGTAAAGCAATTATCCTTCAGTAAAAAATAAATAAATTATAAAAAAGCCATGTTCTAACCCTATCACATCTTTCTGACTTTGACACTTCATTCTAGAATTTTTGGAACCTTCGTTTCATGCTCACATCAAAACTCAGGACACTGAACAGATAGTTTGGAAGGTCTATGCTTCCACGTTCTGCTATTTTCTGTCCTCTGAACATGGAATGAGTGTCAGAAACACCAGGTGACTCATAACAGCAAAGTAATTTCTATTAGATTAGGAAAGAAACAACATAGAGTGAGAAGGTTTAGAGGAGAAACAGAACATTATATAAATCAATAAGAAAAGCAGAAGTTACTGTCAGCAAAAGTCAATAAATGACCACAAAGTTTAGAAATGGTAAACGGACTCAAACCAAAAAAAAAAGCTTTGCGCCAAAGAATATACAATGGGGGAAAGGCAGTCTCTTCAGCAGGTGGTGTTGGGAAAGTTGGACAGCTACATGTAAATCATGGAGGCTATAACACATCCTCACAGCATACACAGAAATAAACTTGAAATGGCTTAAAGACTTAAGTGTAAGATAAGACACCATAAAACTCCTAGAAGAGAATATAAGCAAACTTTCTCTGACATAAATCATAGCAGTGCTTTCCTAGGTCAGCCTCCCAAGGCAATAGAAATAATAGCAAAAGTATACAAATGGAACCTATTCAAACTTAAAAGGTTTGCACATCAAAGGAAACCATAAGCAAAATGAAAAGACATCTTATGTACAGCCTGGGATAAAATATTTGCAAATGACGCAACCGACAAGGGATTACTTTCCAAAATATGCAAACAGCTCCTACAATTCAATAACAAAAAACCAAACAACCCAATCGAAAAATAGGCACAACATCTAAATAGACATTTCTCCAAAGAAAGATGGCCATAGGCACATGAAAAGATGCTCCTCATTGCTAAGTATTAAAAAGCATAAATCAAAACTACAATGAGGTACCACCTCACATCCGTCGGACTGGCCATCATTAAAAAGCCTATAAATAACAAATACTGCAGAGGGTGTGGAGCAAAGGGGACCCTCCTACATTGTTGGTAAGAATGTAAATGGGTGCAGCCACTATGGAGAACACTATGAAGGTTCCTGAAAAACGTAAAAATACATCATATGACCCAATAACCTCACTGCTGGGTATATATCTAATTGAAAACTCTAATTCAAAAAGATACCTGCACCCTTATGTTCATAGTAACTCTGTTTACAGTAGCCAAGACATTGAAACAACTTAAATATCCATCAACAGATGAATGGATAAAGATGTGTGTGTGTGTGTGTATAATGGAATATTAGCCATAAAAATGAAATAATGCCATTTGCAGCAACATGGATAGACCTAGAGATTATCATACTAAGATGATCATACTCACATACTAAGGGAAGTATGTGAGACAGAGAAAGACAAATACCATATGATATCACTTATATGGAATCTATGAAAATAGACACAAAAGAACATATCTATGAAACAGAAGTAAACTTAAAAGATATAGAGAACAGACTGTGGTTGCCAGAGAGGGGGAAGGAAGGACTGGGAGTTGGGGGTTAGCAGATGCAAACAACAAGGTCTTACCATACAGCACAAGGAATTATATTCAATATTCTGTGGTAAATCATAATGGAAAAGAATATGAAAAGAATATGTATATGGATAACTGAAGCACAACTTCATCAATCGACTATACTTCAATAAAATTTGAAAACATATCTTTGCACCAAAATTAAGCCTTCTCAGCAGCATCAGCAGATGGCTTTTTCCTCCATCTGTGTCTTGTGCTAACTCTGTTTGTTTTTTTGTTCTCTTGGTGGTTTATATTTGAGATCAAGAATCTGTGGGATTTGACAATAGAGTTATTTTCATAACATTTCCAATTGTTTAGAATCAGGAAAAGAGGCTTGAGAAAACGCTTCATGTCAGGAGAGTCTGGGCCGGGATTTTTAGGACAGCGCTTCAGGCAAGTTGGAAAACAATAGGATTATTCATTAAATTCCACCTGGAGAGCACTGCTTTGCAAGTTATTCTGTTGTGACTGCAGAGTTTGTAATTATTTGACCCGAAGCGCAGAACAAACTTTGTAATCTGTACTACTCTGAACAGTATTTCTAGTGTGTGTGTGCACACACTATTTTGGGAAATACACACATACAACAATGTATTTCCCAAAGTCTTAAGTTGCCTGGAGCTGCCAAGTGGCAGGTAGTCTTGCCTGGGAAATCCCATGAACAGAGGAGCCTGGTGGGCTACAGTCTATGGGGTCACAAAGAGTTGGACATGATTTAGGGATTAAAGGACAGTAAGAATTTATTAAGCCATCTCTTCAGTAGGAGAGCTATTTCCATCATATTTTTACCAACTGAAAACTGCCTCACGCTTACAGCAAAATTTTCTGCTACTGGAATAACATTAAAAAAATGCTGGCATTGTACCAATGTGCTTTTTTTTTTTTTCCCTCTTCAAGCATTACTCTAGCAGTTTCATATTGCTCTTAGAACTAATTGCTTTGCAGTGGGAAGGGGGCAGGGAGTACAGTCTGTTGCGTACGAGAGCTATGCGGCTTGGTTTTACAATTTCAGATGGTAAAGCATCTGCCCGCAATGTGGAAGACCTGGGTTTGATCCCTGGGTTGGGAAGATCCCCTGGAGAAGGAAATAGCAATCCACTCCAGAACCCCTGCCTGGAAAATCCCATGGGCGGAGGAGCCTGGTAGGCTACAGTCCATGGGGTTGCAAAGAGTCGGACACGACTGAGCGACTTCACTTGCTTTCTTTTCTTCTTGTTTTACAAAGGAAGGAAGGTTCTAGAGTGTCACCGTGACCATTTATGTCTTTTCATTGACTCAGACTAGGCCAAGTCACAGGAAAATAGACCCTTGCTAGGACTGCACTTCTTCTGTTGTTGAAGGGCATTTCCAAGGCGCCGTGTGCGGGTTGGCGGCTCTAACGCAGGTCTGGTTGCTTGGGAGTCCCTGCTTGACGCCACGTCAAAGGTCCAGGTCTGGTCTGGTCAGTTTCTGGAGAGAGATTCTGCCACCAAGTGTAAGGCGACCACATGGACTTCTCGAGGTGCCATCCATCTACCCACTTGGGACCACGATAGGTACCCGGCTTCCAAAGGGAGCCACGCAGAAAACAGCGTGCGCCCGCTCGGCCTGTCCTTCCCGGTGCCCCTGGGAGGCGTAGATGTTCCCGTCACTGTCACTGCAGAGCTTTCAAGTGAAGCTGGAGACAAGACACCCTTTCATATATTTTAATTACCTCACGCTTAAACCGGAGGCTGGCACCCGTCCCGGAAAAGCCCTGAATGGCCCTGCTTCTGCCAAGTCTTTCGTCTTCCTTGTGTCTCTTCTTGATCCACAGCTGCTCCAAACTGGAAAGCACAACCCCCACGGACGAGCCCCACGGTCCCAGGATGGGGAGAGGCCCAGGCAACACCCCTCTCAGAGGCCAGCATCCTCTTGCTGAACCGGGGGACCGAGGGTGACTTTGGACAAGCCGGGAGACAGTCCCCTGTCCGGCCAGATACGGCCACACCGAAGGCGCGGCCAGAGCCTGGACTCTGGCCGCCCAAGAGCCGCCCCAGCGTGGTGAGAAGTTTTGTGCAGGAGGCTGCTGGTGCCAGGCGTGCTGTCTCGCAAGTGAGAAGGGAGAGGGGCGTGGGCTCCGGTTTGCTCGAAGCTCCCAGCTGAGCACTGGTGATGCAGCATGGGAAACAGAATACAAGGTGGAATGTGTTGAAATCCCACAAGAGAAGCACAGAGCGCGATGCCAGCACAGAGCCAGGAGAGAAACAGTCCGGGCTGGGGTACGTGCCAGCCCAGGGTTTTGGCCGAGGCAGGGCTGGAGCCGGGCCTCGAAGATCTGGTTGTACTTGGACACAGAGACATGAGGCGGAAGGAAAAGCAGGGTCACCAAAGAGATACAGGATGAAGCGTGGGGCCGGGCTGCAACGCGAAGCCAGCTCACTGGGAAATCGGACCACGGGTCTCAATAGCAATGGGCATCTTAACAGCTCTCTACGGCTTCTAAAGCATTTTATCATTGAGTACTCTATTTGATTCATACAAAATATGAAGGTGAGTCTTAAGGTTCTTATCAGGTTTTATTTTCACGAAGTTTCACCTCAGGGAATAAATGTGAATAGAGCTTAAACTCTGTGACATTAAGTAGAATATAAGTACTTATTAGGTTCAATCCCTGGGTTGGGAAGATCCCCTGGAGCAGGAAATGGCAACCCACTCTAGTATTCTTGCCTGGAGAATCCCACGGACAGAGGAGTCAGATGGGCTACAGTCCACAGGTGTGCAAAGAGTCGGACACGACTGAGGGACTTTGCACGCACTTATTACTAATGAGGAGAAAGTATTAGAGAGGGTAGGATAACTAAATGGAGTGAACTTGCTGCTTTACTAATGCCGGCTCCATTCTAACCCAGCTTGATGAGTAATAACGAGAGCGCTGACAACCCTGTGTCCTAAGGCTGCATCTGCACGGCTTCCTGTGATTAGGTTTTAGAAAGCGAGGGATACAAGGGGACAGTCACATGGATGCCCAGATATAGGACAACTGTGAAGAATGGACTAGGAAGCCTTGGAGACTCCCACTTGGAGGCCAGGGATGACCATTCCCTGCTGTGTGTGCTCTGACTCCCTGACGCACGGAATCTGCAAGTACAAAAAAGTGTCTTTTAAAATAAACAGCGAGGATTTACTGTATGACACAAGAAGCTATAGTAAATATCTTGTAATAAACTATAACGAAAAGAATTGAAAAATAAAAATAGAAATGTATGTATAACCGAATCATTTTGCTATACACCTGAGACTAACACATCACTGCAGATCAATTACACTCCAATTTTAATAAGCCAAGCTGAGGATTATTTATAGGTAAGCTGCAGGTTTGGGTTTCCCAGGTGACAGTAACAGTAAAGAATCTGCCTGCAATGCAGGAGACGCGGGTTCGATCCCTGGGTCAGGAAGATCCTCTGGAGAAGGGCGTGGCTACCCACTCCAGTATTTTGGGGGAAATCCCATGGACAGAGGAGCCTGGCGGGCTATCGTCCATGGGGTCACAAAGAGTCAGGCGCGACTGAAGCAATGTAGCACGCAAGCTGCAGATTTACCTTCTTAATCTTTATAACACAAAAGTGCTGGTTTAAAGTCATTGAGTTTTGGTGTAAATTCTTCCACAGCAATAATAAGTGGAATTTTAACTTGTTCTGCAAAAGTTTCTTTCTTTTTTAAAAGATAGTCTAAGGGAACTACGACAAAATGCTAACATTTGTTCATTTGGGGTGATGGGAACATGAATATTTGTTACATTTTTCTTCGAAAATTAATTTTTTTAATTTAAAACTTTACATGAAATCCATTTGTATCTCTAGTATAAAACACACTGTTGAAATTTCCAGATCTCTAAGTGCTGATGTGAAAAAGAAGAGAAAGAAAGCATTTCAAAAGACTCACCTGGAAGACCATTGTATTTTACTACGTTCATTTAAGGATTCAAAGGTGGAGGTGAAAATACTATAAAAGTAACCAATGAAAAAGCAGAGACATAACTTTACTGACAAAGTCCATAGAGTCAAATCTATGGATTTTGCAACAGTCACGTACGGATGTGAGAGTCGGACCATAAATAAGGCTGAGCACCAAAGAATTGATGCTTTCAAACTGGGGCTTTGGAGAAGACTTTTGAGAGTTATTTGGACTGCAAGGAGCTCAAACCAGTCCATCCTAAAGGAAATCAACCCTGAATATTCACTGGAAGGACTGATGCGAAAGCTGAAGCTCCAATCCTTTGGCCACCTGCTGTGAAGAGCTGACTCACTGGAAAAGACCCTGATGCTGGGAAAGACTGAGGGCAGGAGAAGGGAGTGACAAAGGATGAGATGGTTGGATGGCATCACCAACTCAATGGACCTGAGTCTGAGCAAGCTCCAGGAGATGATGAAGGACAAGGAAGCCTGGCATTCTGCAGTCACACAAAGAGATGGACATGACTTAGTGACTGAACACCAACCAACCAATGAACATCACCAGCACATCATGGGAATCTCTCTGATCGTGGGCTGACAAGGTAGTAAATTCTTTACCTGTTTTGCATTACAGATACACCTTGTCATATTGCACTTTGCAGACAGTGTTTTTTTTTTTTTTTAACAAATTGAAGGTCTGTGATAAACTTGCATCAAACAACTCTGTCGGCATTATTTTTCCAACAGCATTGTTTATTAAGTAAGGTACGTACACTGTTTTTCAGACATATTGCTATTGTACCCTTAAAATAAACTACAGTCCAGTGTAAACATAACTTTTATATGCAACTGGGAAACCAAAAAAATTGTGTTTCCGACTTTACCGCAGTATTTGATTAGTTTTGGTGGTCCGGAACTGAACCCACATTGTCTCCAAGGTGTATGTATCCTTATGAATTAAATCTTTTCATAATAGTCTGGAAAACATTAGCATGCATTATTCACATGATGCTTTGAAGCATTCATGGATTCTGACATGATTGGGAAGGTTTAATATGTAAACACAGGCATTCAGGGATGGTTTATCAATACACTCTTTCAGGCTTTGAGGGCTGGGTGGTTAAGGGATGGAGTCATCACTGCCAAAGTAAAGAAGCAAGGCAAGCTGAAGTCTTCAGGCTGAACATCTTCTGAGAGCATCTGCTTTCCAAGTAGGCACTTGGTAATCAGAGCAACGGTGGAGATAACAAATGACCTGACAGTTCAGCTGCTTCAGCATTTTACTAAATAGAAGACTTTCTGCAGACCGTCCCCAGATTTGGGATCCAGGGTTCCTGGAAGCGTGCGGGAACCCAGAGGCGCCCATCCGTTTAAATGTGCTTGGCTTCTGAACACGTTGGACGAACAGCCGGGGTGAAACCGGAGACGGATTGGGACGCACAAAATGAGCAGAACGGTGAAATGTGAACTGGGGACTCTGGCAGCAGGTCCCTAAGGAGGGTGAGCCCTGCTCCCCCCGGGGGCACAGGTGGCACTCCGGGCTCCAAGCGAGAGCAGCAGCGAGGTGGGGGTGAGCAGCGGCCTGGGGTCTCCAGAGACCGCAGTGGGAACAAGAAGGGACCGTCGGCGGGGAGAGTGAAAGCTGAGAACCTGGAGGCCTGCGAAGAAGTGTACTGACGAGGGGGAATGCGGGTCCTCAGCTGGGGGAGCTAACGGGCACGGGGAGGGTGCTGTGTAGACCAGACACACCGCAGCGTATTTGTGCACGTGTGTGTGTGTGTGTGTGTGTGCGCGCGCGTGTGCACGCGCGCGCGCGCTCAGCCATGTTCGACTCTTTGCGACCCCATGGACTGTAGACCGACAGGCTCCTCTGTCGGTGGGATTCTCCAGGCAAGAATACTGGAGTGGGTTGCCATTTCCGTCTCCAGGGCATCTTCCCCACCCAGGGATCGAACCCGCCTCTCTGGCGGCGGATTCTTCAGCACTGAGCCTTCTGGGGAGCCCTGCAGGGTATTTAAGTGCAGACAGCCAGGCCCGAGGAGGGACAGGGTGGGAGTGGAGGGCAGCAGTGGCCTGGGAAGGGGCCAGGACTCTGCACTAGGGGGAGCGAGACGCCTTCTTCCGGAAGGGATGCGATGACTCCGTCGTGATGCGTCGTCAGGAGGACGGGGCGGGAGCCGGCGCCGGTGCCTGCCTTAATCGGGCGGCGGCACACGGAATGACGCCCCTGGTCCCAAGTCTTCCGCATCCGGGAAATGTAACCCGAGGGGCTTAGCCGAGCGTGAGCGGCCGGGGTGGGGGCGGCGAGGGGCGCGCTGGCAGTCCGAGGGGAACAGAGGAGCGGGGAGGCGGAGGGTCCGGCGGGCCGGCCAGAAGGAGCTGGGGCCTGAGGGCGAGCAGGATGGAGCGCCGAGATGTGCAGCGCGGGTTCCCCACGGCCCTGGCCGCAGAACTGGACCTGGAATCGAATCCAGAGGACAGGAAGCGGGGTCCGTAGAAGGGGCGCGGGGCGGGGGGGGGCTGCAGAGGGAGGAGCGGGAGTCGGGATCCCCACCTCCTGGAAGCGGGGGACCCCGCACACGGGCCGCTCGGCAGACACCGCGTCCTGAAGGCGGGAGTGGGCACCCCAGGTGATGGTGTGGCTTCCGGGAGGACCGGCGGGTGGGATACGGGGAGCGGCGGCCTGGCAGGCAGAGGAGCCTGGTGTCGAGCAGAGGAAGGAAGCTTCATCTCATTCGAACGTCCCCCAGGGACATGAGGTTGACGCGGGATGGAGGTACCTGAACTGGGTCTCATTTGCAAGAGTCTTGCTGGCTTTCTAAATAGAAAGTGCTGTGACCACCATGACGTGTCCCTAAGACCCACCTCGAGATGCGCAAGCCGGCCGGGAAGGGGAAACACCACTGGGAGAGAAACATCGCCAATGAGCAGCTGCGCAGTTTCGAGAATAACCCAACTTCCCGTGAACTCGGCCTGAAGAGGGCCAGGTTTTCCCTTCAATGCAAGGCCAGCCAGTCATCATCCCAGTGGAAACATCATTACCCAAAGGGAACCTTCTTCTAGACCAGGCGGTTCTCACCATGCGATCCCCGGGACCTGGAGATGTACGTTCTTAGGCCTGACCCGACATCTGCTGATTCTGAAACACTGGGTGGGTCCAGCCACCTGAAGTCTCACAAGCCCCTCCAGGTGCCTCTCCCTTTGAGAGCCCCGGGGCTGGAGGCGGATGGCAGAGACAGGACACTGGTTTGGGGTGAGGTTGGCCTCAAGACCAAACCAGCTCTCACAGTCCTGTCTTGGGCACATCACACAAATGTTCCCAGCCTCAGTTCCCTCCTTGGAAAAATGGGAAAATAACTACTTCCCTCATAAGGCTATTTTGATGTTAATGGTAATATATTTAAAGGGCTTGGGATATATATATAACTGCTATGATTTTATCCCTGAAATTAACTTGGTATTCCAAATAGCCCCCAATAGCACATAATCTCAGACAGCCAAATAAATTAATGGTTCATGAATCACATATCTTGTGTGCTAAGTCGCTTCAGTCATGTCCAACTCTTTGCAACTCTATGGACTATGGTCTGCCAGGCTCCTCTGTCCATGGGATTCTCCAGGCAAGAATACTGGAGTGGGTTGCCGTGTCCTCCTCCAGGGGATCTTCCCTATCCAGGAGTCAAACCCGTGTCTCTTGGGTCTCCTGCATTGGCAGGCGGGTTCTTTACCACTAGTGCTAACTGGGAAGCCCCAGTGTACTTTGTTACATAGTTTTTTAAAAAAAAATCATTAATATTAAACAATATAACCTGGATAATGCAAAATATAATGTGGTCACTAGACACTTTAATAGACTCTAGCTATTAAAAGCTAGGTCAGATGAAATCTTCATTCCTCTAAATGGAGCAATCTCCTTTTTGATGATTCAGATCAAGGGGGGCCATTATAGGTTTCCCGTATTCATTTCACCCACTTTGTGTTCTGACCCTGCACTGGGTGAAGCAGAGTCCTTTTACGGGAAGACAGTTTCCAGGCTGGGTGCATGTGATGCCTGAGGTTTTTATTCTCCCCCATGGCTGTCTTCTCTGAACAAGGTCCCCTTATTTTCTGAGAGTCTTTCCATTCACATACACTACAAGCAAAGCAACTTTAGGTAAGAGAGCGTCAATACAGTTCTTTCAGGGGCTTCCCTGGTGGTCCAGTGGTTAAGAATCTGCCTTGAAATGCAGGGGGGCATGGGTTCAATCCCTATTCAGGGAACTAGGACCCAGAACAGCCAAAAAGAGAAAATAAAAACTCTTGCTGATTCGGACATCAAAAATACCTTTTCCAGCTCTCTCACCCTGCAGCTCATGACTGGGGGTGAGTTACTTAATCTCTCTGCACCTTCCTTCTCTTCTCTACAAAACAGGGATAACAAACCATGCCTGAGAGTGTGTGTGAGGATTAAATGAGCTGACCATTTACTGTATTTTCATGTCATCTGGTCATTTTCTTATTAGAAGAAAGTTTCTAAGCAGGAAAGTTGTGTCAATAACTCTACGGTTATACATAGTACATTGTCAGTTGTTCAGTCATGTCCAGCTCTTTGGGATCCCATGGACTGTAACCCACCAGCCTCCTCTGTCCATGGGATTCTCCAGGCAAGAATACTGGAGTGGGTAGCCATTGCCTTCTCCAGGGGGAAGAGCCCTATATATATACATGCTGGACAGGGGTCACAGTCCTCCTATGGCGATGCTGGCTGGTGGACAACGGGAGCCTGATGAATGTGTTACTACCATTATTATCAAGTAGTTGAAACGCAGACATAGAAAGAGCAAGGTTCTCTGTGGGCATGGTTCTTGAACAATTTCCTTTACACCCCAGAAACTCTAAAACTTCTCTATCTGATTTTTAAAAAATCGATGCCAAGTTAAATGAAATTACTTTCCATTTTAGTTTTCTCCTCTCCCCTGGATATTTAATACAATTTAATCAAGTCCATGTGACTTCCCCATGAGGGTTTGCTTTGAAATCCTCGCTGGAGGACAATGTAAGGGCACTCGTTTCTCAATAAATGTCTCAAAAACGTTTCTCTTATTAAAGAACTAGCCATATTAAAAGCACACACTGTCTTCTCCGCAATCCTTGAACTCCCGTAAATGTGCTACCATTGATCTCAAGAGGTTCTGGGGCCTGGCCTTTCTGCTGGTGTCTGAGAGGCATCAGCTTACAGCATCCATCCCGGAGCAAGAGGCACACATGTTGTCTTTCATCTTGTGCTGTCGGCCGCACGCTGCGTCCAGCTGGCAGAAGCCCCGTGACATCAGATCCAGCCTGTGCGTCCAAGGGGCATATGCCATCACTGGGAAAGGCGTCCGAGACAGGACGCTCTCAAGCAGAGGGGGTGATGAGAGGGCGTGCGCTGTGCTCGAGGTGGGGAGCCTCGATCGCACGTGGGAGCAGACCCACCGACTTCACGTGAGCGCCATCCAGACAGTGGATGCTCTGGTACCTGCCGGGGGTGAGGGGGTGCGGCACCCGCAGGCTCCCGAGGAGGTGGGCTCTAACTCCGGAATCTTCATAACACAAACAGCAAGAGCTTTACAAAGAGCTCAGGAGTCACCAATACCAAACTGTCTCATGGGTCCCCCTGTCCTAAGAATCAGGACAACATTCTTCCCTCTGGGCAGCAAGACTTGCTGAGGCCCTGGCTCCATCTAAGTCTTTACGTGGGCTTCCCTGGTAGATCAGTTGGCAAAGAATCTGCCTGCAAAGCAGGAGACCCCAGTTCGATTCCTGGGCCAGGAAGATCCACTGGAGAAGAGACAGGCTACCCACTCCCGTATTCTTGCGCTTCCCTTGTGGTTCAGCTGGTAAAGAATCCGCCTGCAATGCGGGAGACCTGGGTTCGATCCCTGGGTTGGGAAGATTCCCTGGAGAAGGGAAAGGCTACACACTCCAGTATTCTGGCCTGGAGAATTCCATGGACTGTATAGTCCATGTGGTTGCAGAGAATCGGAGAGGACTGAGCGACTTTCACTTTCACTACTTGGGTCTCTCACGCTGGACACCACTGTGCTAATGGCTTTTCACAGAAAACTGCCATTTTACCAAATCTGTCTCTGCGTTACCCAAGCAGTCATAAAATAAGCTTTTCACTTCATTTAAAAAAAAAAAATCACGTTCTATACTATGATATACTAACTTGTCTTACAAGAAAAATCAAACAATTCTATTTTGGTAACTGCTAAAATGCAACCCACTCCAGTATTCTTGCCTGGAGAGTTCCATGGACAGAAGGGCCTGGCGCGCTGCAGTCCGTGGGGTCACAAAAGAGTCGGACACGCCTGAGCAACTGAACAGCAGCGACAACGGAGCTGACACCAAGCCAAGAAGAAAACGTCCTCCGTAGTTTGGAGGAGGAGAACAAGGTGGGTGGTTTGCTGTTTCCTGCCGAGGAACCGGAAACACCCAGCCAGAGACGTGTCTCTCAATTCTCACCTCATTTGAAGTCTCCAAATTTCGTCCCTGAACCATTTTCTAAGAAATAAGAAAACACAGCTTGTCACGCTTATTTTCAGGTTTTATTACAAGTAAATACAACCCAAGTTAACAACAAAACCCATCAAAGAAGGTTCCTCCCAGTAACTTGTGCCAGAGCTCCCCGTCTGGGATCCGTACCCTCTGTGCTGTGACACCCGCTTCACTGATTTAATCAGAGACTAGGATTCAAGCCTGTAGAAAATATTCTACAGGAATCACCACACTCATCTGAGGACTTTTATTTTTCATTTCCCCGATCATAGTTTTTCAAGATAAGTTCTGAATCAGTCGTGCACTTTGAGAGATGTACTTGGTGGGGCCCATACTAGTCATACCATTGAAATGCAAGATTTTTTGAAAAAAAAAAATCACATTTATTTATTCACCTTTGTAAGGGTCCCTAAACTGCATCCCTCATTGTTTTTCTCTAGTATTATACAAGCACCCGCCCCCAAAGTTATTAATACTTGGTTTATTTACAAGCACAGAACAGTCAGAGCGCAGTAATCCTTCAAAAGCCATGTTACCCAACTCTCACTCGGATAAAAAGTCAGGCCAACCATCATTTACTATGCTTGTGTTATTGTCCTTCTAGAGGGCTACACACCAGGAAACCTGACTTTTTCCTTACAGGATAGATGTTTCCTTTCTTGGTTATAGTTGAAGAGGGAAAAATGAGGGAAAATGGAAGGGGTTTTATTCTGTTCTGACAGGTGGGCAGTGTTCCCCCACCCCACCCCCGGAGGCCTTGGAGGGCTCGGCTCTGCGCCCTTGAACTGCTGGGAGCCGGCCCCGGGCGCCCCTCGCTGACCTACGCCCTGCACCTGTGCCCGGCTCGGCTGACGACACAGACGGGCCCGAAAGCGCCAGGACAGCTGAGAAAAGCCTGCTCTGCACCGTGGACGTCAGCACCTAAAATTATGGCCCCTGAGAGCCAGCGGTCCTCCTCCTGCTGCCCCCTTCCATGTTCCAGGTCGCATCCCCCAGTTAAGACTCTGAGGATGACAGACCCTGGCAGACTGGGGTCAGTGGGGGGCTGCTGTACCCCTGCTCCATGGAGCTGGGGGGACTTCCTGCAGGACCCCGAATTCATCAGGTCCCGTGGGTGTGAGGGAGAGGGAGACACAAGCCCTGGAAGGTTAAGCTGTGAAGAAGCAACGCTGTACACGGTTATTAATAAAGCAAGGACCTAGGAATAAATCCAGGGAATTTGTATAAGACCTTCCCACTGAAAAGTACAAAACATCGTGAAAGGTGTTCAGTGACACCTAAGAAAGCGCAGCAACACATCACATTCAAATGACACCAAATACACCATGTTCAAAAATCAAAATTGTTAAAATGTCTGTTTTTCTCTAAATTAATATACAGGATTAATGCAAAAATGAAGCAGCACTGTTGCAGGAAAGAGCTTATTATAATCTATGAAGGTCAAGTTCAGGGCTGGCCAAGCCAGAGTTATAAAAGGGGGCACATTTGTCACTCAATCCCTTTCTCATTTACTTCTTAATTTAACCAAGATTTTATTAAATGCCAATTGTGATTTCATCACAAGTGTTTACTAAACAGTCTCCACCCTCAAGAAAGCTGCAGTCTGATTCAGCACACAGGGAGGGTGGGTGGGCAGAGGAAGGGGACCAGATCCCCCAGGGTTGGGCAGGGGGAGGAGAGCAGGGGGGAAGGAGGTATATTTCTGGAACAGGTAACTGTTTGCTACATCTTTGGGCTTCCAGGTGGCTCAGCCAGTAAAGAACCTACCTGCCAATGCAGGAGACGCAACAGGCGCAGGTTCGATCCCTGGGTCGGGAAGATCCCCTGGAGGAGGGCATGGCAACCCACTCAAGTACTCTTGCTGGAGAATCCCATGGACAGAAGAGCCTGGAGGGCTACAGCCCACGGGGTCACAAACAGTCGGACACGACTGAACATAGACATAGCACAGCTGCATCTTTACATTAAAAAAAAAAAAAATGGACCGGCCTCAAAAAGGAAGAGGAAAGGTATTTGGAGAAAAGGAAGCGGCACGCTCCCAGCCCGGGAAGGACAACCAGGCGAGTCCCGGAGGGGCTGCAGGAGGGAAGCCTGCAGAGGAGGGGGCCTGCAGGGCCCTTAGACAAGGTCATGGTGACCTTGTGTGCAGACCAAGGCCGGGACCGTCTTGAAGGAACCAGCCTCCCTACCATTGTACCAGGTGCTGGCAGCCTCTAAGAAACACAACAAAATGTGTATTTGTCAGGGGAGGCTCAACAACCCCCTCCCAGATCTCGGAGGCTTCATGTAAGACAGTTTACATTTCACATTCTCGTGAAGAGAAGATAAAGGGGAGGAAGATAGGGGCTCCCCTTCCTGCAGGCTTCCAGATCTGATCCCCATCCCGTTAAGGAGCTAGCCATCTCTGGGGGCTCCGGGATTCTCTGCACGCAGATGAGGGAAGGAAGGAAGAGGGGAGACTGCGAGGAAGAAGGTTCTCCTGACTCCAGGTGTGTTGTTTCTCTCAACAGCATTGACCAGAACTCCATCACGGGACCGCCCCTACCCCAAGCTGCAAGGGGAGCTGGGAAATACAGCCTCGCTGCGCGTCTCAGCAGGAAAGGACCTTGGTACTTTCAGCCTCAGTGGAAATCAGTGCCCGTCAACATAGAAGGTAAGTTCATTAGTGATATATTGTGCTTGACCAGAGGCCAGCAAACTACAGCTCCAGGTCAAGTCTGACCCAGCATCTATCTTCTCTCTCCCTCCCCCACCCCCATCCAGCTCAAGACTCTATATGTTAACAGGATCCAGTTTTTTGAGCATCCCTTAGGGCCAGGCACGGTGATAGGCACTCTACATGCATATGGCAGAGCAATCACTAAGGGAAATGTTATTATGTGTGTATGTGTGTTAGTCACTTAGTCGTGTCCGACTCTTTGCAACCCTATAGACTGTAACCCGCCAGGCTCCTCTGGCCATGGAATTCTCCAGGCAAGAATACTGGAGTGAGTTGCTGTTTCCTTCTCCAGGGGATCTTCCTGACCCAGGGATTGAACCTGGGTCTCCTACATTGCAGACAGATTCCTTACCATCTGAGCTACAGGGAAATTTTTGTGTGTGGGAGGGGGCACTGGGCAGCTTACAGGATATTACTTCCCTGACCAGGGACTGAAGCTGACCAGGGACTGAAGACAGTGAAGGCGCCAGGTTCTAACCACTGGACTGCAAGGGAATTCCTAATTACGTCCATTCTAGAGCTGAGGAAACTGAGGCTCAGGCAGGTTCTTCAACTTGTCCTTAAAGCTGAAACACGGAGGAGCTGGGCTTTAGGCTGAGATCTCTCTGACCCCAAACGACAGGGATGTTCTTTCCATTATATCAGGGTGGCCAAAAAGTTCATTTGGGTTTTTCTGTATGATGTTACAGAAAACTGTCTTATGCCAAGGGTCTTTAACCCATACATAAAAAAGTACAGACTACCATGCATGCCTTATCTGTTGGACATCCCCTGTGGTTTCACCCCTGCCTGTGCCCAAAGCCCCACTCCACGGCGTGCCAAGATTCCCAGGGAGTGTGGTGCAGCTGTGGGCACCTCGTTCCAAGCAAATATAGGGTTTTACTGTCAGCTGACCATCTCTGGAGACCCCCAAGCTTTCTGCAAGTACACCGCAGCACTTCATCAGATGAAGCGTGGGACTCCCAGTTGAGGAAAGGGCCAACGCTTCTGCCCCAAGGTCTGCAGAGTGTCTGGGGGAGCTGGCACTCGCTTTAACCACACATAGGCTGTTCCGCCCACGAGGATCTTGTCACGGTCCTCATGTGGTCTTGGGACCACCTGCAGGGGCCTTACATGTGTGTGAACAAGGATGATTCCTGAACACCACTCCCATCTTTTGAGTCCATGTCTGTGGGCGAGTCCCAGGGATACCTATCAGTCACTGCTCCCGGGATATGGGATGAATGGCTACAAATAAATAAGGATGAAGATGAGAGTGTGTGCACGTGCGACATCCTTCTCCTCGTGTATTCCTCTCAGGCGCCTCCTTGTCCCCGAGGCTGTGGTCAAGGTCAGTGCTCAGTCTGCTCTGACTCAGCCCCAGGCAATCGGAAGAAGGCATCCCTTCACCACACCTGTCACCACTCGCGGCCTTTTGCTATCTCAGGGCAAGTCTCTCTGCCAGGCCCTGAGCTCATGGGAGAAAGACTCTTAGCCATCTTCGTACACCAGCCTAGCTCAGTGCCTAGCATATGTTGTTATTCAGTTGCTAAGTCATGTCCGACTCTTTTGCGGCCCCACGGGCTGCGACTCTCCAGGATCCTCTGTCCATGGGATTCTCCAGGCAAGAATACTGGAGTGGGTTGCCTTTTTCTCCTCCAGGGGATCTCCCCAACCCAGGGATTGAACCTGTGTCTATTATGTCTCCTGCACTGGCAAAGTGGGTTCTTTACCACTGACCCACCAGGGAGGCCCACTCAGCATAGAGTAAATGCTAAATAGATTTCAATTGAGCTTCATTGGTAATCTAATAAATAAGTTGACAGAAGAAAGCAGGAAATGAGCTTTGGGGTTCTCATTTCTTTTGACTCTGGGGTTCAGATACACATCACTGCATGGATCTGCTTGGCCAATCTGTGGCCAATACCGAGCTGCAGACACCTAATGGGATGACTGCTCACTCATTAAGCTCAACCAACACACACACAAATGCCAAACACATAACAAACAAGTGAGACATCTGGGACACCAAAGGCTTCGGGGAGTGGAATTACCAGATATAAAATATAGAGTTGGGCTTCCTTCGTGGCTCAGATGGTAAAGAATCTGCCTGCCAATTCAGGAGACCCAGGTTTGATCCCTGGGTCGGGAAGATTCCCCTGGAGAAGGGAATGGGTACCCACTCCAGTATCCTAATCATATGTAAAACATTTAAAGGAACTGAAAAATGGAAACACAAAAATGAGCAAGCAATAAGAGGCTACCAATACATGACCAGGGATATGTGAAAGATAACAAATATGACTTTGATAAATGAAAAAGATAAGCTCTGAAATAAAAAACTTCAATGAACGCATTCAACAGCAGATTTGCTAAATAGAAACACTGATCTGACAGATAAGTCTGAAAAGCTATCTGAACCATCATACAGATACTGAAACGGGAAATATGAGACAAAGGTTAAGAGTCATAAAGGACAGATAAAGAAGGTCGAAATTAAGTCTAATTAGAATTTCAGAAGGAAAGAGTAGAAAACAAGAAATGAAGAGATAATGGTTGAGAATTTTCCAGAACCCACCAAAGAACTAAAATTTGAAGTTAAAGAAAATACAACTGGTTCATTCAACAGCTATTTACTGAGTGCCTACTATACTCCAGGGACCTTTTAGAAGCAATGGATAAATACAAAAAGTACCCACCGAGGCAGAACCCAAGAGAAAAGGACAGTTAGATTGACGACAGACGTCTCAAAAGAAAATGAGAGCTTCGAGGCGGAGCTCACATCCTGAAAGAGCTAAGGAAAAATAACTGGCAAAATACAACTATTTACCTGGCAGAACTACCTTTCAAGAATAATGGTGAAATAAAGTAATTTCCATAGAAACAAAAGTGGAGAACATTCGCCATCTAGAGATACAAACTAAATAAAAACGTTTTAAAGATGTACATGGAAAAGAAGCAGGGAAAGTGAAACGGCATGGAATGATGAGTAGATAAAGGGCAAATGTGAACCAAACATACGTGATCTACACAAAACCCATAAATTATCAATGAAAAAACAAACCTAGAATACTGGCTGCTAATGCCTGTGACATAGGATCGACTGAATGAAAGTGTTTACGATCCTAAACTCTTTAGGAGAAGGCTGCAGTATTCAATGCAGACTCAGTTAAGTAATCTTGGTAAGATTTCAGGGGTAATCACTGAAAGAATTGAAATGAAGAATCTAAGTGCCACAACAAGGACCTACCATAGAGCGCAGGCAACTATATTCAATATCCTGTGACAGACTACAACGGAAAAGAATATGAAAAAGAATGTGAGTACACGCATAACAATCATTTGCTGTAGAGTAGAAATTCACTGTAAATTAAGTATACTCCAATAAAATAACTTTAAAAATATATAATGAAAACTAAAAAGAAATAAAAGGGGAGAAAGAGAAAATGAACAGTCATAGTCGATCCTTTGAAGTAATAATAAAATAGATGCTCTGGTGAGGTTGATTCAGCGAAAAAACCAGGGAAGGCACGCGTCATGTTAAAAACAATAGAAAAGTAAGATCTTTCCCAAGGGCCCAGAGCAAACGAGAAACTCAGCTCAGAATAAGCCGGGAGCCTGGCTAACCTCCACTCCCCAGTATTCGCAGCAGTGTGCCTCCACGCGGGTGGGACACCAAGGACCAGATGCGCATGGCTCTGATGTCTGAGGTTTTTTTGGGCTCCTGTCCTGGGATGGATGTGCAAGAAGCAGAGCAGAGACACGAGAAACACCAGGACAGCCCCCAAGATCAAAGCAGGCTCCGCTTTCTTCAGTGGGGCAGCCACTTCTTTCAAATGGACCTTCATGTTTTGTGTGTGGGAGAAAGAATAATCTAGAAAGGGAGATTCGATCTGTTTTTAATGGTGCTCTGAAGCCTTGTTCCTAGTGAGAGAGGAGCCCCGCCGCTCCATCCTCCACCAAGCAAGTATTTCAAAGTCTCAGCATCAGTTTCAAAGACTCACTCCCTGGGGAAGGAACTGAAATATTTGGGTGGCGAGGGCGTGGACTTGTCCACAACACATCACGCTTTCTTCCGCCCAATGTCTGGCAACCAGATAAGGCTGAGATTCAGACATCAGAAAAGTCTGTGTTGAGGACCTTCAATGTAGGTGAAAAATCCACTGCATCTCCTAGAGCAGGATAAACAGGAGGCAGAGCTGGACCAAAACAGCCCGGCACTTGGCACTGACTTCTGACTTAACCCCTTGGCGCTTATTTCGCTTTGGAAGATGAAAAAAGGGGTGGCCGAGGTTTCAGTGCCCATTCTGCAGCGTTCATGCCGGGAGCACAGACAGCCATTCCCACGACAGGGAAGACAGCCGCCCCATCTGCATCGTATCATGTTCCCGACACCGCGAAACGAAACAAAATGACTCCACTGGTCAGTGGAGACCAGGATAGTAACTAAGTAAACAGGAGGTTCAACAAGATTTCTTGCAGGTTCTGAAGGGTGAGCGACCCGGCATCGTGTTGCATGGACCTGTTCCAAGGACTCCAAGTGCCGCCTGGCCCAAAGGAGACTGAGTCACAATCAAGACCCCCTGGATCCAAACCCAACTTGGCTACATGGACGGTCTGGGATGCTAGCTGGTCCCTTCACTTTCTCTTGCCTTAGGCTCCCCTTCTGCAAAGCTGGGACAATGCTCTCTTCCCAGCAGTGGTACAAGGATTAAATATGACAGCCACAGGGGGTCATTCTGGAATCTGAGCTCCCCTTCCACCTTCTGAGCTCTCCCAATTCACCCTCCCTTTCCATGATTAATACATTCGAGTTTTAAGTCCTTGAAAACACACTGTGTACACTCTGTGAGTCAGAGATAGAACTACAGTTCCTTTCATCACTCTGATAGAATATGAAAAATAAGCCCAAATTGGATCACATGCAAAACCGAAGACAGCAGTGTATTAGCAGTGAAGAACTCTAAGAGGGAAGGAATTGTTCTAGATGCTGAGCCTCCTGAATAGACAGAGGACTTCCTCTCGGGAATCAAAATATTAAAAATGAACTAGAATAAGCAAATAGTTTTGGACCAAAAGAAAATAAAGAATAATCTCTAACATATTTCCAAAACTTGTCAGAGGCCTTAAGAGAGGATTCTGGATAACATTTTACTTCTCCTGGAAGATTTTTGTCATTGTGCTGATCACACTGAGAATAGCCATCCAGTGATGTCACTGATGGTGCTGGTAGGACTACAAAGGGCTTAATCCAACCCCTGATACTGCAGATGAGAATGCTAAACCCAGAGAGGTCAAGCAATCCACCCAAGCCACACAGCCACCTGGAGGCAGTCCCAGGTCCTGATGTGCAGCGCTCTCATCTTCCACAGTGCCTTTTCGAGCTTCAGAAGACTTCATAACCATCCCTCTTTTGAAATAACCCTGGAATGCTTGACACAAACCTGGAAGTCCAGATTAAGGTATCTGGGGTTAGAGATCGCAACATCTCTCCTCTCTGATGTGTGTGGGTCATGTGTTCAGGGGAACCCACTGCAGCGTATGTGCCTGTTGCTTTTAAGGGTCATTTCATTCTTCATTTAAGATTCATATTTTCAAAAGTCAGGTGTCTACTCTCCAAGGGGCATCTTCTGGTTTGCTCAGAAAGTAGCATTAAGCAGTCATGCTGGATGGAATAGAAGCAGCCACCTTGGATGTAACTCGAAGGAAGTATGGGTGATAACACCCTCTCCCACACCCATTCATTTCAAGGGTGAAATCCCTAACAACACCAGTCTATAAAGCAGTCCTGATAGTGACCCACGAATTAGGTAGAAATTAAAGTACCCCAGACACACGCTGATATGGCCTGACTGGGGTTTGATCTCTAGAGCTCTTAGCAGAGGACCTTACACAGCGTGTTCACACACAGAGCATGCATAACCTCAAAGATCGACAATCCCAACACCAGAGAGATGTGGTCACCAGGCCAAAGAACACTGTTAACAGGCAGAAGAGGCGCTGCAAACCCTGAAGCCAGTGTTTCCCCCATAATTCAAGGTGGTCCTTCAACACTCCTCATTGACAATCAATTAAAGACATCCCGCCCCCCCGCAAATTGCCTGGGCACATTCAATCATTTGTTAGAAATCCAACCAACCTGTGATTGCAGACAAAGTTCAATAAAACTGCTCATCCCATCCACCCGAGCTCAGTGGTTAGAAGAGCTGAGGTTAGAACAAACCAAGATAAAGATGCAAACTGCCAGCCTGGGGTTGAGACAGTCCTGCCGCCAAGGGAGAGGGCACCTAACCTGCAATGCCCTGCTTCCTTGTGAAAGTGAAGTCGCTCAGTCGTGTCAGACTCTTTGCCACCCAGATGTAGCCAAGAAGCCTGTGGGGACTGCCAGCACCAGCTACCCCAACCATGAGGAATGCCCCCGCCCGGCCCCCAGCAGCCACCCACAGTAAGTGGGGTCTTCACTCTGCATGCTTTGGGGGGGGGATTTTTTTTTAATTGGAAACCTCAGCTTTCCCCACTTCTCTCAAATGTTGCTCTTTGCCCCAAAGGAGTTTTACCAAAATCATGCTGCCGGGATAGCCTCGACCTTTGTCCTTTTGCATTTCAGATAATCACATGGGTGGCGCTGCCTTCAAAATTGGATTTCTCCTTTCTTTTTTTGCCGGCTGGTGACTACCAGCCGGCGCGGACCTGTTTCGTGTCGCTCGCCCCAGACTCTGCGGTTCTCTACCCGCGTCCACCCTCTCCCTTCCGACTACTTGCTCACACACAGCTCAGAGATAACACGCATCCCATTGGATGCTCGGATCCCCGAGGAGGCGTGCGCGAAGCATCTTAGCCCTCGGCTTCTAGGGCAGTTTTCGTTCACCCACTCCTGCAACCAAAGCACCTCTCCATTAACACGGAATTCTCCAGGCCAGAATACTGGAGTGGGTAGCCTTTCCCTTCTCCAGGAGATCCTCCTAACCCAGGGATCGAACCTAGGTGTCGCGCATTGCAGGCGGATTCTTTACCAGCTGAGCCACCAGGGAAGCCCCGTTAACTCCCTAGCAGAGGGGTAAAAAGAAAAGCCACAACCCCGGGGCGAGCAGTTGCGACGCAGCCCTTCCGAGTGCACGATGAAGCTGGCGGGGGCCGGGAGGTAACCAACTGGTCTCAGCCTCCGCGCACCGTCCCGGCGGCCGGCTTGCTGGACTCCCGGCCTCTGCGGGGATTCGCGCGCCGCCCGCCGCCGCCGGGCCCCTTACCTCGCTGACGATGGTCGAGTGGGCCTGGACGTACCGCCAGCCGTCCCGGCACTGCACGAGCGGCGCGGAGCGGTTGGGGAAGGCGGCGAGCGGGTCGGCGCAGCTGAGCGCGCCGGGGGCGGCGCTGGCGTTGGCCGCCTCCAGGAGGTAGCGCTGGCAGCGGCCGTCGCCGCGGCCCTCGGGGGGCGCGGGGCCGGGGAGCGCGGGCGCCGTGCGGTTCCACTCCTCCTCGGGGCTCCAGCCGCAGCGCTCGGCCAGCGCGGCGGCGGTCGGCCCGCGGCACCAGTAGTGGTCGGGCCGGCTGCCCAGGAAGACCACGCCGACGAAGAGGAAGGCGAAGGTGACGCCCGTCAGGCACAGCAGCAGGAACACGCGCCGCTGGAAGCGCCCGAACTCGCCGGCCCGCTGCAGCGCCTCATCGAAGGACGGCATGGTGCGCCCGCCCGCCTTCCCCGAGCGCGTCTGCCCCCCGCCGCCCGGGGCCGCCGAGTGACCCGCCGGCCGACCGGCCGCCTCCTCCGCCCCGGCCGCCTCCCCCGCGCTCCCCGGCTCACGCCCCTGGGCGCAGCGCCAGCGGACGGCGCTCCTCGGGCCCCGGGGCCCCAGCCTCCCGCCCCCGGGGGCGTGGGGAGTGGGGGGGCCTCCGCGGAGGTCGGGGCCGCGCTCCCCCGGGGGTCGCCGCCGCGGGGCCGGGTGGGCGCGCGGCGGGGCCCGGGTGGCGCCGCCTGGCGGAGCGCCACCGCGCGCCGGGGACCTGGCCCAGGACTGCGAGTGACGCGCACAGCCTTCCCGGGCTGGCGCGCGGCTCCATTCGGTCCCTGCCAGCAGCCGGGTCCGCGGGCGGGCCTGGGTCGGGCTTCCAGACAAGAAAGTTCCAGGGCCACCTAACGACTCCCGGGCTCCCGGAACTCGGTTTCTTGAGGGTCCCGGCTGCAACCTGGGGGGGCGGGGGCGGGGGTCGGTGGGTGGAGGGGGGACCGAGGACGCCCGCGCTCCGGGTTCCACTCCTGTGCCCCGGGGAAGCCGAAGCCCCCCACCCCCTGGGCCTCGTCCCCTCGGAGCAGAGCCGCCCCGCGCGCCCCCCGACAGAACGGTCCCAGAACAGTGGACCGACTGCAGAACTTGGACTACTCGAGGTTAGATTCTTGGCGACATCTCAGATATTGTCCAACTTTCAAAAGGAGCAGCTGGGCAACCCACAGAGGCTGAGAGTCTTGTGCAGAATCCTGGAGTTCCAAGCGAGAAGGGACCTCGGACGCTTACAGGTTGCTTTAGCCGAGGCCTATTCTCTGCCTGAAATCGCCTGGAAAGCGTGCTTGCTGACCGGCTTGAATGGCTGTTTTTCATTTCCTGACGTTTCTCGCAAAGATTGGCAGAGCTGCGTCCGGTCTGGGGTCCGGGCCTCTGCTCTGCGCCCGGGCTGCTGGTCCGTCTGTCCGTGTCCGCGTCCGCGCTCCGATGCCTTCGCCGGGCGGGGTGGGAAGCCCCTTCTAGGCGGCAGCCTTCACGTGTGCTGACCACCCTACACTGTTAGCAGCTCCCACCTGCCCTGTCCTAGCTTCCCCCTTCTCGAGAAGTTTCCAGCTGTCTCCCCAGACCCCCACCCCAGCTATCCAAAAAGCGTTCTAGCTTAGATTTCTTTTCTCAGAGGGTAGAAAAACTGGTAGAGCGCAGGCTGACCTTTTTTTTTTTTTTTTTAATCCAGAGCTGGGACGGGAGCCAGGCTGTCCGGTTCACCAGCTTGTGACCTTGGTCACCTTACTTGGCCAGCCCAGTCTTCTCATGTCAAATGAGACATCCTCTCCTGGGCTTGCTATGATGGTTGAACAAATTATTACATATGAAGTGCCAAGAAAGTGCCGGACCCCTACTGTACCTTTTCACAAGTTAGCTCTTAATCCTATTGTTCTTTGTTGCGGAGTCAATCCTGTCCATGGCTAGGGATGCCCTAAGGCTTCCGGGTACTGGGAAGGAGTAACCGCTTTGGTAGGGGCACACAGTCGGGGCTGAGCGAATGATCGCCCTGGCTCCCTTGACGGTTCTCTCATCCTTGTTAGCTGCTGAACCAGGTCTCTCACCCGATTAGCAATGACTTCTGTGCATGCATGTTTCACACTCCAAGGTGTAGTCTCTGTTATTGACTGCCCCCGACCCCAGACTCAGTCTTTCCTCCTCCCACCCAGCTCCACCTCCCAGCTTGCCTTTCGGTGTAACCATACCCCTGTCCTAGACTCCTAGATATCATCTCAACACCCCTTACTCTCCAGGCCTTTACTCCAACGTGCCATCCCCTCATCCCTGTTTACCATCCCTCCCCGCTTACACACACTTGTGCACGTGTACAGACAAGCCCCCAGCACCCTTCCCTGCTTCATCTGTCTCCAAGGTGCTTATCACCATCTAACATGTGCATCTTTTTATTCCTTTGCTTTATTTATTTACTTTTGGCTGTGTCTTCCTTGCTGCATGCAGGCTTTCTCTAGTTGCAGAGTGGGATGGGAGCTACTCTCTAGTTGCCCAAGCTTCCCCTTGCCCTTGCAGTGGCTTCTCTTGTTGTGGAGCTGGGCTCTAGGGCGCGAGGGCTTCAGGAGGTGCGGCTCGTGGGCTCAGCAGTCGTTGCATACAGGCTCAGTTGCCCCAGGGCATGTGGAATCTTCCCGGACCAGGGATTGAACCTGTGTCTCCTGCGTTGGCAGGCAGATTCTTAATCCCTGGATCACCAGGGAAGTCCTACTGTATTTACTTGTTTTTCTCGTGTCCCCTGCCTAGGATGCAGGTTTCACGAGGGCAGAAAGTTCTGCTTTGTTCATTTCTATCTTGCGACCACCTAGAATATTGCTTGGTTCATAGTGGTTCTCTGTATATATTTGTGGAATACACGGATGCTTCCTGACACCACGCCTTAAACACACACACACACGTATGGCTTCCTCTCTTCTACTCGCCGCTGTCTTTGTTCACAGTGCTGCGGGGGCTCCTCACCCACAGCAGCTGTTCTGGGGGCCAGCCCGCCCTCCTCGCTGCCTTCCCACAGAGCAGCTCCGAGGTGCTGCCTTGAAGGGCTTGCCTTGTTTCTAAATTAAACACTCATTTCTCACCCTCCCTTTCAAGATCCCAACCTATATCCCTCACCAAGTTGTCCCCCCATGTGACAGCCAAACATAATACAACTTGCTAATCCTCAAATCCGTCCTTAACTTCCCTAAATCTGCGCCTGTTCACACAAAGTTTCTTCTTCCTGGCATTTCGCCCTCCCATCCTCACAGCTACGGCCCGACAAGGCCTGGGCAGAATGTCAGCACCCCCTCTGCTGAGTCCTCTGCAACCACCATACCTTCTTCCCTAAGTCACGTCTGTGCTCCGAACACGTCTAAGAACCTTCTTAAGAAATTTCACTACATTTTCCTTTGTATTGCCATTGTCAGGCTATTTTAATTTAATTTTTTAATTTAATGTATTTATTTTAAATAAAGTAAGCTGAGCATTTGGACAAGCAGACCTAGAGAAGTTGCTAAGATCATGGACTTTGGAATGTTTGAATCCCACTTCTGCTGAGTTGAATGACCTTCAGTTCAGTTCAGCTCAGTCGCTCAGTCGTGTCCGACTCTTTGCGACCCCATGAACCGCAGCACACCAGGCCTCCCTGTCCATCACCAACTCCCGCAGTTCACCCAAACCCATGTCCATTGAGTCGGTGATGCCATCCAACCATCTCATCCTCTGTCGTCCCCTTCTCCTCCTGCCCTCAATCTTTCCCAGCATCAGGGTCTTTTCAAATGAGTCAGCTCTTTGCATCAGGTGGCCAAAGTATTGGAGTTTCAGCTTCAACATCAGTCCTTCCAATGAACACTCAGGACTGATCTCCTTTAGGATGGACTGGTTGGATATCCTTGCAGTCCAAGGGACTCTCAAGAGTCTTCTCCAACACCACAGTTCAAAAGCATCAATTCTTCGGCACTCAGCTTTCTTTATAGTCCAATTCTCACATCCATACATGACCACTGGAAAAACCGTAGCCTTGACTAGACAGACCTTTATTGACAAAGTAAATGTCTCTGCTTTTTAATATGCTATCTAGGTTGGTCATAACTTTCCTTCCAAGGACTAAGCGTCTTTTAATTTCATGGCTGCAATCACCATCTGTAGTGATTTTGAAGCCCAGAAAAATAAAGTCAACCACTGTTTCCCCATCTATTTGCCATGAAGTGATGGGACTGGATGTCATGATCTTAGTTTTCTGAATGTTGAGCTTTAAGCCAACTTTTTCACTCTCCTCTTTCACTTTCATCAAGAAGCTCTTTAGTTCTTCGCTTTCTGCCGTAAGAGTGGTGTAATCTGCATATCTGAGGTTATTGATATTTCTCTTGGCAATCTTGATTCCAGCTTGTGCTTCCTCCTTGGGCAAGATATTTAGCCTTTTCTGTAAAATCGAGTAGTATGGAACCTTTACATTTTTAATGCAAATTACTTAGAACATGGTACAGAATCTGCTTGCAAGGCAGGAGATGCAGGAGACTCAGGTTTGATCCCTGGGTTGGGAAGATCCCCTGGAGAAAGAAATGGCAACCTACTCCAGTATTCTTGCCTGAAAACTCCCATGGACAGAGGAGCCTGGTGGGCTATAGTTCATGGAGTTGCAAAGAGTCAGACACAACTGAGTGAATAAAGCATGCTTAGCACATGATGAGTGCTATTAATATGTATAAGTTGGCTCTTAATAGAGTAATAAAAACCTCCACCCTTCCCAGAATTTGCAAATGTCCTGTAATTATGTCTTGTTCCTCTTCTTGTTATTGTTTAGTTGCCCAGTCGTGTCTGAATCTTTGTGACCTCATGGACTGCAGCACGCCAAGCCTCCCCGTCCCTCACCATTTCCCAAAGTTTGCCCAAGCTCACATCCATCGCATCAGTGATGCCATCCAGCCATCTCATCCTCTGATGCCCTCTTCTCCTTCTTCCCTCAGTCTTTCCCAGCATCAGGGACTTTTCTAATGAGTCATTTGTTCACATCAGATGGACCAGAATACTGGAGCTTCAGCTTCAGTATCAGTCCTTCTGGTGAATAATCAGAGTTGATCTCCCTTAAGATTGACCAGTTTGATCTTGCAGTCCAAGGGGCTTTCGGGTGTCTTCTCCAGTACCATAGTTCGAATGCATCAATTGTTTGGCCGTCTGCCTTTGTTTGTTATATCTTAGATGTGCAGCTATGAAGAACTAAGACTTCTAGACACAGATGCAGTCTCCGTCACATGCCTTCATGTCCTGTCCTTGTCACCCCCGCATCCTCCCAGGGCAGCTACCGGACCCTTTCTCTGGAGGGTGGGCCTGGGGGAGAGTCGTGCAGGCCCTAGGAGAGGGCTCAGGACTGCTGGGCAGGGAGTCGTGGGGTCTCAGATCCCAGCAGGGGCGGGGGTGGGTAGTGTGGGAGGTGAGGGGCAGGAAGATGGGAGGGGGCATGGGCTTCAGGTGGGTACACCCGCTTGGCCCTAGGGGAGAGGAAGGCAGAGTGTGGCCCCCTTTATTAAAGGTTCAGTCCCTCTCTTGTCCAAGTACAGCTGTTATGAAGTTGTTACTCATCTCATCCATGTTTTAACCCTTTTTATACCTGGGTACTACAAACATCAACACAGGGGTCCCCTGCGCTTCAGAAGTTTGTTTTATGAAAGAATTACATCAGCACCTGTTTTTTCCTAACCAAAGGAAATCAAAGAGGATTTTCGCTTTTATAATGAAAGATGAAAATTGAAAATAGCATTCGGTGTTTGTTTTGCAGTGAGTCGTTCAAGAAGCAGTGTGCACCCCAGCAGGGAGAGTGGCCCTGCCCAGCGCCTACACCCAGAAACTACATGCAGTGTCTCACCTTCAGGGCGGCATAGGTTTGAATTGCCTGTGAGCATCTGTGCTTCATCTCTGTTTATTTTCTGCGTCTGTTACCCAGGTGTGTCCTAAGGTGACTGCTTCTTTGCTTTTCCACACTTCAGCTTTGCAGAGGTTTCATGGGCAAGCTCTACCTTTGGAGAATGGGGGGAACCTGCATAGTACTTGGGATGCTTTGAAATTTACATGAATGATACCATACTCTGTATTTTTCTGTCACTTCCCTTTTTTATTCCACATTATATTTTTGAGACCTCTAAATCTTGATAAATATGGATCTAGCTCATTTACTGCTATGTATTATTCAATTGAATGGCTGTACTACAATATCCCAGAGACACTCAGCTCATTTTTAATTTTTCATAGTTATAAATGATATGGCAGTGAAGCTGTCATGCATGTTCCCTTGGCAAGAACTGATCTAAAGTAAATGCCTACAAGCAGACTGTCAGGACCACCAGTTCAGTTGTCATTCAGTCATGTCTGACTCTTTCTGACCCCATGGACTGCAGCATGCCAGGCTTCCCTGTCCATTACTAACTCCCGGAGCCTACTCAAACTCAAGTCCATTGTGTTGGTGATGCCATCCGACCATCTCATCCTCTGTCGTCCCCTTCTCCTCCCGCCTTCAATCTTTCCCAGCATCAGGTCTTTTCCAATGAGTCAGTTCTTCGCAACAAGTGGCCAAAGTGTTGGAGCTTCAGCTTCAACATCAGTCCTTCCAATGAATATTCAGGACTGATTTCCTGTAGGATGGACTGGTTGGATCCCTTTGCAGTCCAAAGGACTCTCAAGAGTTTTCTCCAACACCACAGTTCAAAAGCGTCAATTCTTCGGCGCTTAGCTTTTATAGTCCAACTCTCACATCCATATGTGACTACTGGAAAAAGCATAGCTTTGACTATATGGATCTTTGTTGGCAAAGTAATGTCTCTGCTTTTTTATATGCTCTCTAGGTTGGTCATAGCTTTTCTTCCAAGGAGCAACTGTCTTTTAATTTCATGGCTGCAGTCACCATCTGCAGTGATTTTGGAGCCCCCCAAAATAAAGTCTGACGCTGTTTCCACTGTTTCCCCATCTATTTGCCATGAAGTGATGGGACCAGATGCCATGATCTTAGTTTTCTAAATGTGGAGCTTTAAGCCAACTTTTTCACTCTCCTCTTTCACTTTCATCAAGAGGCTCTTTAGTTCTTCTTCACTTTCTGCCTTAAGGGTGGTGTCATCTGCATATCTGAGGTTACTGATATTTCTCCTGGCAATCGTGATTCCAGCTTGTGCTTCATCCAGCCCGGCATTTCGCGTAATGTACTCTGCATATAAGTTAAATAAGCAGGGTGACAATATATAGCCTTGGAGTACTCCTTTCCCGATTTGGAACCAGACTGTTGTTCCACGTCCAGTTCTAACTGTTGCGTCAGGACCATAGTATGTACCTATTTTGAGCTTCACCAGAGGTCGCCAAATTGCTTTCAGTGGGTGGCCCCAATTCATGTCTCATCAGCAACCTCTGAGATCATCCACATCCATGCTAACACACTTGCTCGTTACCCTCAAGGGCAGTAGCAGATACTCTGGGCTTAAAACGCAGTGCCGTTGTTCTGATTTACACACTACTAATTTGGTCAGACTGAGCACGTTTGCATCGAATCCCGTGGGCAGAGGAGCCTGGTGGGCTACCGTCCATGGGGTTGCAAGAGTCGCACATAAGTGAAAGCAGCTTAGCACTTGGCATTCATCATTTAGGTTTGTCTTCTGTGAGTCACTTCTCATATCCTCTGCCTGTGTTCTCTTTGTTACTTGCTTTTTCTTACTGAAGTTTTTGAAAATTACTTGTTTATTTGTTTGCTTTGCTTCTTTGTCAGCTATGTATTATGTTCTATCTCTTTAGTCCGTGGCTTGTCTTTTTTGTTTAAATTGGTATAATTAGAAGAAAAGCTATGACAAACCTAGACAGCAAATAAAAAGCAGAGACATCACTTTGCTGACAAAGGGCCCTGTAGACAAAGCTATTCTTTTTTTTCCAGTACTCATGTATAGATGTGAGATTTGGACCGTAAACAAGGCTGAGTGCTGAAGAACTGATGGTTTTGAATTGTGGTGCTGGAGAAAACTCTTGAGAGTTTTGGACTGCAACGAGATCAAACCAGTCCATCCTAAAGAAAATCAATCCAGAATATTCATTGGAAGGACTGATGCTGATGCTGAAGCTGAAGCCCCAGTACTTTGACCACCTGATGTGGCGAACTGACTCATTGGAAATGACCCTGATGCTGGGAAAGATTGAGGGCAGGAGGAGAAGGGGATGAGAGAGGATGAGATGGTTGGATGGTTGGATCACTGACTCAAAGGACATGAGTTTGAGCAAACTCTGGGAGACAGTGAAGGACAGGGGAACCTGGCGTGCTGCCATTCATGGGGTCGCAAAGAGTCAGACACGACTTAGCAACTGAACAACAAATAATTGCTCTGCAATGCTGCGTTAGGTTCTGCTGTGCAGTGAGTGAGTTGGCTATCTGTAGAAATATGTCCCCTCCCTCTTGGATTGTGGCTTGTCCTTTCACTGTGTTTGTTGTGTCCTGGTGACTACAAGTTTAAATTCTGATGTAGTACCATGTGTCAATTTGTTTTATAGCTTCTGCTTTTTGCATCTTCCAAAAAGAAAAAAAAAATGCATGAAAGAGTTTCTGGGCTCTTTGTTCTTTTTTACCACTCTACATGTCTACCTCCGTGACAGTATTTTACTATTAATCACAATAGTTCTGTAACATTTCTTAGTATTTGGGAGGACAAGTCTCGTCCCTTCTCTGCCCTTACTTTGTTCCTTTTCAGAGTCATCTTGGCAATTTGGGATTTTTTTTTCTTCTGTATAAATTTTATCCTTTATTAAGTTCCATAGAAATTCAATTGGGATTTTGATGTAAAATTATGTGTGCATTTTATTTCTCCCATTACTCTGTAGATTTATGAGAGAAAAGCCAAATCATGTTTCTCTTTCTATCTTAAAACAATGATATCTGTTTTATATCTGCACTGTCCAATAAGGTACCATTAGCCATATGTGGCTATTTGCATTTAAATTAAAATTAAGTGAAATGAAAGGCTCTGTTCTTAACGAGCCACAATTCAAGTACTCAATAACCAGTGCACAGTTGGTGACTGCAATATTGGACTATGATGATCAAGAACATTTCCAGCAATACAGAAAATTCTGTTGGACGGAGCTGGTCCAGACATGTGTGCATGCATGCTAAGTGGCTTCCGCTGTGTCCAACTCTTTTCGACCCTTTGGACTGTAGCCCACCAGGCTCTTTTGTCCATGGGATTCTCCAAGCAAGAATACTGGAGTGGGTTGCCATTTCTTTCTCCAGGAGATCTTACTGACCCAGGGATCGAACCAGTGTCTCTTAGGTCTCCTGCATTGGCAGACGGGTTCTAGGGCCACCTGGGAAGCCCATTCCAGACATAGTGGCCCATAAATGATTATTGAATAGGACCAACAATAATCTATTGGCCCACAACTCTTAGCTTTTGTTAAACATACAGACTTTAACTCTTTTTGAAAAGTTAATTGTTGGGGTTTATTTACCTAAAATTTTATAGTGGGTATGTTTAAAATCACATTTAGGAATGGATATACCAGATTATTAGTGTTTATTCACCACATATTGAGTTACCAAAATACGTCACAATGACATTTGTGCTTTTTGTAGAGCACAAAAAAAGACTGGTTTCCTTGGGAATGTTACAATAAATCTTGAAATAAAACTTTTGAAAACAATCCACTGACAGAAAATTTGGCAAGTGACTCGAGGCGTGTGCTCAAGCCTAAAGGGGAAAAACTAGAAATCATATTTTCTTTTCGTTTTTTAACAAATGGGTACGAATATTTAAAACACTTTCATTCTTACCTTATTTGGAATGGAGTTGCTATTTGTTGGGCTTCCCAGGTGGCATGGTGGTAAAAAAATCCTCCTGCTAATGCAGGAGATGCAAGAGACGTGGGTTCGATCCCTGGGTGAGGAAAATCCCATGGAATAGGAAAAGGCAACCCACTCCAATATCTTTTTTTAATTTTTATTTTTTTAGATTATGAAAGTATGATAACACATTTACAGGAGATTTGGAAAATACAGAACAAAGTTACGTATAGTTCCACTATATATTACAATTTTTTTTTAGGTAGATCAATTAAGAATTTTTAGTTGGACTTTTAATATCAAACTCTCAAAACTTAATATAATGAATATACAGAGAGGTATAAGAATAAAGTAGACCTGGAAAGCACTGTGAACCAATTCAACATAATTAAGATTTATATAATTTTCACACAACAGTAGGATTACAAATTCTATTCAAGTTCCCATAGGCTGTAAACTAGGAGACACTGGAATATATCCAGGGACATAAAACAAGGTACAAAAATTTCATGGTCTAAAGTTATTGAAATCGTGCAGAGTTTGTTCTCTTATCACTGTGGAATTATGTTAGAAATCAATATCAAAAGATATTTTAAAATAGCCCACATGTTTTCAAATGCCATATGATATTTACCAAGAGAGATCTTTGACTCAGCCATTGAAAGCCTCAACAAAGTTAGAAAACTCAAAAAAGCAGAGCGGGTGATTGCAGAGGAGAAAGCATTTAAATTAGAAAGAATCTAAACGATAATATTAAAGATACTTTAAACAATATCCCATGTATTTGGAAATTAAACGTCCGCTTTTAAGTGATGGATGTTTCTTTTTTTTTTTTTATTTTATTTATTTTTTTTTTCCAGTGGGTTTTGTCATACATTGATATGAATCAGCCATGGATTTACATGTATTCCCAATCCCGATCCCCCCTCCCACCTCCCTCTCCACCCGATTCCTCTGGGTCTTCCCAGTGCACCAGGCCGGAGCACTTGTCTCATGCATCCCACCTGGGCTGGTGATCTGTTTCACCATAGATAGTATACATGCTGTTCTTTTGAAATATCCCACCCTCACATTCTCCCACAAAGTTCAAAAGTCTGTTCTGTATTTCTGTGTCTCTTTTTCTGTTTTGCATATAGGGTTATCGTTATCACCTTTCTAAATTCCATATATATGTGTTAGTATGCTGTAATGTTCTTTATCTTTCTGGCTTACTTCACTCTGTATAATGGGCTCCAGCTTCATCCATCTCATTAGGACTGGTTCAAATGGATGTTTCTAAGAAACCATAACAAGGAAAATTAGAAATATCGGTAATAGAATAAAAACGAGAACAGAGTTTACCAGAATTTGTTGCATGTAGTTGAAGCTGCTCAGTGCAATTAAATACAATGTCAACTCCAGTATTCTTGCCTGGAAACGTCCATGGCCAAAAGAGCCTGGTGGACTACAGTCCATGGGGTTGCAAAGAGTCGGACACAACTGAGCGACTGAGCGCGCGCGCATGCGCGCGCACACACACACACACACACACACACACACACACACACACACACACAGAGCTATTTGTTACTTTAGTGTGTGAATGTAGTAAAAAACCACAAGGCACTTCCATTGTCATATGGCAGAACACCAGAACCTAATGTTGATTTAGACTGACCAATATTCATTTCTTTCCCTGACCCATTCTCTCTCTAGTTGACTACAATTTGGACTTCCCTAGAGAGAGCTTCTAGTTTGGGAGACAATATCACAGTGACTATTGTCCTTTGGCAATAGATGCTCTCTGTACTTAAAGTACCTAGGATCTTGGACTTGAAGTCATCTTTGGAGAAGATGGTAGCCATGAAGAAATACTAAATAGAGCTAAAAATATTCCAGAGTTGAATTTTGGCCAGGCAGAAAAACCCAATGAAGCCTAAGATATTTGAGAGTTCATATTTACTCTCCAGACAGATACAAAAGCAAGTCCTTTGCCCGGTTCCTTCCAACACTTGTTTTGTGCCACTTTAAGTGCAAAGTGAAGCATGTTATCTCTCTTGAAAACCTTTCCATCACATATGGTTAGGCCAGGAATGGTAAATGGGTTTCTTCTGTCCCACTCCTGTCATCGGGCAGGAGCCATCCAGAGCACCATGCTGAGGGTACCTTTGAGGTGGGGAGGAGGTCAGATCATAACTGACTAGGAGTGGAGGTGGAGGAAAGGGGAAACGAGCTCCAGGGCAAAAGATGGGTCGTCTTCTGTCATCCGTGTAGCTCGGGAAGTGCCAGGCTGACATGATATTCTCCATGGGTCTCCAGAATTCTTAGGACATCTATTGCTTTGGGGATTTGGCCACTATGCTATTAAGTGCTAAAATATTGCCCAGCAGTTTCTGCAATTGGACCTCATTCTGGATGAAACTATCTTTCAGGGAGGACCCTTCAGCCCTGTGGTGAAGGTCCCCCCAAGCACAGCATTCAGAAGCCATCCACGTTTCTGACTCAGTACCACTGTCCACAAACCACAGTAATGCCATCATCACTTTGGAGAAGGCAGTTTTGGGAGATTTTCAGGCACCGATTAAAATCTGAGTGACATTTAATTTAAACTGAACTTAAATTAAATATCCCTGGTGGCTCAGACGGTAAAGAATTCACCTGCATTGCGGGAGACCTGCATTCAAACCCTGGGTCAGGAGGATCCCCTGGAGAAGAGAATGGCAACCCACTCCAGTATTCTTGCCTGGAGAACCCCCATGGATGGAGGAGCCTGGTGGGATTGTGACTACACACACACACAGACACACACACACACACACACATAGTTGAACTTAGAAACTGGAGAATAACACATTCACTGAAAATGATGTTATATTGACATAGTTACTGAAATGGAGTAGTGCTCACATGTTCTGTAAAAGAAACAGCTTTCAAAGGCTGCATTTGATAGCAATGCCTCCCGTAAATGGTAAAGGAGGCCTGTTTATGTGTTTGTCAACCTGTTTCAGATTTACTGCAGACCAATGTGTGATCTTACTGGTCATGAATTGTCTGCTTCTCAAGACACAGACACCCCCAAGGTGAATTCAACAATATCGGAACTGGTCTATATCCCATTCAAGGAGACCCGTCCACCAGTCACACACTGGATGTCATGGCAATGCCAGATTAATAGAAAAGTTTCTAAATGCTTACTTCCAATTTTTGCATTTTTTGGATTGCAGGCCGGGGACAATCCACATACCAGCTTTAATAGTGCATTCTGTGCAATCCTGTTTTTTGTACAATAATGTACATCTCCAGGAGAATTCTTTATTGTACCCCAGGCACAAACAGATGCTGTAACACTGTAGGTAATGAACGATTTCCAGAGCCTGGGCTTGAAAGATGGTCTGGAGACATGAGCCCTGTGTTCGCAGAGTCACAGAAAGGGGCTCTGAGTACTCAGCTGATTTTGTGTCTGAGAGGTTTTCTATTTGTGGGTTTCTTTCCTTTTGGAATTACCTTTTGTTTGTATTTTTCAAGTTACAGATGTCTACTTTCCCAGGGTATACTGGAGTCAAAGAGTTCTGGTTGGGCCAATAATTTATTTCTAAAAGTACAATGAAATTAAGATAATTAGACTATTTCCTGGCTGTAAAATGCAATGAGTTCAAGCTCTCTTTTCCTTTAAGTAAAAAAATAAAATGTATAAATTACAGTAACCCAGGTCATATTTCAGTTCAGTTCAGCCGCTCAGTCGTGTCCGACTCTTTGTGACCCCATGAATCACAGCACGCCAGGCCTCCCTGTCCATCACAAACTCCCAGAGTTTACTCAAACTCATGCCCATCGAGTCAGTGATGCCATCCAGCCATCTCATCCTCTGTTGTCCCCTTCTCCTTCTGCCCCTAATCCCTCCCAGCATCAGGGTCTTTTCCAATGAGTCAACTCTTCGCATGAGGTGGCCAAAGTATTGGAGCTTCAGCTTCAGCATCAGTCCTTCCAATGAACACCCAGGACTGATCTCCAGGATGGACTGGTTGGATCTCCTTGCAGTCCAAGGGACTCTCAAGAGTCTTCTCCAACACCACAGTTCAAAAGCATCAATTTTTCAGTGCTCAGCTTTCTTCACAGTCCAACTCTCACATCCATACATGACCACTGGAAAAACCATAGCCTTGACCAGATGGACCTTTGTTGGCAAAGTAATGTCTCTGCTTTTTAATATGCCATCTAAGTTGGTCATAACTTTCCTTCCAAGGAGTAAGCGTCTTTTAAGGTCATATTTAGTGCAGTTATATATATATATATATATGTATATCTGTGTATAGATATACATGAATTGATATCTATGTATATATGTATTGTTGGCATTTATTTGTTAAGTCACGTCTGACTCTTTTGCAATCCCATAGACTGTAGCTCACCAGGCTCCTCTGTCCATGGGCTTCCCCAGACAAGAATAATGGAGTGGGTTACCATTTCATTCTCCAAGGTATCTTCCTGACCCAGGGATTGAACTCACATCCCTTACGTCTCTTGCATTGGCAGGAGGGTTCTTTACCACTGAGTCACCCGGGAAACCATATATATGTATACATGTGTGTGCATGCTAAGTTGTTTCAGTCGTGTCCAACTCTGTGTGACCCCGTGGACTGTAGCCCACCAGACTCCTCTGTCCAAGGGATTCTCCAGGAAAGAATATTGGAGTGGGTTGCCATGCCCTCCTGCAGGGGATCTTCCTGACCCAGGGATGGAACTCATGTCCCTCACATGTCTTGCATTAACAGGCTGGTTCTTTACCACTAACTACCAGGGAAGCCATATATATGTATCTATGCACACTGGTTTTTTTTTTTTTCAAATGGTCTGCTTAAATTATTTTATTACTATTAAATCACAGACAGACTCTATAGACTCCTCTGTCCATGGAATTCTCCAGGCAAGAATACTGGAATGGGTATACACTGGTTTTCTAATGCAAATTGTAGAATGCTGGCAGACAGAATATTCACTGTCATGAGATTTTAAAACTATGTCTTAAACATGAAAAGGTGAAAGTGCTCTGAAAAATTCAAAATGAACACTTTCTAAAATGTGGCTCAAAGGGATAGTATAAAGAGAACAAGACTACCTACTAGGAAATGTTGATGTAAATAGCAATGTTATACGGGCCGCTAGACAGGAGTACATTTGTCTTCTTATTGAATTAATTAATTTTTCTGTCTTTTTTATTGAATTAATTGTGGTCTAGATGATTTTACCATTTATCTTGAGTATTGTGTTTGGAAGGCTATATTTTAGACATGCTATAAATAGTAGCAGAAAAGGCCAGGCAGAAGAGAAGGCGTTTGTAGATAAGAAATGAGTACAAGCAGCAAAATGGGGAGAGAATAGTAACTCTGTGTTCCATTTTCATATTTAGATGTCTTAGGCTGTGGAATTCAGAGTCTAAATTCTAATCCCAAATTTACAGTGAGATAAAAGTATGTGGCACTTACCTATTTTTCCTAAAAACAGAATAGAATGCTTTAGCTTTCCCCATTTCTGGTAGTTCACATCCCCCTGCTGAGAACGGGGGTCTCTCTCTATGTCCACAGGGGCAACCCTGTCACCTTTCTTGGTTCTCAAGAGCCTAGGGTGATGACAAGCACACCTAAGCACCGTAACGTCTCCTCCTCCAGAAGCAGAAGCTCCCCACTTAAGCTCCTGGGAGGCAGGCGGATCCCTCATTCCATTCACACCATCTAACTCCACATCCGATCTATGCTCACCCCTGACACTCAGAGTCTCCGTTAACATTCACAGAATAGGACTCCACTGTGTGTCTTCCTGTTATATCCCTTTTACTCCTCAGAACGATGCTAATAGGGTCCATCATCCTTTACAGATGGGAAAACGAAGACTTGGAAAGGTTAACATCACTCATCCAAACATCCCACAAGTTTAAGTGGTTTATGGGAAATTCAGACCATGTCTGCTCTTCTGGACCATCTGCAGGCCGGAGTCCTCATTCTCCACAGGGATGCTGTCCTTGAATTTTCTTTTGTCCTCTTCCCATGACTTTTCTGTGAGTGCAAGATACGTCTCCTTTTTGTGCTAGGGTTTGG
Source organism: Cervus canadensis (assembly GCF_019320065.1). Lineage (NCBI taxonomy): Eukaryota > Metazoa > Chordata > Mammalia > Artiodactyla > Cervidae > Cervus > Cervus canadensis. The sequence continues at coordinate 31,091,422 of NC_057418.1, read as the reverse complement.
TTTTTGTCTGTTTTTAATAAAACCATCTTATGCTTTCTATGACAATCTCTATATAATACTTTTGACATAGGGGTCCCATAGGGCCTTTTTAACTAAAAAAATTTCAGAAGTCATATAGTCTAATTTCCTTATTTTGCAGTCAAGTAATTAAGAACCAAGGCGATCAAGTAACTCATCTAAAATGAGTTCATTCAGTTTATAACACCAATAGGTCCAGGAGCCAGGCTGAAACATGTTATTAAACACTGACTCAGATTAATTTTTAAAGTTGTCATTTCATATATTATTCTTTTGGCTATAAGTATAGTATAGCCTAGAAATTTAAAAGAAAATTTACTTTTATATATCTTTATATCTTTACTTATATCTATCTTTACTTTTTTATATCAAAATTAAAGGGATTTTTATAAATACAAAACCTGCTCAGTCTTCACTCAAATAACAATATAAGTTACATATTTTATAGTGAAGAATGGAAGATTTTGTTGCAAAAACTGAGGTGTTTTTTTTTAGCTTTGTTAACACTGGAAGAGCAATATGATCTAATAATTCTAAAGCATTATTCTTGTGTGGGGGTGGGAGATAACTGGTCAAACTCATGTAAGCCCTCTGAGTTAACAGTATCTTGCCAATGTCAGTTTTTGGGTTTGGAAAATATACCATGATTATGTAGGAGATGATTATTAAGGAAACTGGGTGAAGGATATATAGAATCTGTACTATTTTTCAACTTCTTGTGAGTCTTAAACTGTTTCCAAAAAAATTATTTAAGAAACAAAAGTAATGCTATATTGATTGCTATGACAACCAGCTTTGAAAGCGTGTGCCCCAAAGACCATGACCTTGAGCTCCTCCCTTCAAGGGCAAGATAGTCCTTGCACTCCAAGCCCAGCCCCACCCCCTGGCCCAGCGCCATCCTCAGCCTCCCAGTTGCACGGAGGCAGCTCTTGGAACCAGCTTTAGAACTCAGGGGGTTCGGGAGAGTTTTATGGCTGGGCTGAGAGTCGATGGGGACACACTCCTGGGATCCAGGAAACCAACTTACAAGGGTCCTCTCGGAGCCCCCCCACCACCTGTAAATGGGAGATTGTGTGCCTGCCGTTTGAGTGTGTCCTTGGGTTTAGTACTGAGGACAAGTGAAACTGAAGCCACAAGCTGTGGAATTCATCTGCTTCAAAATAAGCATTTCTCTTTAGATGGGCCAAAAAAGTTTTTGCTAATACAGTGACCGATCCTATTTTGCCAAAATCTGATGAGAAGGCTATGACCTTCTTCCTAGAAGGATTTGTGTTTCTTCTGTTCTTTGATACTTTGGTCACTGGTGTTAGTGATCCTTCTTCAAAATACTTGCTTTCTTTGCTTAAGACATACCCATGGCCCATGGGGTTTTGTGTGCACACTCCATAAGACATCTAAAGACACTCCATAACACACCCAAGGACACTCCACAGCACACCTAAAGACTCACCGGGACAGTTTATAAGAACTGGCTCTCTGCGTGTCACCAGCCTGTGCCCACAAAGGCGGCCGCTTCAAGAGCCTGTGCGTCTATCCCCAGCTCCACCCGAGCCTTTCTGGGAATGCACAGGGCTGCCTACTAGCGCTGCTCACGTGCCATTTGGACAGTTGCCAGCCGTTCTCCTTATACCTTCCAGGAATCCCTAGGATGATGGTTGGGGACCAGGGCGGGGGCGGGGGGCGGGCGGCTTTTACGTGCACTGTGGAACCGCATCTCATTCAAGGGCTAAGTTCTCAATCAGCCCACAGAGAAAAGAGGATATGGCCCAAAAATCTCACTCGCAAATCTTCTCAGTGGTCCAGAACCAGAACGGATCGTGGTTTCTCTGGGCAGAGACTGGATGAAGTGATGGGCGTGCACTAGAGGAGCGTCTTGTTGGAAACTGTCTGATGAGAATGGTGCTGTGTACACAGGGAGGCTTGCTGATGGCGGTGAAGAGCAAGTCACCCTCCCAGGGGGCCTGTTTCAGTTGAGTGGAGGGGCAAGGGGGCTGGACGCAGCTTCCCTTGACCCTCAGTCGTCAAGATTCCATTGCTCCGCACCTTCGGGTCTGCGTGTGTCTGACCCCCAAAAACAGTCAGGGTTCAAGCTCTTTCCCACAGGGCTCTTGGGCTACAGTCACATCAGAAGACATGCCTGGGCATTTGTCTCTAAATAATTTTTCTCTGTGTCCAAAGCACAGAGGCAAAGTACGGTTGTCAGTATTTGGCCAGTCGGCCCTTACCTGAATCTCAGCTCCAGACCAGTCAGCCTGCCTGGCACGTGCTAACCCCGACCCACCGTCTGGGATCTCCCATGACCCATCCCCCTGTCTCTTACCCCCTCCCAAGTTACACTCCTTTTTCCAGTTATTTTCATCAACCCCCTCAAATCCATGCCAGTCCCTACTTTTATACCTAACCGTCTTCTCACAAGGAAATGCTGTCTCATAAGACTATCTTCTGCTTCCACCACATCTATACCTACGTGTACATTTATCTTCAGATTCCTATCTATCCCCATGTCTTCTACGACAACAGAGCTAGCTTTGCAGCAAGGTGGTAAGTGGCTTGCAAGCTGCTCTGTATTAGTACCTCTGTCATTGATTTGCTCTGTGTCTTAGAGACATCACTTGCCCCTGCTGAGTCTGAGTGTCCTCATTAGTAAAATGAGGACAAATAGCAACATTAAACCCACAGGATTGTATGGGAAAATAAATGAGATGCTGTAAGTTGATTGCCTAGCTTTGCATTGGACGAAAAGAAGAATTCCATCGATGGTGGTGGTGGTGGTTTAGTTGCCAAGTCGTGTCCAATTCTTTGCGACCCCATGGCCTGTAGCCCACCAGGCTCCTCTGTCCATGGGCTTCTCCAGGCAAAAATACTGGAGTGGGTTACCATTTCCTCCTCCAGGGGATCTTCCCGACGCAGGGAGCAAACCCACGTCTCCTACACTGACAGGCGGAGTCTTTACTGCTGAACCACCAGGGAAGCCCCGATCAGCGTTAATTATTTTCAGAATTCCTTCCTAGTGGCATTCCATCCCTGCTCCTGCCTCTTTCCCAAACTCTCCTTGTGTCTCTTGACTCCTAAGTACTGATGCCTGTGTCAAATCACTTTGTGCTCAATAACACCCCACTTAGCAGGAGATACTCTTTTCTAGTTGTGTCATACAAGTTATTATCATCTTCTTAGCCTTATTGCCTACCAGGACTGCACCATGTGTTTCTCAGAGTAATTTTTCTAAGTCGTCTACAATATCCTTTGTCTTCTGAGTCCTTTTAGGGAAGCTCAGTGACTCATCTGGTGATCAGTGTGGCATATTCATATCTTCTGAGCCTCTTTCTTCTTAATGCTTTGGTTTAAAGATACCTTCCCCCACATACAAGTGGAAAAATTATTTAGGTGCTCTGAGGCTTCCAGAAACTGTTCTTTCCTGCTCATCCAAGAGCAAGAAAGCCATGAGCTCACCTTATCAAAATGGGCCCAGGCGCCTGACGCAGTTGCTAATTATTGCTCCACTGACGTTTTCTGATGTGCTTCTGATGTACTTGTCATGAGCTGGTGATGCCAACACAACAAGTTTACAAAGGAAACTTGGCAGCCCCATGGGTGACTTACGCCTTCTTGCCCTTGCGGGTATTATATAGACACAATCTAAAAGATCGTCAGGTCGTGTTGTTGGCAGACACTTATTCCATTTTATTTACCAAATACGGTGAGAGACAAACCAGTTCTTTCCACTTGGCTATCTCAGGACTGTGAAATCTCCATTAGGAACATCAAACACTGTTTTGCAGATGTGATGTCTGAAGCTATTAGCATAATCCTCACCCAGACGTGAAATGATGCAAATACTCGATAATCATCATTTCTAGGCACTATTTTTCAATTTTCAGATGGCAAGTCCCTTCTTCAGAATACTAATTAATCCAGATATTTAGAGAATTTGGCTTGGAAAAAAAAAAGTGAAACTGAGCTTGTAAATACCAGCTCTGCAATAGGATTTGAGATTACTATTATCCTTTTGGGAAAAGTAACTACTGGACGTGAGTAGTAGAAACAGTTTCAGATGCCACGTGGATGAACTGCGGGCTGGCGCTCTGTACTTACTGCAGTCCCTTAAGCTAGCCAAAGTGCTATCAGGGAAAGAAATATCATTTCACTCTGTACAAGCCCAGATATAGAAGTCAACTAGGCAGATGGGTTTCTTTTCATGATGAGATATCTTTTCACTTTTAAACAAGAAATTTGGACTTTAGTCTAAGACGTAGGTAGAGATACATCCTAAGTTTCTGTGAAGATCATAAAATCTTCAGGTTGGAAGCTCACCATCCAGATCATGTTGGAAATTAGTATTGCTTTTTCCCTTAAGGAGCCTGGAGTGAAACCTGAAAGGAAGCAAGACCTGACTCTAACTCACTTACATTTCAATTAAGAAGTCAAAATAGTAACTTTAGTATGTCTATATTCTGGTTAGGAAGAACAAGAATATTTCTTTAAAAAAAAACCACAAAATCTCATAAGATAGATGGAATCTTTCAGATAGTCAGAGATTTTCTTAATTAAGGGAAAATCATTAATTTCTAAAACATGTCATCAACTCAAAACAACTGCTTATTTGGAAAACAGATGTTGCAAAAACTACCATATGCCACTTTGTCTGCAAAGATGGCCCCAAAAATCAGTAGTCGCTCCATCATGTGTGACTGTTTGTGACCTCATATGCTGTAGGCCACCTTCGTGGGCTCCTTTATCCATGGGCTTCTCCAGGCAACAATACTGAGGTGGGTTGCCATGCTCTCCTCCAGGGGATCTTCCCGACCCAGGGATCAAACCCAGGTCTCCCTCATTACAGGTGGCTTCTTTACCGTCTGGGTCACCAGGTAAGCTCCCCCAAAGTCACTGCCTAGGAACCAGATAGGATTCCAGTGTCACTCATTACTAAAATAACCTCACTGCGGGTAAATCGAAAGACTGCACAGGCCAACTATAAGAAATGTTAAAGCTTCCAAGCGTCACTTGAGGAGAGAAAGGGTTCAAATAAGTTTGGGAAGCCTTGACAACCAAACTAAATGTTTTTCTGTTAAACTTCTCAAAGTCCTTAAGCTGCACGGTATATCCCCCAAAGGAGAATGGTTTGCACTGCGTCCAGAACTTACTGTGACGAAATCCTTTTCTGCCAGGACATCTTGAAATACTGGCATTTCCTGGTGCCCTATTCTGGGAAACAGGCAACTCAGCAAAGCACTGATGAGTCTGCGACAGTATCCTGTGGGTAAATGAGAGGAGTGGTGTGGCCTGGACACAGATAATGTGATTTTGTGGTTTGTTATGAGCTGGAGGACTGAACCGAAAAAGTGTAATGAGGAAGCAGTTCCACGAAGTTGCATTGAGCCCTGTCTGCTTCATTGTCATTCAAGCACGCACTCATTCATTCAGTTCCTACAATGGCACCAGGTCCCAGAAGTGCAGAGATTAATAACACTGTCCCTGCCTTTAAGGAGCTTACTGTCTAGGGAGAGACTATGAAAACATGTCAGAGGTGTCAGGCTGGAACACTAGACACACGAGTTCTGTCTGAGAGTCAGACAGAAGCAAAGGGCATTCTAGAGTGAGGAGGATGAGTGTACGGAGGTCAAGACAAAGAAGCCACATGTCACAATTCAAAAGCTGCAAGACTTCTACAGAATTTAAAAAATTCCTCTGAAGGTGAGGTTGCATAATGGAGGAAAGATGCTTCAAAGATAGGAGACTAGAGGCCAGGTGGCTCTTCGGGAAGGGTTTTCTCTCCCCTTTCTCACAGGAGAGAAAGGGAGCAGCTCCATAAGGAGGTACAGTGAGGACGGAAGGGCCTGATGGACACGAGGGATGTGGAGGAGACAGCAGGTCCACAGGGGGCGAGGAGGAGGCACAGAATCCATGATGCCCCCGGGTCCTTGCTCACACGTTTGTCAGGGAAACAGCCTTCCTAAATAATCTATTACCAGCGGCACTGCCAGGAATCTTGAATCAATATGGTCAAGGTCATAAGAAATGGAATTTCCACCCCAGAAGTGGTGAATGATGGATTACCCCCTTGAATATCTGAGCACAGGATTCTCCAGTACCTAGTGAAAAGGCTCACTGATTTCTGTCTGTGATAAGCACAGCCTCCAAGTCCCGAAATAATTAAAATTATCTCCAAAATCCACCTTCGAAATTAATTCTAAATGGAGGTGGGAGAAAGGAAGAGAAAACTGGACGGAACCGACTGCTTTACTCTGACCCTTCGCTAAATAAGTGCAAAAGCCCTGCCCCCAAGCTTCAAGATATCCCAGAATTTTCCATGATATTAAAGTTCTTGGTACCTTCCACGTGACATCAGGGCAGTGATACATCGCCAGCAGAGCTGTTCCCGGAGAAGAGGCATCTCGGATGAGTTCAAGGCTGCTCTCTTCCATCTTTTAATTACCTTGATCTTCCCTGTCTCCATGGATTTGTGACCCCAGCCCAGGCATGACACAGGCACCCTGGTGCCCCCAAAGGTGACTTTATGAGATGAGGGCCCTCGCGTCTAAGTACCTAAAACCAGGACGTCTGACACTGCAACCTTCAGAGAACTCCGGAGCTCATTATAAGTGGTGCTTTCTCAGGCACCTGATACCCTGGGCTGGCGGAAGGGCCACAGGGACACGCCTGGCTGTCCTACCCTCTCTGTCGACCCTCTTCACTAGCCCCAACTTCTACCTCAAAATACACTTCCTTGTTGGATGACCCAGTGAGGGATGGGATGGGGAGGGCGGTGGGAGGGGGGTTCAGGATGGGGAACACTTGTACACCTGTGGCTGATTCATGTCAATGTATGGCAAAACCACTACAATACTGTAAAGTAATTAGCCTCCAATTTAAAAAATAAGTTAATTTTTTAAAAATTAATTAAAAATAATATATGCGTGTGAAAAAGAAAAAAGATACAGAAGGGAATGTGGGCAAACAACAATCTCCCTATGAACCTCCCATGTCCCTGGGGCCACTTCCCAGAGCTGGTAGATTTTTAATGATTTCCATCCTCAGGACTTCCCGGAGCTGACTGTTGTTTAATGACTTCCATTTTCAGTCTTACGGGATATTACTTCCGTTGATTCCTTTCTTTTTTTTTCAACTGCCTTTTGTCTTTTGGCCATGCTGCACACCTTAGGGTACCCCAGTTGCCTGAGTAGAGGTTGAACCTGGGCTGTGACAGTGGAAGTGCGGAGTCTCAACCGCCGGACCACCAAGGAAATCCCTCCACTTCTCATTTAGCAATTCTTGATAGGATCTACCAACTCTTCTACAAAAACAAGCAGTCCTCCCCCTTTTTGTTGTTCTTGTTCAGTTGCCAAGTCATGTCAGACTCTTGTGACCCCATGGACAGCAGCACACCAGGCTTCCCGGTCCTACACTATCTTCCAGAGTTTGCTCAAACTCATGTCCATTGAGTCAGTGATGCCATTCAACCATCTCATCCTCTGTCATCTCCTTCTCCTCCTGCCATCAATCTTCCCCAGCATCAGGGTCTTTCCCAATGTGTCAGCTTTTTGCATCAGGGGGCCAAAGAGCTTGCCATAATCCTCTACATGTTTTATGATGATAGAACAAATTTTAGATCTTTTTAAAAATGAAACTATTAATCCTTCTTTTCTTATTCTAAAACCTTAGAAAATATCTCCTGACTCAACCATATAAGAATCCTAGCAAGCTTCATCCTTCACTTTCCACCCTTTTTACTTCTGTCAAAGTTGATAAGACCTCCAGGATGCTGACATTGAAAAGGATCTTTCCTAAGTTATGTAATAAATTCGTCAGAAACCCGGCGTCCCCCCTCAAAGTTCATTGTTAATCAAGTCTTCCTAGTGTTGGCTGCTAGCATTCAAAATAGTGAGAATGCTCATACTGTACCACATTCTTCAGTTATTGTTATTTCAATGTTCAACTTTTGTACTGATTCATTTTGAGGCAGAGTCATGAATAAAACATCAGAAAGTTCTTAGCTGCCTCCTGACCAGAACTGAAAGTGACATAAAAGGAAGACGTCGACTTAAAAAAAAATGCACAACACGAAAGTTGTGAGTCAAATTTTATAAGAGGCAAAATGAGAACTATAGCCTGGGAGACAGCATTTCAGATAGCTCTGAGAAACAGCTCCAAAGAAGTAAGTGGGCGGGGATGAGGGTGGTCAGTACACATGTGATTTTGGTGAAGGGAGACTCCATGCAATCAAGCACGTATTTTTTGCAGAAGATTACTGCTAGTCACAAGGAGCAGTCATCACCATGAAGGATTTTCATGCTTTTCTAGATATAAGGAGATACAAAGGATCAGGCTCATGAAATCAACTCCTGAAAATATCTGTCTGAAGAGCTGTCCTGCCAGTTTTCCCAGAGCACGGAGTGCCTCATTTCTGCTCTCCACCCTGAACTCCTTTCAGGAAGGTATTGGAAGCCAGCAGGTGCAGCAGCACATGATTTAATCCTCGTAAAAGACAGCGAGGGCCAATTGATAGTTGGCAAAGGAGTGGAGAGTTTAGGCTAAACAGTACAGACCCAGTTCCTGTAACCATGAGTATCCATTTCCTGCTGCTATAGTGACCTGCATGTGTGCTAAGTCACTTCAGTCATGTCTGACTCTGTCACCCTCTGCCTGTAGCCCGCCAGGCTCCTCTGTGCATGGGATTCTCTAGGCAAGAACACTGGAGTGGGTTGCCATGCCCTCCTCCAGGGGATCTTCCTGACCCAGGGATGGAACCTGATAGAACCTGCGTCTCTTACGTCTCCTGCATTGGCAGGCATGTTCTTTACTGCTAGCGCCACCTGGGAAGCCCAGCTGCTGTGACAAATTACCACAAGTTGAGTGGTTCAAAACAATAGGAATTTATTCTCCGGTGGTTCTGGAGCCCAGAAGTCCAAAATCCAGTTGTGGGCAGGGCTGTGCTCTCTCTTGAGGCTCTAAGGGAGAATTTGTTCCTTACCTCTTCCATCTTCTGTCTACCATCCTCAGGCATCCCTTGGCTTGTGGCAGCATCACTCTGACCTCTGCCTCTGTCTGCTCTGCTCCCTTTCTGTCTTCCATGTGTCTCTTGTAAGGACACTTGTCATCCATTGGATTTAGGGACTATCTAGATAAACCAGGATGATCACATCTCAAGATTCTTTTCTTAATTACACCTGTAAAAACCTTTCTTCTGAATACGGTCACATTCACAACTTCCAGGGCTTAGGACATATCTTTTGGGGACAGGAGGATGATTCAACCCACCACACTATACCTAGAAAAACAAGTTTTGATATAAAAATGGAGGAAGCATCCTTTCCCCTCCTTTGTTCTCTAAAAATAGGCCAGGGAACTTGACCTCCTCTTGGCAAACTCAGGGTTTCTTGCCCAAGCCAGAGTTCAGCTGAGCCATTGTTCTTGATTTTCTGTGTTTAGGAATTTTTTTGAGGTTGAGGCTTGGAAGGAGGCTGTGGGCATGGAGAATGGCCTTATGGAATTCTGCTTTCTTGGACCTGGGGGATATTCTTGAAGGATTTGCAGGGGCCAGAGGCAGGGCTGATTAAAAGAAACCCCGACACTCCATCTTGACACAGGTTTCATTTGACGTCTATTCTTTTTTTTTTTTTTTTGACTGTGCTGGGTCTTTGTTGCTTTGCAGGCTCTTCTCTAGTTGTGGCGAGCAGGGGCTACTTTCCAGCTGCGGTGTGCAGGCTCCACACTGCGGTGGCTTTTCTTGTCATAGAGCTCGGGCTCCGGGACCCGCAGGCTCAGTGATTTCAGCTCCCAGGTTCTAGAACAGGTCCCAGGTTCTAGTTGTGGCGTGGGGGCTCAGTTGCTCTGTGGCATGTGGGATCGTCCTGGATCAGGGATCAAACCCACATCTCCTGCATTGGCAGGAGGATTCTTTACCACTGAGCCACCAGGGAAGTCCTTGGAGATATATTCTGTTTCTGATGCTTTTTCTAATGAAAATTGATGTCTTCCATCTTGGTAGTCTCTTAAACGAGCCCACACACTGTTTTTGGCATGAGGGTACAGACTGAAGGCTTCACCGACCTTTGGAAGCAAATGATATCATTTGACATTTCCAGCTAAACTGAGGGTTCTCAGGCCTTGTAGCCTACCTGCCAAGTCAGGCCCCCAGTGCTACCTTGCCCATTCCAGAGGCTTCCCCCCACCCGAGGCTCACCCTCACCCTTGGAACCGAGCTTGTGGACTGGTCCCACTCTGGCTCAGCGGGCATTTCCCCATCACCTCCTCTGGCACCCCCATGAGCAGGGGCCGCCGTTCACCCTCCTGCTGCCCACTCTGCACTAGGAGCAGATGGCTGGCCCTGGGCTCTAGGGTGGAGAGAGGGTGAGGCTGGCCTCCGTGCCACTGTGGGTGGTCTGGACCACAAGGTTTCTGCTCAGAGTTTCTGAGTCTTTCCAAGTGGGGGCCCTTTAGCCTTTGGTCTGCCCCTGTCTTCCTGCGGCTCCAAATCTCAGGGCTGCATCCGTAACCCTGGTGTTGGTCACTTCTTTCTGCCCCTTTGGTGGTGGTTTATTCACTAAGTCATGTCCAACTCTTGTGAACCCCTGGACTGTAGTCTGCCAGGTTCCTCTGTTCATGGGATTCTCCAGGCAAGAACACTGCAGTGGGTTGCCATTCCCTTCTCCAGGGGATCTTTTCGACCTGGGAATCAAACCCGGGTCTCCTGCATTGTAGGCAGATTCATTACCAACTGACCCCTTTAGGAGTCACTAAAACACTCTCTCACAATCTGTCTGCCATGGCCCCATAGACTCCACAAGTAGAAATCCCTTCTGGGCTCTGCTGGGCCCTCCTGCCCAATTGAGGAATGGGAGCTCCGTGCCCTGCCTCCTGGCCACAACTGGGAGCCTGAGTCAAGGACCCAAATGACTCCCAAGAGCCCCTCTCCCTGTTTTTAAAAACGTTAAGCCTGAGATCGTTTCCTCTTTCTCCCTTTCCAGCTCCAGGAAGATTAGCAGGTTGTTTTCTCCCGATAGCCTTTCCGGTTCCATGTGGGCCTGCATTTCTCATTTCTCACTGGGAATATAATTCCCAAAATACCCTGAGTAAGATTGTTTTTGTGGTATTACCAACCTGCATGGGAAGAAGGTTAGTTATAAATTCCACAATTGGGGATTCCTAGGCCCATGTGATGAAGCAAGATGATCCTGACCTTCACTTAAGGATATCAGGTGCTTTATCATTTATTGTGATTTTTAAAAACCTCATTAAAGACTTCCCTGGTGGTCCAGTGGGAAGATGCTGTGCTTCCATCGCAAGGGGCCTGGGTTCCTTCCCTGGTCAGGAGACTAGATCCCACATGCCACAACTGAAAAATCTCGTATGTCACAACAAAGATAGAAGATTCCTCATGCTGCAACTCAGGCTCAGCACAAATAAATAAATTTTCATATGTGAAACAGATCACCAGTCCAGGTTGGATGCATGAGAGAGGGTGCTCCCGCCTGGTGCACTGGAATAACCCTGAGGGATGGGATGGGGAGGGAGGTGGGAGTGGGGTTCAGGATGGGGAACACATGTATACCCAAGGCTGATTCATGTCAATGTATGGCAAAAACCACTACAATACTGTAAAGTAATTAGCCTCCAATTAAAAAAAAATATTCTCTGGACCAAAAAAATAATAAAAATAAATTTAAAAAAGTAAAAACCTTATTAATGTGCATATACAGTCTATACGTACATAAAGAGTTCCCAAGGAGAGACTGGAATGCTTGACCTAAAGTTCTGTTTTTTATTTTCTTTTTCTCTTTGTTTCCTGTACAATCAATAGACATGAAACAAACAGTGGAAAGAGTGGTCTCAGGCCTTGGAGTGGACTGGATTCCGAGGTGGTACAGATGGGCCCCAGACAACAGTCACACTAGTTTTCTATTGCTGCAGTAATATATGCCACAGACCGAATGACTAAAGACCCACCTACTAGGTCACAGTGTCTGTGGGCCAGAAATCTGGGCACAGTGTCATTCAGCTGACTTCTCTGCTTAGGGTGTCATAGGTGAATGTCAAGGAGTTGGCTGGCCTGGGACCTTATGTAGAGAATTCACTTCTGGGCTCATCTGGGTTGTTGGCCAAATTCAGTCCCCTGGGGTTGTAGGACTGAGGTCCCTGTTTCCTCGCTGACTATCATCTGAGAGTCGTTCTCTGCTTCCTGAGGCTGCCGACATTTCTGGGCTCGGGGCCCTTCCATCTTCAAAGCCAGAAATCATGCCTGACTCCTTCTTCTGCTTGGAATGTCTCTTCCTTACCCTCTGCCTTCTTCTACGGCTTCTAAAGGACTCATGTGATTATACTCGGCCCAACTGGTGAGACAGGATAATCTTATCTTAAAGTCAAGTGATTTCTAAACTTCACTGCACCTGCAAAGTCCTTTCAAAATCCTTATCTAGATTAGTGTCAGATCAAACATCCAGGGGATAGAAAGCTTGGCGCATCTTCACCAGAGCAACACTGAACCTGAAGACTTCCTGGATTTCTGGCCCAGCAACCTTATAGCTAGCTCTGCCTTAATCACACCACCTGGGTTCATTGCTTTGTTTGCTGGTTTTGATGGGTTACAAGGAATTAACATTAAATTAAATTAATTAAATTAAAACCTTTTTTCTATTTGGAAAAGGCAGAAGAATTAGAGATCAAATTGCCAACATCCGTTGGATCATAGAGAAAGCAAGAGAATTCCAGAAAAATATCTACCTCTGCTTCATTGACTATGCTAAAGTCTTTGACTGTGTGGATCACAAGAAACTGTGGAAAATTCTGAAAGAGATGAGAATACTTTTCCAACCTCCTGAGAAACTTGTATGCAGGTCAAGAAGCAACAGTTAGAACCGGACATGGAACAATGGATTAGTTCCTAATTGGGAAAGCAGTATGTCAAGTCTGTGTATTGTCACTCTGCTTATTTAACTTATATGCAGAGTAGATCATGGGAGATGCCTGGATGAAACACAAGCAGGAATCAAGTTTGCCAGGAGAAACATCAATAACCTCAGATATGCAGATGACACCACCACCATGGCAGAAATTGAAGAGGAACTAGAAAGCCTGTTGATGAAAGTGAAAGAGGAGAGTGAAAAAGCTGACTTAAAACTCAACATTCAAAAAACTAAGAGCATGGTATCCAGTCCCATCACTTCATGGCAAATAGTTGGGGAAACAATGGAAACTGTGAGAGACTTTATCGTCTTGGGCTCCAAAATCACTGCAGATGGTGACTGCAGCCATGAAATTAAAAGACACTTGCTCCTTGGAAGAAAAGTTATGACCAACCTATACAGCATATTAAAAAGCAGAGACGT